>NC_142081.1:103498533-103859783 GCF_054644295.1 Miniopterus natalensis | reverse complement strand
ATGTGACCATGAATAACTTTTATGTTGCCATGTAAGTCTGTTATTAATATTGTATAAATATATATATATATATATATATTTAATATATTTTTTTTCAAATTCATCATGATTATCAGTGTAAAGGTTTTGTAAAAGTATAATTTCATGTTTGGAAGGCATGTTAACATTTTAATAGTTACTTCTAGATAGTATGATTTGCAGGCACATATACAAAGTTACACATGGCTTAAAGTTTTCAGGGTATATATTTCAACAAACTAGCAAAATATCCTGTAGTTTCTTGAAAATTTCTAGTATTTACACCATTCCTCATGTATTTTGCCTTTTAGCTGGACTTTGCTGTTTTATTTGTAAGTAAAAATTATTGTTCCATTTAATGTTACTAACCCTTCATTAACATAAATTACATTGCTTGCCTTTCAAACATGATTAATTTAATCTTGTTTAAAAGCACATTTTATGACATTTAAAGGATATTAAATTTGTGCATATATTCTCTGTTCACAATTTTATTTATATTGAAACAAAAAAACTTGAATTAATCAATATTCCAAATTGAGTACTAATGGATTTCAACACTTTCATATCACTCTTAGAGCATTTCTTTCATATTTTTGATGGTCCACAGAAATTTGTGTTTTTCATTGTTAAGCAATTGTCTAGAATAAGTTAATATCTTCTTTCTTTGACTATTTTTTGCCTACTCTCTTTACAAATAAATTAAGTTCTCATATAACAAATATTAGTTTGCAAGAAATGATAAATTTCTCTACTATATTTCTACTGTTCCAATACATAATTAACCTTGAATAAATATAATAATAAATATTTATTAATATACTATGCTTAGTAATGGAAATTCTACTTTAACACCAGTTTTTCAAAAGGAAACTCACTGTGGTCATTAAAGACTTGTTTCTGCTATATTGATTTGCTCTGAAGTTTCTTCATAGCAACAAAAGATTGAAAAAAAACTCATAAATACTTTGCCTTTAAATAATTTACAATCTGAATTTAAGTAGGATAGAGAGAAAACAAATATTGATATCATATTTATAATGCATATTACATTGTCATTAAGTTGGACTTGTGGATTTAACATAACATAAGTAAATTAAAATGAAATAATGTCAAATTAAAGAATCTCTCATGAGCCATTAATATAGGGTATATAAACAGTTAAAGATCTAGATGACAGAAAAAAAACAGAATGGATCACATTCAATTAGGTTTATCAGAGAAGAAATCTTCTAGAATAACATTTAAGATAAATCTTAATTACGATTTTCTTAAATAAAGTTTGGGGATTAGAAGGAAGAATATATAGAGAGATGTGAACACAGCATGTACAATTCAGCAGAGACAGACATATATATTAAAAAGAGATAGATTTTGAATTGTTGAATGAATGGAAATTAAGCAAGAGCAGATTTTAGGGATATTGGGAAGGAAGACTCAAATGATATTTAAAAATGTTTGGAAAATGGAGAATTAGTCACATAGTATTTCTGAATTTGTAAAATAAACGCAATCAAAGTGGTACTTTCCGAGAGTCTAACTGGATAACACTGGACAAAGTTCACTGAAACATGTGAGAGTAAAAAATAAAGGAAATCTCAATGAGAGTATCTTAATAGTAAATACATTTATTATAGATGTGATCTTCCAAAAAAATGAAAGTCTACACACAAAGGTGTGTGTGAGTGTCATTGAGTCAAAATTCATATGGCATTGAATAAATTTACCTCTAGCTATCACCAGACACCCAAACTAATCCCAAATGTTCTTTTTAGAGATACATGAATAGGTATTTTCTAATTTTTTTATTTGTTGAAAGGATTAATGAGTTTTATACAACCATAAAGTGAATCATGAACATATTTAGTTATACGACTTACACTATAGGAAACAAAAAATTCTTTGCCAATTTTTCTCAATAAAATATTAGAGCATTTAAAGAAAAAGGTAAAAACACAATCAGTAAGCTAACTGAAATGTATGCTTCATGATTAGGCAATCACATCTTCATCTTTGAGGAAACTGAGCTTTGATTGCTTTGACCTTGTCAATCTGTGGTTACTACATTTTTCCAATCACAATTATTATAGCTACAGAAGCACCAAAAGACTCCCCATAGAATTCTCCAAGATTTAGACAATCTTCCCTGCCCCTACTAGCAACAACTCTACCTACTCATAATCATGAGAATATAATAGTCTCGTCAGTATAACACCTTCTTGCCCCCAGTTACCTAAAATACTCAGGTTCAGATGTGTATTCTCTGATGATAATGTTGCTCTGCTGGAAATCAAGTCCCCCCCAACCAGCAGGGTTCAGTTTGTAGAGAAATAGCACAATTCCTACCAGTGGGTCACTAAAAGTGATAGATAAAGAAGCCAATTTTAATTCCATCATTTGGTTCCTAGACCATGTCTTCTAAATATAGAGGACATAGCACAATACTATATTGGATGTTGCCTTAATGAATATATGACATCTGGAGGAAAGCACCAGAGGGTTGTTCCCCAAGTTAATGTCCTAATTGAATATCAGTCTTAGCCTAGATATTTTTTGATATTTTGATATGCAGTAGAAAGAATGGATCATTTAGACCTGTGTCCATTATTGCATATGTTACTATAAGTTAGTCCTTTGTTCTGAAGCTGAATTATTTTGGATTGTGTGTCAGTATATCTGTCATTTTCTAAGCCCTTGGATAGTGGTAACTGAAGAAACACTTGGAGTAGAGGAATAAAGTAATGTTTGGGTTGAGGAATTCAACAAGGATATGTGCTACCTATGCCAGAGTGGAAGGGATCTAATGTATTAAACTTTACACTAAATGGCTAGTTGTTCTCCTTTAGAGCCCACTGCTGATTAAACATGCAATGCAATAGTAGTAGGGTCAGCACTGATGAGAAGAAGCACTTGCTTTTGGCTATATGTATAGTCTCCATCTTTACAACATGGCCATTTTATTCGTAAGTCCATTTTATAATCAACGTTGTAGCTGGGAATAAAGTATGGCCAGCATCCCCTGGATATGTCATATATCCACCATATTGTCAAGGTCTCTTCTGCACTCCATTCTCTTTACTAGGTCCAACACATGCTTCTACTCCAAAGTCACTTTTCTTTTATTTTGTTTTGTTCTTCTGTGTCCTGACCAGCCAAACATTTGCACTACTCCATAGCCCATGTATATTTTTATAGAAGGCCATATCTCTTTTCTGTGAGTCAGGCCTGAGTTTTTCCCCATGAGACCATAGGTTTGAGTTATGGAAGAGAGAGATCATTGCAGCAAAGATAATGAAGCTCTGAACCAATTGTTCACGTACTTTTCTGGGACCTCTGTAAGTGCTTGAGTCCAATTCTAACAGCACAGTTTCCATCAAACAATGGGTTGTTGACGCTCCTGCTCAAAATGATTACCCGATGAATCTGACAATATCCATTTTGTGATGAGTAGCTCTGGTCACATGACCACTTGATATCTAATGGTCAGGCTTTCAGCCTCAATTTGTACTCAGTAGCATGCCCGAAAGTAGTTTTCAAGTAGTGAGTGGTTTTCTCTTAAAGAAGTTCTGGTCATTTTCTAGAAATTATGTCTCTTTTGTGACTCTCCAGTTGGGTTTTGTCAAAGACTACACAGAGAATACTTACTAACCATGGATATTTCTTTTAAGATTGAATGTGATCTTGCACCACAGCTCAGACTTAACTGCATAAGCCTCCCTTGATTAAAATCACAGCCCAAATTGTCATACTTTCAATCTGAAATATGCTTGTCAAAATTCATAGAAACTAACATACTGCTATGCCCTTTAATAGTCAATAGTTCAAAATGCAATAATTTGACCTTAATTTCAGTGGGGATTTTTTTTCCAAAAATTCCCTATATGTTTAGAATAAGAGCTATTATTGTAGAAAGGATCAAGTGGAAGTCTCTGTAACTGCCCTTTGCAGCCATAATATTAAACCAAGTGTTAGATAAATATTGCAAAAATATATATTTTTCAAAGGGTCATCATTGTGTCAACATTTTAAGGGATCATACCATAAATATTAGAATCAGGACCATGTTCCTTGCTAAGACATTGCATCCTTAAATCTTAAGAAAAGACTCTTATCAATGTTTACTATTAATCATAACTGAACTTCTGGTATTATTTCAAAAAATATACAAACTAACAGGCAAACAAAAAAAGTCAAAACACATAAGCAGATATTTATGATGTAATATATTTATTAATTCATCTCAACATTTTACATGATGTAAAAAATATTCAAATTTAGGTTAAAGAAAATATGTCACAGGGACGTTTAAGATGGTAGTGTAGGAAGATCTTGAGATCATCTCCTCTTACAGCACAAGAAATCTACAACTACATACGGACTAGTTTCCTCTAAAGAGAATCTGGAAACTGAATTAACAGTCACAATAAGGGACAACACCAAGCAGGGTAGGAGAGGCAGAGATGTGATCCTCCTAAGAAGAAAAGTCCACCCAAATTATGGCATTTCATTGTCCAGGAGGTATCTCAAATGTACAAAACTTTTTTCTGAGCAGTAAGGTATTTAAGCTCCACAAAAGAACCTTAGGACATGCACAAGTGGGATGAGCCCTCAAAACATCTGGCTTTGAAAGCCAAAGTAGAATATACCTCTGAAAACTACATAACTGCAAAGAAAGAAAAGCTCACTCTTAAAGGGTTCACAAACTGAGTGACTAGACTTGAAAATATAGGAACACTTAGGTACATAAAAAAATATTAACACACATAAAGAAAGAAATGGACAGTTTAACAATAATAGTAAAGGACTTTACCATCTCACTTACATCAATGGATGGATAGATCATCCAAACAAAATCAATAAATAAACATTAAAACACATGTATTTAATAGATGTATCTAGAACAAATCATTCAAAGCAGTAAAATACTCATTTTTTTCAAGTGTACTTGAAGGATTTTTCAAGATAGATCACATATTAGGAACAAAATAAGTCTTAATAAATTTAAGAAGACTAAAATCATGTCAAGCATCTTTTATGACCACAGTGGTATGAAACTAAAAATCAATCACACAAAACTGGAAGAAACACAGACATGTGTAGGCTAAACAACATGTCACTAAACAGCCAATGGGTCAATGAAGAAATCAAAGAGAAAAATAAAAAATACCTTGAGACAAACAAAAATGGAAACACTGTTCCAAAATCTATGGGATATACAGCAAAAGCAGTTCTAAACAACATAGGCCTATCTCAACAAAGAAAAATCTCAAAACAGTTTTTCCTAACACTTAATAAATAAATTATTTATTTCTTAAATAAAGTAGGAAAAGACAAAACATACAATGCTCAAAGTTAGATGAAAGACTATAACAAAGATCAGAGTAGAAAAAAAAGTAAAATAGAGACAAAAAACAAAGGGAACGATCAATGAAATTAACACTGGTTCTTTGAAAAGTTAAACAAAATTGATACACTTTTAGCAAGAATTAACAAGAAAAAAAAAAAGCATGCAATCAAATAAACAAAATCAGAAATGGAAGAAAGAATTTACAACCAACACGACAGAAATACAAGGAACCATTAGAGATTACTATGAACAATTATGTGCCAACAGATTGGGCAACCTAGAAGAAATGAATAAATTCCTATAAATATACAATCTTCCAAAACTGAATCAAGAAGAAATAGATAATCTAAAAGACCAATTTTTGGTAATAAAATTGAATCAATAATTAAAAACTACCCCAAAAAAGTCGAAGAACAGACACTTCATAAGTGAATTCTACCAAACATTTAAAGAACAGTTAATATCTATTCTTTTTAAACTAGTCTAAAAAGTTGAAAAGGAAGGAATGTTTCTAAACTCATTCTATGAGGCCAGTATTACCCTAATACCAAAACCAGACAATACTACAAAAAAAATTACAGACCTTACCAAAAAATAAAAATAAATTACAAACCAATATCTTGATAAACATGGATGCATAAATCCTCAGCAAAATATTAGCAAACCAAATTCAACAATACATTAAAAAGATCATACACCATAATCAAGTAGGATTTGTCCCTGGGATGCAAGAATGATTCAATATCCACAAATCAATGAACATGATACACCACATTAACAAAACTAAAGTAAAAAGTATACGATTATCTCAAAAGATGCAGAAAAAGTATTTAACAAATTTCAAAATCTCTTTATGATAAAAACTCTCAACAAAATGTGTATAGAGGAAACATACCTCAAAATAATGAAGGTTATATATGACTGCTAACATCATATTCAACCCTGAAAAGTTAAAAGTTTTTTATCTAAGATCAGAAATAAGACAAAGATGCCCATTCTCACCACTTTTATTCAACATAGTATTAGTAGTTCTAACCACAGAAATCAGATAAGAAACTAAAAATAAAAGTAAAAAGGTATTTAAATTGGAAAGGAAAAAGTAAAACTGTCAATATTTGCAGATAGAAAACCCTAAGGACTTCACCAAAAACAATTAAAACTAATAAACAATTTTAATAAAGTTGCATGATACGAATTTAATATATGGAAATTTGTTTCATTTCTGGACATTAATGAAGAACTAGCAGAAAAGGAAATTTAGAAAACAATACCAGCCCTAGCAGGTTTGGCTCAGTGGTTAGAATGTCAACTCATGGACTGAAAGGTCTTGGATTCTATTCAGTCAGAGTTACATATCTTGGTTGCAGGATCAGTCCCCAAGTTCTGGTCCAGGTGCATGCAAGAGGCAACCAATCGATGTGTCTCTCCAACATCGATGTTCCTCTCTCTTTCTCTCTCTCTTTCCCTTTCATCCTCTCTGAAAAACAATGGAAAAAAAATATCCTCAGATGAGGATTCAAAAAAAAGAAAGAAAAAGGAAAACAATACCATTTACAACTACATCAAACAAATAGAATAATAGCAATAAATTTAATCAAGCATGTGAAAGACTTGTACTTGAAAACTCTAAGTCATTGATGAAAGAAATTGAAGACTCACAAGTAAATGGAACAATATACCATGTTCATGGTTTTGAAGAATTAATATTGTTAAAATACCTATACTACCCAAAGCAATCTACAGATTCAGTGTATTCCCTATTAAAATACCAGTGGTGTTTCTCATAGAACCAAAACAAATAATCCTAAAATTTATATGGAATCACAAATGACCTTGACTAGCCAAAGCAATCTTGAAAAAACAAGAATAAAGCTGGAGGTAATATGCTTCTTGTTTTCATACTATACTACAAAACTATCCTAACCAAAACAGTATGGTACTAGCATAATAACAGACTCATATATTAATGAAACAAAACAGAAAGTCTAGAAGTAAACACATTTATGGTCAATTAATCTATGACAAAAAAGGCAAAAATATATACTATATAAATGGTGCTGGAAAAACTGGACAGCTACATGCAAAAGAATAAAACTGGACCTCTTTTTTTTTTTTTTTTTAAATATGTCATTGATTTCAGAAAGGAGAGGGAGAAAGAGAGTTGAAACACAAATGATGAGAGAGTCATCATTGATCAGCTGCCTCCTGTATGCCCCCGACTGGGGATCAAGCCTGCAACCCTGACAGGAATCAAACCTTGATCTCCTGGATCCTAGGTCGATGCTCAACTGCTGAGCCACGCCTTTACTTGGAACTGTCTCCTTTGGCAAGGACAAGAAGAGCAAAAATAAACAAGTAGGAGTACATCAAACTAAAAGCTTGTGCACAGCAAAGAAAACCATCTATAAAACATAAAGGCAACCTACTGAATGGGAGAAAAAATTGCAAATCATACATATATCATAGATTAATTTTCAAATATATAAAGATGCACACAGTTAGAGAACAATAAAACAACTCCTTAACCCTGGCCCATGTTGCTCAGTTGTTAGAGCGTCGGCCTGCACACCAAGGGTTCCAGATTCGATTTCTGGTCAAGGGTACTTACCTGGGTTGGGGGTTCGTTCCCTTCCCCCAGTAGGGTGGTTATGGAGGCACCAATCAATGTGTCCCTCTCTCTCTCTTTCTTCTCTCCCTTCCATTCTCTCTGAAGAGCAATGGGAAAAATATCTTCAGGTAAGGAATAATAGAAAACACATACGAAAGAACAAAACAAAACAAACAAACAAATAAGCCCCTCATCTGGGAAATGCAAATCAAAGCAGTAATATATTACTTCACACCTGTCAGAATGACTTTTATAAAAAAGTCAACAAACAAATAGTGTCGGCTGTGACCTGCAATGGTGGGATTGTAAATTGATGCAGCCTTATGGTAAACAGTAAGGAGGTTCCTCAAAAATGTAAAAATAGAACTACCATATAATCCAGCTATTCAACTTCTGGATATTTTTCCAAAGATTCAAAACACTAACTGGAAAAAATATATGCAGTCTATGTTCATTGCAGTATCATTTACAATACCCAAGACATGGAAGAAGCTGCAATGTCTATCAACAGATAATAGATAAAGGAGACATGGCACATATATGTAATGGAATATCACTCAGCCATAAAGAAGAACAAAATTTCGCAATTTGCAACAACATAGATGGACCTAGTTAGTATTATGCTAAGTGAAATAAATCAGGCAGAGCAAGACAAATAGGGTATGATTCCGCTTATATGTGGAATCTATAAAACCAAATAAATGAACAAACAAAACATAAAAATCTCATAGATACAGAGATCAAAATGATGGTTGCCAGATGGGAGGGTGGAGAGATAGGCAAAAAAGGTAAAAGGATTAAATACAAATTGACATTTAAAAAAAGACATGGGGATGTAAAGCACAACATAAGGAATATAATCAATAATATTGTGATAACTATGTATGGTGCCAGTTGGGTACTAGGCTTATCATGTTGATCACTATGTAGGTATATAAATGTCTAACCCTTATGCCATAAGCTAATATATTTTTAATGTCCATTACAGTTGAAAATGAGTTTAAAAAGCAAAAAATTTAAAAATGAGCAACAGAAGTGAATAGATATTTTTTTCAAAAGAAGCCATAGAGATGCAGAAAAGATATGAAAAACAGCTTACCATCAGTAGTCATTAGGGAAATGGAAACCAAAACCACAATGAAATGTCACCTCTCACCTTACAGAATGCCAAGACAACAAATAACAAGTATTGGTGAGAATGTTAATAAATAGAAATCCCTGGACACTGTTGATGGTAATGGAAATTGGTGTAGCCACTGTGAAAAACAATATGGAGGTTTCTCCAAAAAAAATTAGAAATAAAACTACCTTATGACTCAGCAAAACCACTTCTGGGCATTTATCCAAATAAAATGAAAACACTGTTTTAAAAAGATATTTGCACCCCTGTGTTCACTGCATCATTGTTTATTATAGCCAAGATACGGAAGCAACATGAATTTTCACTAACAGATGAGTATTTAAATAAGTGGAATGAGATTCTACTCAGCTGCAAAAGAATAAAATCTTGCCATCTTCAACAAAATGAATGAATCTAGAGGGCATTATGCTCATTTAAACAAGTCAAACAGAGAAAGACAAATACCATATGGTTTTACTTATATGTGGAATCTAAAATATAAGAACAATATAAAAAATAGACAAAAAAACAAAACAAAAACGGACTCAGAGATACAGAGAACAGATTGATAGTTGCCAGAGGAAGGGATATGGGAGGATGGACAATATTGTTAAAATGTGTCATATGCAAAAATTGTCCAAAGTACATTTTAAATCACTTTGAGTTTAATAGGATGTATTAGCCCACAAATGAAGAGAGCAGATCTAAGAACTCTTGAAAATGTTGTTTCCTTCTCCTGATTCAAAAAAGAATTCAACATTTGGTTTCAATACAACCTGATTTATATCCAGATACCATCCACTAATTTTCTTTATGCTTACTGACTTCAACATGCTCTTTTAGATACTATTTGATGGAAAATTTCAGATCTTATTAAGTAACCTAAGGCAGTTTGCCTGAAGAAATACAACTCGATCAGAAGTATAGAAGGTATAGTACTATTTATTTAAAAAAAGCTTTCAATAAAAATTCAATAGAGCGTTAAGATCATGAGTGATTGAATTAAATGTTAAAAACTTTTAAGATAATGCACTCATTATCTTTAGAAGAGTCCAGAAAAAGATATCATTAGATTATCCACCCTGCAAAGATGACAACCAACTCCCAGCATTGCCCTAGTAATGTAGAGAAGCAATTATTCCCAAGTGCTAATGAGGGTTAGACTTTACTGCTTTCAATATGCTTATTGAAGGAATTTACTCTCCTGACTATCCTCTCAGTTACATTAGGTATGTGACAGTAATTTGAAAAGACAAAGTGAATATCTTATTAAATTTAACATAGTGCTGTAACTGTTAAATCGGTTTTATAAAGTGGCCAGATTGCAAGATTTTCTTAGAGTGATAGGTAATTACCTGAAATAATCATAAAAATGAATGGAAGTGATGTCATATATGATAAAAAGAGACAGACTGATTATGAAGATTCAAGGTCATTTGCACTGTTATATGCCAAAAATACAGATACATTCAATGAGGGCCATAAAGAGATGAGTAAAAGTTTTGGTAAAACAGTAGAGACTAGATTCAAGGCTTCAATAGGTTCTGATCAAAATATAGCAATGGCCCTGGTCAAGTGGAACAGTTGGTTGGAGCACTGTCCTGTACACCAAAAGGTTGCAGGTTTGATTCTCCGTCAGGGCACATACCTAGGGTTCAGGTACAGTCCCAGTCAGGGTAAATACATGAGGCAATAGATCGATGTTTCTCTCTTACATCAGTGTGTGTGTCTCTCTCCCTTCCTCTCTCTCTAAAATCAATTAAAAAACATGTCCTTGGGTGAGGACTTAAAAAGAAGTAACAATGATTCCTAGTAAGATTCCTAGATGATTGAAAATATTTTCTCAGATCACAGTAAACACTAAAAGCGCTGTAAAAGTAGTACAGAGAAGGTAGGGTCCTGGGTAAGGGAAATTATCCCCATTTACCCAGAAAATGCTCCAGTTCATTTCTGGAAAATGCTAAAGTTTGTTTACACATGGCATGGGACTCTGAGAAGATTTCCAGAGTTAAGCAGTCGAGAGCTGATTAAGGGGGCAGAACACCCTCAAATCTGAGTCAGTCGCAGCTTCCCCTGCCTTCAGGTCTGGATTGGGCTTCTCCTTATCCAGTGATTTATAAATTAATTATTTATCACATCCAGTGACATGAAATGGTTGGGAAGAAACTAGACAACCACCAAAACAAGCAAAGAAGCAAAACAAAAACATAAGTAAAATGAAAACAAAATAAAAGAACTTCCTCCTTCAGAAAAGAGACTTTCAAATGGTTATCACTGGCTGACAGCATACAGAGCAGAACCACGCGGCCCTTCTTCCAGGGCTGTGGGGTTAAGTCCCTTTTTGAGACCGGAGCTCTGCTCTCAGGGAGGGGCTTTTTCATTCATTGTCCTTTGTAACCGCGGACTTGGCATCTAGAAATACTTCGATCGGAAGGATAGAAGGTGTAGTACTATTTATTTAAAAAAAGCTTTCAATAAAAATTCAATAGAGCATTAAGATCATGAGTGATAAATTTGCCTTTGCTATTATTTCACATATCACACATGACTTGGATGTTATACAGTATGACCCCCTATGCCACATTGCATGTTTTACACTTTGTTTTTGTGGGCTTGGGGCCTGAGGTTATTGTAGATTTGGGAACCATTGGGTTTTACACAACGGTTGGTTGGCAATTTAATTCTTTTGAAAAGTCAGAAACTTTACAATCTATCTTGTTTTTAATCAGTTCTTAGTGAATATAATCACAACTCAAAACTTATATGCACATAGATTTTTTTTTTAATACTCACCTGAGGATATTTTTTCCATTGCTTTTTCAGAGAGAGTGGAAGAGGGAGAGAGAGAGAGAGAGAGGAACACCAATGTGAGAAAGACACGTAGATTTGTTGCCTCCCAACTGGGGCCGGGATCAAGACGCAACCGAGGTACGCACCTTTGGCCAAAATCAAACCCAGGACCCTTCAGTCTGCAGGCTGATGCTCTAGCCATTGAGCCAAACCAGCTAGAGCTGCACATAGATTTTTAAGCCAACATTTTAATCATCTCTGTCTTCAATGCTAGCATCACTAAGCACCCAGTTAAAGACAATAGGGTGTGGCTAAATGTGCCTAACTTCCAGGCTTCGGAGTATTTGTGAAGTGATATGTGTCAAGTTGGGAGATTGCCCTCAGAAGAACTGAATGTTTTCTCCTTTGGTTCTTTCCTCCTCCTCCAATGAGATGGGCATTGGATCGGCCACTTGGGATTTAGATACAAAAGCCAGGATTATAGAATGATCAGATCACCCTACCTGATGGCATGCTTACTGCCTATTGCTTACATGAGAGAGAAATAAATGGCTCTTTTGGTTAAGCCACTGAATATTTTGGATCTATTTTTAAAGCCACCTAGCCTCTACCTTAAAAACAGAAACACAGTGTATTTAGAGGTTGCTATTGCTGTTTTATGACTTCTCAACAAACCAATTGTTTCATAACCTGTTCACCTAAAATAAATAGAGCCTCAAACTGTATTAGTAATAATCCAGGGATATAGCTGCCAAGAGTATGTCAGAAATACAGAGAAAACTAGTTTGCTATATTTGTTATAATGTTTATAGCATAAGCATTATTGTACTTGTGTTTCAAATGGCCTTTTTATATGTAACACTCTGAATTTTCAACAAAATTCTTCTGAAAGCACTGTAATAATTCAGGAGTTTATGAAAATATAAGTAATTCAATCCTCTTTAAAATTATGGAAGGACTTATACCCATCTACCTCTAATATTCTCCAAAAATTGATTGAAACCACAAACCACATACACATACACAGCATGAAAGAGATCTATGATCAGGTTCTGTGTATGTAAATATTGTCTATTAAAATCATATCTTATTGACATTCTAATATTTACAACTAACTTTTGAGGATTTTCTATGTGCCATATTCTGTAGTAAATAATTAGAACACAATTTAGACCGAAATGAGAATAAGCTCAAGTCCACACAGCTTGAAAGAAGCAGAACTGAGATTTAAATTGTTAACATTTAAGATATGAAAAAATTAAGTTCACTCTGTCAAGGTAATGACAACCACAATGCATAGAAGGGTTTTCATCTTAAAATAATTTCTCAAGATTAGTTACTTCTTCATTCAGATTACAAATTCATTAATACAGCTGATCTAGTTTGAAGGATTTTTTCCCTCACTTGGATTCAGTTTGGCATCTTGCCTGGGCATCCAATTTTAATTAATAATAAGATTCTATTAAGATGTTTCTATATTTAAGGTGGTAACTTTCTTATTTTTACTTATAACCTTTAGATTTAAATGTTGCATATGAGACCCTGTATTGATTATAAAACAGTCAATATCATTTCTCTGTATCCTGAATCCTATTCCCCTGTGAGGATCAGTGAGTTATATTTGGCCAAAGAATGTTGTGTAAAATCACCAAGTCATGAGTCTAAATGTGGTAGTGAGCATGAGCTTTAAGTATACAGATATCATGTGGGGCCGGTGTGGCTCAGTTAGTTGAGCATTGTCCCATGCACTGAAAGGTTGAAGATTCAATTTCTGGCCAGGGCAAATGCCCTGGTTGCAGGCTTGATCCCCTGTGGGGGGCATGCAGGTGGCAGCCCATCAATGTTTCACTCTCTCATCCATGTTTTTTTCTCTCTCTCCCTCCCTCTCCTTTCCTCTCTCTCTAAAAATCAATAAAAAATCTTTAAAAATAAAAAGTATACAGATGCCAGTCTGTGCAAGATTAACATGAGAATGAAAGAGTTCACTTCTAAAATTCAAGTGTAACCAAGAGTAAGTCAATGGGTGAGTTCCCTGATATGAGACCTGTTATTCCAAATTGGTCACAGACCAAGTATATCTATCTAGTTGCCAGGAAAATTGGAAATGAAAGCAGATATCTAGAACACTGAAAGAAATAATTATTTATCTATAGAATTAAAATTAAAAATTTTTACCATGCCTCAATAAATAATCTGTCTATCATTCATCCCCTTCTTTCTCTCTGAATTTTTCAACTTAGAGACAGAATTTTGGGCAGCTGGGAAATTAAAAATATATTCTCTGGCTTAAAGCCAAAGTAGTGAGTTCCATTCCACATGCATCCCAACCTGAGTGAAGGGAAATTTTCTTGAATATTGAAGTCTTAACTCTTGAGGGTATGAATTTCCTTTTTTTTAAAAAATGAACATTCTCCAAATATATTCTGATGAATCCTCTTTTCACACTAGGAAGGAGTCAAGATATCTTGGCTCCATTCCAAAATTTCTGTCACCTTGTGGTAATAGAACAGCTTTATTTCAGTAGTTATTTAGTTATTTTTATATAAAGATTTGGTTATTTTTATTTTTAAAACTTTATTCCCAGCTCAGTTCAAAGTTTAATCTTTCCCCCTGCCTGAAGGCAGGCCATGCCCCTGGTTGGGGCTCTCAGAAAGAAAAGAATCTGGTCCTCCTTCTCTTTCTTCTGTGTATGGGCTCTGGTATGGGGCTCAAGGGGCAAGGAAGGGAGTTAGGCCAAGCCATGACCTTCTGACATGCCAGTAAACACCTCTTTGAATTCATGTGCTCTTATAACCTTTTCTTTTATTTTGCGATTTAGTTTATTTTTTTAAATTTATCTTTATTGTTGAAAGTATTACAGATATACGTTTTTTCTCCCCATTGACCTCCTCCACCCAACTCCTGTCCCCTCCCCAGGCCTTCACCACACTATTGTCTGTGTCCATGGGTTTTGCACATATGCATATAAGCTTTTGGTTAACCTCTCCCGCCCACACACACTCCTTCCCTCTCAGAATCATCTGTCTGTTGCATGCTTCCATGTCTCTGAATCTATTTTGTTTGTCTGTTTATTTTATCACTCTACTGATGTAGTGGTCTTTACATGGAGATACCCTTGGTATAAGCCAACAAGTTGTGCATGCCTTTACTTAGCTCAGTAACTGCCCACAGCCCCTCCCCTCTGGTAAGCCCACTGATCTTAGTTGAAAATCGTAGGGACAGTTGAAGTTTTTGTTCACCACCACACTGGGCCTCAGACATCTTATCTGGATTTCAGCAGAAGGTCAGCAGGTTCTGAAGCTTGGTAAGTAAGCATCAAGCTGGAGAACAAGATTGACCATGTCACTTTTTGCAACTATAGTTAGTCTTTGAAAAAGATTTTTGAAGGGTCACTTGGCTTTAAGCCTGTCATCTGCGAACCCTGCACTTCATATAAGGCTGATAACATTCTCAGACATCTTATGTTGGCTTGAGAGTGGAGCCAGAGCTAAGATTCTGAGTTATTCAGCCTGTTAATTAACCTTGAGGAAAACTGGTTGTTCTCACATGCTCAGGGAGTTTTCACCTCAGAATGTGGGGTACATAGTAATTTTGTTCTCAGCTTTGGAACATGGCATTGATTCTAGTCCAACAGAAAAAAAAAGTGCCTTTTGATATTATAGGAGAGCTCATTAGTTACTCTGAGATAGAATCCTGTTATGACTCATTCATTCTACTGGTTATTGCAGATGGCCAGGGAAATTGACATCTATTCTCTCCTACTAATGCCATGAGAGCAAAGTCCCCTTGTTCTCCTACAAAGCATTCAGAGCTCCTTTTGATTAAGAGGAAAGATGGACCTCTGCTCTTCAAATGTAAACACAGAAGAGGAGGGTAGCAGTACAAATCACTGTAATGAGTAGAAAAGGAAAATACAGTTCTCTTGGCAACTGAGAAAGACTGAATTCTTAAAAGCATGTCATCCAAAGTCCACGCTGGAAGGGACTGGAGGGACTGTGTAAGTCAAGTCTGATTTTACACTGGAGAAAACCAAGGTCCAGAGCAGGGGAAGAATGTGCTGATGGTTCCTCAGCTTTTTTGAATGATAGAGATTAGAAACCAAATTGTTTGATAACAAATGATTTCCACAGAAATTCTAAAGTTGTTTTATCAAACTGTTTGAACGGAGAAATATAGGAGCCTGCATGCTTCACTGGAATAACACACCCATAGCTATGATGAGAAAAGTATTAATGTATTTGTTGGCATCGGTACTGAATACCATGCAGTTAGGAGAATTCCTTTCAGTGTCTCTTGTCTCTGGAAGGATAAAACAAGTGTCAGGTCCATCACCTGCTAGGCCTCCCAGGCTTACTGACACTGACAGGCGCTCACTATCACTCAGAGGTATGTGTCCTGTATGTTCCAGATGGAACACAATATGCAATTTCCATTTCCTGAGTATATGTGCCCAATATTACTCATCCCCACTAAGTAGTAATAGGCAAAGATATTAAAAGATTTGCAATAAACAAAGACAGCTGCCTAATTGAAATACTACCCAGCACCAGCAAAACTTCAAATTACATAGATAAGGTAAAAGAGAACTTATGGTCTTTGTAAAATGAAAGCATATGTTAATTTTGCTTGAAGTAGGAATTTGAGATTATCCTATTAAACACTTTGGCATACCTTCAACTTACTTTCCCTTCTTATCCTTCACATTGTTCTCATAAGGAATAAACCTCATCCAGAGTTAGTATCAATGTATATTTAAAAACTTGGAAATAATAATTTAGTCATATATCCTGTCATGAAAAATGACTAATGTCAAGAGGGCATCTTTTGTATTGGTTGTAGTCTGCTTCAAATAATAAAACTGTGTTCTAATGAGCTGACATTTCCAATGCCCTGAAGAGGTTCTGTAATTAGGTATCTGAAAACAGTGGAGCAGTTATGCAGTTGTAGTTATTTTTAATTGCTTATTCCTAATGAGGCAGCATTTTGGATTAACTTGCTATATTTGTAGTGAGTCAAAAAATACCACCTTAATGTTCTGAAATATTTGCCTCTACCCCTAAATAAGTAAAAGGACATTTTTTTCTTCCTTTTATTTTGTTAACTTAAAGTATTCTGCCACCTTCACTTGGCTATTCAATAAAATTATGTATCCAAAAATGGAAACTGCTGTGTGTTTTCACAGTGTGGGTAAGATCACTGCATCTTTGACAGAGAGAGTGCAGGAGCTCACACACATTTTGAGTGAAATAAGATAGGCAATTAGTCACCCAAGTTCAAAAATATTGTGTGTAATGTTATATGCAAAACAATACACTTAAACCCCACTTACATTTATAGTCCAATTATTAAAAAATTACTAAAACTGCATATACCTTCAGGTAGCCTTCTACATGACTTCCAGTTATTATTGAGTCCCTGAATTTGTATCTCAGTTACAAATCCACCTAAGTATTTCTGACAAGGCTTCCTCTTTAAGCTTTCACATACCTGGTGCTCCTTTCACTGTCCTCTGTTAGAATGCCTACTTGAATGCCAAGGGGAAAGTTTCTCCTTTCCTCCCAAGACCACCACTAGCATGAATGCTAAGGTGGTGGAAAGTTTTGCACAAATGTAGGAAATGAGTCTCTTCCCAATTTTTCACTTAACATTGAGAGAAAGCATTCTTGTGCAAGGAGTTCTGAGTTAGTCAGGATTCTCTAGAGAAACAGAAGAAACAGCAAGGGTGTGTGTGCGTGTGTGTGTGTGTGTGTGTGTGTGTGTGTGTGTGTGTAAAGAGATTTATTATAAAGAATTGACTTACAAAATCATAGAAATTGAGAAGTCCCCAAATCTGTGATCTAAGGCCTAACAACCAGGAGAGCTGATGATATAAATTATAATCCACATCTGAAGACAAGAGAATACTGATGTCCCAGCTTGAAGACATTTAATGGATTGGATAAAGCCTACCCACAATAGAGAGGGCAATATTTTTATTCAGTTTACAGATTCAAATATTAATCTCGTCTAGAAAAATTCTCACACCCATTCAGAGTAATGTTTATACAAAAATCTGGACACTTTTAGCCAGTCATGAAATTAATCAACACTCTTTCCTTGAGTTGCTGGCCTTCTTCTTCTTATACCATGTTAGCAACTCTTGGACCTCAACCTTCCACAGCTTCATGAGAACAAGAAAATTATTTCTCTTTTCTAATCATAGATAAATCTGCTTTTATTAGCTGGAAAATTACTTTCTTGCCTTAAGAAGCACTCACTAAAAGGATATACTTCTGTTTCTAACTTGTAACTATGTGACCAAATCCTAAAAGGCACCTGGAGTCAAGAATCTAGACATCGCACAGTAAAATATTATCTCTAAAAGACCCAAACATATTTTTTTCCAGAAGAAAAATAACAATTGTACCTAAAGTAAAAATACCACATCTCTTTGGAATATGTTTGAGACAGAAGTCTTTACCTCTTGGAGACTACATATACTGAGACCCAGAATTCAGGTACTAAGACACAAGGGCTTTACTTAAATAGTTTCTTCAAGAAGAAAGTAACCTCATGGTATATACTAGGAGTGGAAATTTAGAGCTGAAACAAGAACAGGGAAAATTTTATTTCTTTCCTAAAAAACTGATGCAGAGGTCAACAATTTATATGGAATCACAAAAAAACTCAAGCAATCTTGAGAAAGAAAAACAAAGTTAGAAGTGTCACACTTCTTGACATCAAACAAGGCCATTGTAATCAAAACAGCATGGTATTTGATACGAACAGGCATATAGATCAATGAAAAAGAATAGAGAGCATAGAAATAAACCCACACCTTTATAGTCAATTAATAGTTCACAAAGGAGGCAAGAGCATACAACGGAGTAAAGGCAGTCTCTTCAATAAATGGTGTTGGGAAAATTGAACAGCTACATGAAAAAAAATTCAACTAGATCACCAACTTATACCATATAGAAGAATAGAGTAAAAATGGATAAAAAACTTAACTGTAAGTCACAAAGCAATAAAAATCCTAGAAGAAAACATAGGCAGTAAAATCTCAGATTCCTCTTGCAGCAATTTTTTTGCCAATATATGTCCAAGGGCAAGGGAAATAAAGGAAGAATAAACAAATGGGACAACATCAAACTAAAAAGTTTCTGTTCAGCAAAAGAAACTGTCAACAAAAAGAAAAGACAACCCACTGACTGGGAGAACATATTTGCCAATGATGCACCTGATAAGGGGTTAATATCCAAAATTTATAAATAACTTATAAAATTCAACACAGAGAAGACAACTCAATTAAAAAATGGGCACAGGACCTGAATAGACACTTCTCCAAAGAGAACATACAGATGGCCAACAGACAAGAAAAGATGCTCAACATCACTAATAATCAGAGAAATGCAAATTCAAACCACAATGAAATACCACCTCACACCTGCCAGAATGGCTATTATCAATAAATCAACAAACAAGAAGTGCTGGCGAGGATGTGGAGAAAAGGGAATCTTCATGCATTGTTGGTGGAAATGTGGACTGGTGCAGCCACTGTGGAAAACAGTATGGAGTTACCTCAAAAAATTTAAAATGAAGCTGCCTATGACCCATCGGCTTCACTTTTGGGAATTTATCAAAGAAACCTGAAATACTAAATTGAAATAATATATGCACCCCTATGTTCATTGGAGCATTATTTACAATAGCCAAGATATGAAAACAGTCCAGGTGCCCATCAGTAGATGAGTGGGTACAAAAGTTATGGGATATTTACAATGGAGTACTAGATGGCTTTAAAAAGAAAGAACTCTTACCCTTTGCCACAGCATGTATAAATCTGGAGATTACTATGCTAAGTGAAACAAGCCAATCAGAGAAAGAAAGATGCCATATGATTTCACTTATATGTGGAATCTAATGAACAAAATAAACTGACAAACAAAATAGAAATAGAGGCATGGATACATGGAACAGACTGACAGCTGTCGGGGGGGGGAATAGGTAGTCTGGATGAAAGAAGGTGAAGGGATTAAGCAAAATATAAATATTACATAGATATAGATGGAAAAGGGGATTGGAGATAGGTAGAGGTGGGCAAAGGGAGGGGAAATGGGAACAGAAAGAGACTTTGCTTCAGGCAGTGGGAGCTCAATGCAGTATACAGATGATGTTTTGATGAGCTGTACATTTGAAACTTGTATGATTTTGTGAACCAATGTCACCCCACTAAATGCAGTTAAAAAAAAAACACCTTATGCAGAGGGTTTCATGATATTATCCTGCTAAAATATCTTTAGATTACAACTTCCATGTACATACCATTTTTAAAAATATGTTTCTGTTGATTTCAGAGAGAGAGAGGGAGAGTGAAAGATAGAAACATTAATGATGAGAAAGTCATTGATCAGCTGCCTCTTGAACACCCTTCACTGGGGATGGTGCCCACAACCCAGGCATGTGCCCTGACTGGGAATTGAACCATGATCTCCCAGTTCATGGGTCAATGCTCAACCACTGAGCAACACTGGCTGAGCAATGTACATACCACTTCTTTAAAGATTTTTTATTGATTTTTAGAGAGAGAGGAAGGGAGAGAGAGACAGAGAAAGAGAAACAGATGTGAGAGTGAAACATCTATGGGTTGCTTCCTGCATAGTCCCTACCAGGGATCGAGCCTGCAGCCTATGCATATCACATTTTAATTTTGAAATCCATGATGTCCTGAAATGCATACATAACTTTTAAAAATAGAATGAAATAATTAAGAAAATGGAACATAAGAGGACTGCTTATCCCTCACAATATCTCTTTGTCTTTGCTCTTATAGAAGGGTCACAACCTTCAGTTGAAGACTCCAACAGCAAGAAATGAGCTTTCAAACTTGTTGATTAAAACTATAAGAATACTAAAATTTATTAAAAGTAGGGAACAAGATGTGTAGGTTAAAGTGTGGCCTTTGAAGCTAGACTGACTGCCTGGGTCCCCTGATTACTAGCGATCATGCCTAATCACTAAGCCTCAGCCCCCTCTTCTCTAAAAGGAGAATAATTATGGTGCCTGCTTGATAAGATTGTGGGAGTTAAAGCAACTACAGGTGACTTCTTGAAACATGGCCTGGTACATACTAAGAACTCAATAAAGTGCTCACATATGTCTTTTGAAATGAAGAATGAGATAGAAACATTTCTCGATGGTACTGATAATGCAATAAAAACATGTATATGCTTCAGAGCAGCTTGCTTAGATCTGAGCAACACATTCAAGCACCCAGAACAGCTTGAAGCTGTGACTTTAGGGCCAAAATAACATGACTTTAGATTCTGTGGATTCAGTAATAGCACTTTTTAAGAAACCTGCATTGTGTTGCAAGTGGTCCTAACATGGAGGACTTGACTCTTTCCCAACCTTAGATGATTCTTTTCATTCATCATAGAAAGACATCTATGATACAATAGTCTGGAGAAGACCTGGGGCTTGGGGTGGATGCTGGGTGGAGGGGATCAATAGGAAAAAAGGGGACATCTGTAATACTTTAAATAATAAAAAATAAAAATAAAAACAAATAAATAAATTCATATTTAAAAGACATGTACAAGCAATATAAAATAATATGAAGTACTTTTTAGAACTCAAAGGCATAAGAGAGGATTAGAACCCATTTGTTTCTGGGGATAAGCTTGGGGAAAATAGAAAGATGGTAAAAGGGCTCAAAATTTAAGCTATAAAGATGAATAAGGTCTGAGGACCTAATGTAAAACATAGTGACAATAGTTGACAACACTATTGTATAATTGAATTTTGCTAAGAAAGTAGAACTTAAATGTTCTTACCAAAAAAATGATAAATATATGAGGTGATAGATATGTTAATCAACTACATGGGGAATAACTTATTTGACAATGTATACGTGTATCAAATAACCACTATGTACATTTTAAGTATCTTATAATGTCAATTATACCACCATTTGTCTTCATTTCCCACCTTAAATATAATTAGCATTTCTACTTTTGCATGTGACAGGCAAAAAAAAAAAAAAAAAAAATCTTGCTGGCTCATCTAATAACACAAAGCTCCACGATTTCTGGTCCACATTTGATTCAAATATCCAGGATGGACTGGCAGAGCTTGCTGCCTTTTCCAAACACTCTGGGAAATAAAGTAGGATTTCCTCATTTAAAAGAAATGGAATGAGAAGAATCCAGAACCTGAATATTGCTTCAAGCCATCTTCCTCGAATCAGAGATAGAAATCTTCAGGGAAGATTACCCTTGGAAAAAGGGCCTACTTTGTGTTTCCGCAATGCCCCTTGTTGGCTGATGCCAGAACATTGATTCTTCCTGTGGCTCTAGGAAGACTTAATAGGATGCCATATTGTTGCTCTTGGGAGGCAGGGGGTTCCTCAAAGCAAGTGTTGAGCTAGAGGTAATTGGATTTGGCTGAGACCTTCCTATAAATGAAGGCCAGTGCTTCAAAGTGGGTTTGAATAACAGCAGAAGAAAAACTTCTCTAAAGCATGTTAAAGCCTGTTATTGTTTCCAAGACAAAGGCATAGATAGGATCTTAGCAGAAGGAAAGAAACTCAGAGTCAGTGTAATAAAGGAGTCAGGCAGGTAGAGAGGCACTGAGGACCACATTCTGAGAACTCTAGTCTTAGCAGATAGTCTGGGGCAGCTGCTGTGTAGAGGTACACTAGGTGGCAAAAACACATTTTTTGGTTGGGAGGTACGCACAGTATACTATGGGAAATACACATGTAAGTGAATAATTATGTCACAAAGTGAGGAGGAGGCTAGTTATTTTATCCATAACCTTTTCTTTCTTTTTTTTTTTACCTTTTCACTGAATTTATTGGGAGTGACACTGGTTAATAAAATTATATGTTTATGGTGTATAATTCTGTATATTGTATTGTGTGTTCTCCACCCCAGGTCAAGTTTCTTTCCATCACCAGTTATCCTCCCTCTTCTACCTCCTCCAACCTGCTTTTTCCTCTGATAATTACCATAGTATTCATATTGTTGTCTGTGTTTATGAGGTTTTTAAAATTATTATTATTATTATTGCTTAATCCTTTCACATTTTTCACCCAGTCCCCCAAACCCCTTCCTTCTGACATGTGTCTATGAATCTGTTTCAATATATTTTTGTTGGTTTATTTTGTTCATTAGAGTTCACATGTGAGTGAATCATATTATATTTGTTTTTATCTGACTGGCTTGTTTTACTTACCATAATTCTCTCAAGGTCCATCCATGCTGTCCAAAAGGGTAAGATTTCCTTCATTTTTGTGGCCGAGCACTATTCTGTTGTGTAAATGTACCACAACCTTTTTATCCCCGTATTTATTAATGGGCACTTGGACTGCTTCCAAATCTTAGGTATTGTAAATAATGCTGCAACAAACAAAGGGGTGCATATATCCTTTTGAATTATTTTGGATTTCTTTGGATATATTCACAGAAGTGGAATTGCTGGGTCATAAGGCAGTTCCATTTTATTGAAGTAATTCCATACTGCTTTCCACAGTGGCTGCACCAGTCTTCATTCCCATCAACAGTGGTCAAGGGTTCCCTTTTTCCACATCCTCACCAACACTTGTTTGTTAATTTATTGATGATAGCCATTCTGACAGGTGTGAGGTAATACTTCATTTTGGTTTGAATTTGCATTTCTTTGGTTAGTGATGTTGAGTATCTTTTCATATGTCTGTGGGACATCTGTATGTCCTCTTTGCATAAGTGTCTGTTCAGGTCATTTATTCATTTCTTAATTGGATTGTTGGATTTTTTGGTGTTGAGTTTAATAAGTATTTTTGTTGTTTGTTTATTATTTTAATCCTCACGTGAGGACATGCTTAGAGAGAGGGAGGGAGAGAGAGAGAGACAGAGAGAGAGAGAGAGAGGAGCATCAATAAGAAAGAGAAATATCCATCAGTTGCCTTCTGCACCTGCCTCGACCTGGTATTGAACCCGCAACCCAGGTATGTACCCAGACCAGGAATTAAACCAGCAACCTTTAGGTGCACAAGATGATGTTCAACCAACTGAACCACTTCGGCCAGGCTTACAGTTTTTATAAATTTTGGATATTAACCTTTTATCAAATGTATCATTAGCAAATATTTTCTCCCATTAAGGGGTTATCTTTTCATTTTGTTGATTAGTTTCCTTTGCTTTGAAAAAACATTTTAGTTTGAGCTACTTCCACTTGTTTATTTTTTCTTTTGTTTTTCTTTGAATCAGGACATAAATCAGAAAAATTATTGCTATGAGAAATGTCTGAGATTTTTACTGCCTATGTTTTCTTCTAGGATTTTTATGGTTTCATATCTAATACTTAAGTCTTTAATCCATTTTTAGTTTATTCTTGTGTTTGTGTAAGAAGGTGGTAGTTTCAATTTTTTGCATGTATCTGTCCAGTTTTCCAAACAACATTCATTGAATAAACTATCTTTACCCCATTTCTTTGACTCTTTTCTCAAATATTGATTTACTATAAAGGCTTGAGTTTCTTTCTGGGCTCTTTATTCTGTTCCACTGATCTATATGTCTGTTTTTACAGCAGATCCATGTTGTTTTGATTACTAAGGCTTTGTACTAGAGTTTGATATTAGGTAGCATAATTCCTATAAATTTTTTCCTCTTTTGGGTCCATATAAATTTTTAGATTATTTGTACTATTTCTGTAAAATACACCATGGTATCTTGACAGAAATTGCATTGAATCTATAGATTGTTTTGTGTAGTATGACATTTTAATGTTATTTCTTCCCTTCCATGAACATAGTACATACTTCTACTTATTTGTAAATTCTTCACTTTTTTTCTTCACTGTCTTATAATTTTCCAAGTACAGGTCTTCTATATCCTCAGTTAAATTTATTTATAGTTTTATTTTCCATGCAATTTTAAATTGGTTTGTTTTCTTAGTTTCCTTTTCTGATGGTTTATTATAGGGGTATAAAAATGCATCTGATTTCTGGATATTTATTTTGTATCCTGCTACTATACTGAATTAATTTATCAGTTATAGTCATTTTTGGTGGAATATTTAAAGTTCTCTATCTACAGTATCATGTCATCTGCAAATAATAACAGTTTTACTTCTTCCTTTCCAATTTGGTTGCCTCTTATTTCTTCTTCCTTTCTGAATGCTGTGACTGGGACTTTCAGTACTATGTTAAGTAAAAGTGATAGCAGACATCCCTGTCTTGTTCCCAATCTTAAGAAAATTGCTTGACGTCTTTGTCCATTGAGTATGATGTTGGGGGTGGGTTTGACATACATGGTCTTTATTATGTTGAAGTACGTTTCCTCTATTCCCACTTTGCTGAGTTTTTGTGTTGTTGTTTTTAATCATAAATGGGTGTTGGATTTTATCAAATGCTTTTTTTGTATCTATTGATATGATCGTGTTTTTTATCCTTTATTCTGTTTATGTGGTGTATCATGTGTATTTGTTTGTGAATATTGTACCAACCTTGCATCCCTTGAATAAATCCCACTTGACTATGGTGTATGATGTTTTTGATGTATTGATGGATTCGGTTTGCTAATATTTTGTTGCGAATTTTAGTATCTATGTTCATCAGGGATGTTGACTTATAATTTCTTTCTTTATACTGTCTGTATCTAATTTGGAATTAGGATAATGTTGCTCTCCTAAAATGTGCTTGGAAGTCTTCCCTCCTCTTGAATTTTTTGGTATATCGTGAGAAGGCTTGGTGTTAGTTCTTGGAATGTTTGGTAATATTCACTATATTCACTTGTAAAATCATCCAGTCCAGGACTTTTGTTTTGTTGGGAGTTTTTTGTTTTTGTTTTTGTTTTTATTACTGCTTCAATTTCAATAGTTGCAATTGGTGTGTCTAGATTGTCTGATTCTTCCCAATTCAATTTTGGAAGATTGAATGTTTCTAGGGATTTATCCATTTCATCCAGATTGTCCAATTTTGGGCATATAGTTGTTTATAATATTTTCTTACAATCCTTTGTATTTCTTTGGTGTCAGTTGTTATTCTTTTTTTTTCTTCATGAGTCTGTTTAAATGTTTTTCACTATTGTTTCTCTTTTTAAAGAACTAGCTCTTGATTTATTTACCTTTTGTATTTTTTTGGACTATTTTTAAAAAATATGTTCTTTTTTATATTTATTTTTAGAGAGAGGGGAAGGAGAGAGAGATAGAAACATTGATGAGAGAGAAACAGTGATCAGCTGCCTCTTGCATGCACCCTACTTCATGCCCTCTACTGGGGACTGCAACTGCAACTCGGGAATGTGCCCTGACTAGGAATCTAGCAGGTGCCCTCTTGGTGCTTGGGTCCATGCTCAACTACTGAGTCACAACCGCTGGGCTGGACTCTATTTTGTTTATTTGTGTTCTGATCTTTATTATTTTCTATCTTCTCCTCACTTTGGACTTTGTTTGTTGTTTTTTTCCTAGTTCTTTTAAATGTAAAGTTAGATTATTTATTTGAGATTTTTCTTGTTTCTTGAGGTAGGACTCTAATGCTATGAATTTCCCTCCTAGGACTGCTTTCACTCTGTCCCATGGATTTTGGGTTGTGTTCTCACTTGTTTCAAGAGATATCTTTTGATTTTTTCCTTGATCTTATGGTTAACCCAATTATTGTTTAGTAACATGTTATTTAGTTTCCACGTTTTTGTGTTTTTCAGTATTTTTCTTGTGATTGATTTCTAGTTTCATGACTTTATGGTAAGAGAAGATGCTTGATAAGATTTCAGTTTTTTTAAATTTACTGAGATTTGTTTTATGTCCTAATAGGTGGTTTATCCTAGGAAAGTTTCCATGTGCATTTGAAAAGAATGTATATTCTGCTTCTTTGGGGTGAAATGCTCTGAAGATATAGATTAAATCTATCTGGGCTAATGTGTCTTTTAAGATTGCTATTTCTTTGTTGATTTTTTGTCTGGAAAATTTATCAGCTGATGTGAATGTGGTGTTAAAATCTCCTAACATGACTAACATTATTGCCAATATCTTCCTTTATGTCCATCAAGATTTGCTTTACATATTTCGGTGCTCCTATGTTGGGTGCATAAGTGTTACAGGGATTATATCCTCTTGTTGGATTGATCCCTTTATCATTATGTAGTGTCCTTCTTTGTCTTTCACTATAGCCTTTCTTTTAAAGTCTATTTGTAAGATATAAGTATTGCTATCCCAGCTTTTTTTCCCCCTTTCCATTTGCATTAAATATTTTTTTCCATCCTGTTACTTTTTGTCTGTTCATCTTTTGTCCTGAGTTGAGTCTCTTACAGACAGCACCTACAAGGGTCTTGTTTTCTTATCCATTTAGCTACCCTATATCTTTTGATTGGGGAGTTTAAGACATTTACATTCCAGTGATTTTTTTTTAAAAAATATATCTTTATTGATTTCAGAAAGAGGAAAGGAGAGGGAAAGAGAGAGATAGAAACGTCAATGATGAGAGAGTCATTGATCGGCTACCTCCAGCATGCCCCCTACTGGGGATCGAGCCCACAACCAGGGCATGTGCCCTGACCGGGAATCGAACCCTGATCACCCGGATCCTAGGTCGATGCTCAACCTCTGAGCCACGCCTGGCTGGGCTCAAGTGATTTTTGATAGGTACATAGTCATTGTCATTTTATTCTTCTAATTTTCTTTCTTTCTTCCTGCCCTCCCTCCCTTTTTCTTTCTTTTTTTCTTCCTTTCTTTTTCCCTTTTTTCTTTCTTTCTCTTCCTCTTTCTTCTTTTTTTCTCTTTTTTCTATTTTTCTTCTTCTCCTTTTTCAAAAAGGCCCTTTAAGATTTCTTAGAATATTGGTTTGGTGGTAACAAACCACTTTAGCTGTTTCTTATTTGTGAAGCTCTTTCTCTTTCCATTTTACATAATATCTTTGCTGGGTAAAGGAATCTTGATAGTAGATTCTTGCTTTTCATCAGTTTGAATATTTCATGCCAATTTTTTTTGACCTGACATGCTTCTTTTGAGAAATCAGCTGACTGTCTTGTGGGAGCTTCCTTGTAGGTAACTAGCTATTGTTCTCTTGCTGCTTTTAGGATTCATTCTTTGTTTTAAACCATTGCCATTTTAATTATGTTGTGTCTTGGTGTGAGCTGCATGAAACATTTCTTCAAGAAATAGAAAATAAGATAAAAAACATGGGCCTTTGTTAAAGCACTTTCTATTGAAAGAAATGCAGTATGAAACTGAAATACTGTCCTTAACGTGGCCTTAGAAGTGAAATAAACTACAGCCCTTTCTTTCTTGGCAAAGTTCTTTCATGATGAAAATAATATTTGTGAAAAGCAATACTTGAAAATACAAGTCATGTGGCTTTCTCTATTAATTGTGTTAAAACAATATGTGATTTCTCAAGAATAAGCTACCTTTCAGCGATTATGTCATATTTAAACAAACCCAGGAAAATAAAGGAAATCTTACAATGTCTCATTTTTAAGATTTAGTAAAGAGTGACTGATAGGAAGACAATTTATACACTGACATTTTACTCTACTTTTCTCTAGCCTTAATAAAATTGTATTGTTCATTTAATATATCTTTATTAATCATCTGTGAGCAAGTTGCTAGCCTGGGTGTTAAGATACTGCTTCTTAGTATAGTCTATCAAAGTAATCAGTTGGTCACACCCATAAGAGTTTTCTTTAAACTTTTATCATAAAATGCTAGAAATGTGCCAAAACAGACAAAAGAGTATAAAGAATCTCCACACACATGGCACTAAACTGAACAGATAAAAACCCATGGTCAATCTTAATTCATCTATTCACCTCCAATTCATCTATCTACCCTCTCATTTCTCCATTTCTCCAGCCCCCATGTTATTTTGAGGGAAATCCTACTCTTGGTATAATTTTATACATAAGTGATTCATTAATTATCTGTAAAATTATCTTTTAAATGAAGTTTATTTTAGTTTAATTCTTTTTTTTTTTTTTTTAACCACTTCACTATTATTACACTTGAAATGATTTGGTAATCTCTTAATATCATCAAAGTCAGTATTCAAATATCCAATTATCTTTTAAATGCCACAAAATCAAAGTTAAATTACTTTGAATGTGACCCAAATAAGGTCCACACATTGTTGCATTTGATATGGTTCTTAAATTTATTTAGATATACAGGTTTGCTTTCATCATGCTTCCACTTCTTTCAATGTATTTGTTGAAGAAACTGAGATGTTTGTCCTGTAGAGTTTCCTACTGAATAGATTTTGCTGATTGCATCCCATGTGCATTTAAAAATGTTTCTCTGTACTCTGCATTTTGAGTTATAAACTTGATAAGATACAGATACAAGTGTTTTGGCAAAACCATTTTAAGCGGTGGGTGAGTTCTTCTAGCTGCAAGCACAAAATATCTGGTTGTCTTATATTGTGATTTTACAGCCTTTGATGCCCAATACTTGAACAACTGAGTTATCAGAAGTTGAGAAATATTCTAATTCTAGCATCCCTTTTTCACTTATTATATTTAGTACTTCTATAGAAAAAAAGTATTTTTAATTTACTATTGAATTTTACAGCAGTAATTTTATAGGGCAAATAAGATAAATTATTGATTTGTTTCTATTAAATTGCCTATGTTAAAAATTATATGCTGCTTAACTAACATGCTTAAATTATGAACAATTATTTTTAATTGTTGGTAACTCATAGATTTAAATATATTTGACCTGTTTCTACCTGTTACAATTATTTTTCTTAACAATATTGAAATTGCTTCGTCTTTGCTAATGTGAGCTAGACTGAACTATGAGAACATTTGACAAAATTCAAATGGTCTGGACAGCTTCCTTGCTCTATTTCTTAACAGGATGTTTTAGAATTATATTGTACATTTCCTGCTCCAGGGCTGAAATAATCTACTGTCATTTTTGTAAATAAAAATACCCTGATTTGTATGTCCTTCAAAGGGGATCCCATCAGGAAGCACACAATGTCAATTGCTTCTCACTGTTAATATTAATTGTTTCACACTGTCAAGGTATTGTCTTAGTTCTCCACTTTATAGTTACTATTTTTTTCCTTTAATAAGAAATTTGTGGGAAGTCACTTTCAGACCATGCAAATATCCTGTATCTCATTAAAAATATCTTCTTTGGTTTAGCAACCATTAATAATTCTCTCCTGAACCAATCTTCATTATTATAGTTACAAAATAATATTTTTCAACCCCTTCCATTTAAAAAGCTGTCAACTGGCATTCCACTATAAGAAAAAGTCCTTCTTTTCTATTCTTAGCTATTCATTTATTTGCTCATTTTTGATCATTATATACTCTTGGATTCTTATATTGTTGTTCAAAATGTTCAGGATTTGGCTGGTAGGTATTACTTAACAACTACATCCTGTGTCCCCGTAATATGTTCCTATTATTGTTGTGGATGCTGTTGTTATTATTATTATTATTTTAGTATTTTCTTAATTTCTGGAATAACAGATTTTAATCTCATACTGTGCCTATTCTGCCCCAGCTTTGGAGTTTCATTTCATTAAACCAGAACAAATCTGACACATAATCTGACAAGTACATTATTAGAAAGTAAAATTCTAAGTCAATCTCTGCTGTGAATATAGATGAAAAAATCTTTAACAACATGCTAAGATATTGAATTCAGCAATATTTCTTGGTAGCTAAGGATCTGTCACCAAAATTTTCTTCTCCAAATCAAATGTATAAAATTCTCTGTTTTTATTTCTAAAAAAATCCAAAGTGAAACATAAATTTATGTAAAACTATGCCTGTAGAACAATTTGAAGACAAATAATGCTGAAATTATAAATAGTTGTTAATGAAAAGAGAAAGTGACACCAAATTCCAGGGCAGGATCTCTCAGACTAGTCCTGCCCAGGCACAGGGTTTGTGACAAGCAAAGACAGAATGAGAAAACTGTGGGAAGACATAAGAGAGACTAGTCAGAGAAGCCTAAAGATGATTTTCAATAGGCACCAAAAATATTAAATCTGAAAATACTGGAAATGTGTCTGGGCAGATCAAGGCATAGTCAACAGAGAGATTTTAAAGTACATATGTTTTAAAGGGGGAGGCACTTATTTAAAGAGATAAGTGTGATTTAAAAGGGAAGATGTCATTTAAAGGGGAAAGACAAACCTGGGGATACAGATGGAGGCCCTTCCTGACCAGAGAGCCTGTCCAGTAAACTTGCCCAACAGCAGAATACAGCCACTTGTCTACCTGATCTTGAAGCCCAGACTACAGCCCCGCTTAACTTCAGAACACAGGGGGAAACCCCTCCTGATCTCAGAGCACAGCCTACAGCCCTGTCTGAGCACTAAGAAACATTAGGTAAAAAAGTTCTCAAATACACAAACTAACCATACACATCAAATAACTGAAAAAACAAAACAAAACAAAGTAAGCTCAAGGTAGACAGAAGGAAGGAAATATTAAAGATTAGAGCAGAAGAAAAGAAAATAGAGAAAAACAATAAAAATGAATAATAAAAATAAGAGTTCTCTCTTTGAAAAGATAAACAAAATTGACAAACCTTAGGTAGACTAACGAAGAAAGAAAAAGATTCAGATAAATACGGAGGAGACAACATGACATAATACAGAAATACAAAAAAATCATAAATACTGAAAAACTATAGGCCAGCTAAGAAGACAACCTAGAAGAAACGGCTAAATTCCAAGATATAATCAACCTACCAAAACTGAATCATGAAAAATTATAAAATATGAACAGAACAATAATGAATAAGTAGATTAAATCAGTAGTCTAAACTGTCCAACAAGGAAAAGCCCATGACGGGATGGTTTCCCTGGTGAATTCTACCAAACATAAATACCAATTTTTCTCAAATTCTGCCAAAAAATATTTGAAAACTCCCAAACACATTTTATGAGGCCAGCATTACTCTGATACTGGAGTCAGATAAGAACATTAAAAGAAAGAAAACTGCAAACCAATAGCCCTGATGAATATACATGTGAATTTTTTTTTAAACATATCTATATCAATTTCAGAGAGAGGAAAGGAGGGGGAAAGAGAGAGGTAGAAACATCAATGATGAGAGAGTCATTGATCTGCTGCCTAGCCCGCAACCCGGGCATGTGCCCTGATGGGAATCGAACCCCGATCTCCTGGATCCTAGGTCCATGCCCAACCCCTGAGCCACGCCCGGCAGGGCTACATGTGAAAATTCTTAACAAAATGCTAACAAACAAATCAACAGCACAGTAAGAGAACCATACACCATGATAAAGTGCGATTTATCCTTGGGATGCAAAGATGGTTCAACATATGCAAATGAGAAATATGATAAATCACATCATAGAATTAAAGATAAGCAGTATATGATCAACTAAATAGATTCAGAAAAATGCTTGACTAAAATTCAAGGTATCTTCATAATAAAAAAATCTTACCAAATTGACTATGAAAGGAATGTACCTCAACATAATAAAGTTATATAATAAATATATGATAAACCCATAATTAACACTATACTTATTGGTAAAAGGCTAAAAGCTTTTCCTCTAAGGACTGGAAAAAAGAAAAAATGTGACCATTCTCACCACTTTTATTCAGCGTAATAGTGGGAATCTTAACCAGAGAATCAGACAAGAAAAAAAAAAAGTATCCAAATTAGATAGGAAGAAGTAAAATTGTATCTGTTAGTAGATAACTTAAACTTATATTGAAAACCCTAAAGATTCCACCCAAAAAATGTTTGAACTAATTTAAAAATTCAGTAAAGTTGCACGATAAAAATATCAGTTGAATTTCTATATACTAAAAACAAAATTTCTGAAAAAGAAATAAAACAATTTCATTTGTAATAACATCAAAAACAATAAAATACTTAAAAATAAATTTAATCAAGGAGGTGAAAGATCTTTACATTGAAAACCATAAGACAGTGTTGAAAAAATTTGAAGACACAAATAAATGGAAAGATATTCATTGTTCACGAATTAGAAGAATTAGCATTTTTTAAATATCCATACTACCCAAAGCATCTACAGAGTTAATGCAATTTATATCAAAATTTCAATGATTATTTTTTACAAAAATGGAAAACAATTCTAAAATCTATATGGAACCACAAAAGACCCTGAAAAGCCAAAGCAATCTCGAGAAAGATGAACAAAGCTGGAGGCATAACACTTCATGATTTCAAACTATATGACAAAGCTATACTAAAAAAACTATATAGTACTGGCATGAAAAGAGACACATAGACCAATGGAACAGAATGAGGAGCTCAGAATTAAATCTATGCATTTATGGTTAATTAATCTTTGATAAGGAAACAAACAATATACAATGGAGAAAGGACAATTTTTTCAGTAAGTGGTGTTGGCAAAACATATAAAAGAATAAAATTGCACTCCTATGGTACTTATACCATGCTAAAAGAATTAACTCAAAATGGAATAAAGACTTATGTGTAAGACTAGAAACCATAAAACTCCTAGAATAAAACATAGGAAAAAATCTCCTTGACATTGGTCTTGGCAACAAGTTTTGGATTTGATACCAAAAGGCAACCAAAGCAAAAATAAACAAAAAAGACTACATCCAACTGAGAAGCTTATGCACAACAAAACCAACAAAATCAATAAAATTAAAAGACAACTTATGCAATGAAGAAAATATTTGCAAACCATATATTTGATAAGGGATTCATATCAAAATATATAAGAAATTCATACAACTCAGTATCAAAAACAACAAATAATCTGATTTAAAGATAGAGAAACTGAATAGATATTTCCAGAGAAGGCATTCAAATGACGAACAGGTACATGAAAAGATGGTCAACATCACTAATCATTATTTAAATGCAAATCAAAACCACAGTGAGATATCACCTCACAAATGTTAGAACTACTGTAATAAAAATTAAAAAAAAAAAAATTGCAGGTGTTTGTGAGGATGTGGAGAAAAGGGAACCATTGTGCACTGTATGTGGGAATGCAAATTGGTATGGCTAGTATGAAAAATAGTATGAAGTTTCCTCAAAAGTTAAAAGTATAATTACTGTAATATCCAACAATTTCACTTCTAGAAATATATTGGAAAGAAATAAGAACAAAATAACAAAGAGATGTGTACATTACCACTTTCACTGCAATATTTACAATATTTACAATAAGCAACATATGAAAACAACCCAAGTGTCTCTTTAGAGCTAAATTATATATATGATGGAATAATATATAGGAATTAACAAAAGGAAATCCTGCCATTTGTACCTACATGAATGGTCCTTGAGGGCATTTTGCTAAATGAAATAAGTCACACAGAGAAAGACAAATATTGTTTGGTCTCACTTATATGTGGAATCTAAGATAATGGAACTCACAGAAACAGAGAGTAAATTGGTGGTTGCCAGGGACAGGGTAGGAGCATGGGTCTGGGGAAATGGGCAAAGGTGGTTAAAGGTACACAGTTTCAGTCATTAATAAGTTCTGGTAATCTAATGTACAGCATGGTGACTAAAGTTAACAGCATGTATTGTATACTTGAAATTTGGTAAGAGAATATATCTTAAAATTTCTTACCACACACAAAAAATATGGTATCTATCTGAGGTGACAGGTGTGTTAACTAACCTTTTTGTGGTAATCATTTCACAATTTATATCTATATATCAAATCATCACCTTGTATACCTCAAAAATTATACAATGTTATATGTCAATAATATCTCAATAAACTTAGGGAGAAAAAGACCTGACCTCCCAACCTACAAATTTAAAATAAATAACTAAATAATAAAGCAATACTAAAAATTATTTTTAAAAAGAAAAATAATCAAGTTTTGTTTTTTATGACATTTAAAAAAAAAATATCTTTATTGTTGCAAGTATTACAAGCGCCCTCTTTTCCCCCCATTGATTCCCTCTATCCTGCATCGACCCCACCCCCAGGCCTTCCCCATACCAATGAACTGGAGAGTATTATGCTAAGCAAAATAAGCCTGTCAGAGAAAGACAAGTACCACATGAGCTCATTCATATGTGAAATATAATGAACAAAATAAACTGAGGAACAAAATAGATTCAAAAACAGAAGCATGGAACAGACTGAGGGATCTCAGAGGGAAGGTGGGGTGGGGAGTGGGTGGGGAAAGATCAAAGAACTTATATGCATATATGCATAACCTATGCACTCGGTTTTTTAAATAAGGGAAAACTCAGAGAGAACTATTCCTGGCCTATGTTAAAGTATGCTATACTATCTCCAAAATTAGAGCTAGGAGGAACAGAGAAATAGACAAACACGTCACTGGTACAGAAGGGAGAGTACAAAACTAAAGCTCAGGACATACAGATATTTAGTATATGATAAAGATGGTATCTCAAACCCCCGGGGTAGAGTTAGACTTTTTAATAAATAACTGTGCAATGATATAGCTAAAGTTTGTCTTATATCTCACACCATACATAAGAATAAACTCTAAATATACTAGAAATCTCAAAGTGAGAATAAAATCATACCAATTCTTGAAAAAAACTGAATGTACGGCTCTTTAAACATGGAGTAGAAATAGACTTTCTAATTTTGACACACGCAAAAAAATCCAGGAGTATTAAAAGAAAGAGTGGTAAATTTGATAACATTGAAATGCATGGCAAAATTAATAATAAACTAAGTCAAAAGACAGTTGACAAAACAGTAGATCTTTTACCACAGTCAAAGGGCTGATATCTAAAAGAACTCTTAAAAGTTGAAAGACAAAGTGCCAACAAACTCTATTGAGTTGTGAATTGAACATACGTGTTGTAAATTGAGAGCTGGTTGAAATAGAACTATGAAATAGAGTAAGATCACCTAAGAAGAGTGTTGACAGGGGAGACCTGGGATGACTGGGAGGTGGGAAGAAAAAAGGGAATGAGGAAGTGTAGTTGAGAAAAAGCAGACCGTTGATGAGCAAATTATGTATATCTTATGTTCTTTTCCCATCTTAATATCAAGAAATGATTTCAAAGTGAGTAGTTAAATTAAGACATAAGAAGTTGTTAATATAACAAAACAAGATATTGAGAAATTTATTAAGTCAAGTAGCTCATTGCATTTTGTATCATTTGAACACACAACCATTATCATTTTTGGATTGAGTTAATAATTTCAATTTTTAATTAAAGAAAATTAATTTGTATATCTAAATTACAGCTGCTACAATGAGATGTATTAACATTTCACTTTTTGTTCTAGACGCATTAAGAAATTATTATGTTCTCTCTGCTGTTCAGAATCATGAAAACATAGCTTTATAAAATAAAATAAAAATTTCTTAGGGCATAACAAATCTCAGAGAAACATGGCTTACTAAATAAAATATTTTAATTAAGAACTAGCCATTTTTAAAACCATTTAAAAAGATATTAAGAATATAAAAGCCCTGACAAATATCTTATCTATGCTGCCTTATACTTGCTGGCCTGTGTTAAACTGTAGTGACAATAAATTGAGTCTGCTGTGTTTGACGCACTATATAGAGTAGCTAGGAGAGTAGAGGAACATGTACTGTTTTTAATCATTAGCTTAAAATGATTGATCAGCAGTGTTACTGGAGTGCTAGTCATTTAAATATAAAAGCACTTAGAAGTTTCTAATTTTAGAAAAAAATAATTGAGTAAACAGCCAAGTTAATCATCATGGATGGCTTAGTGTCAAGACAGGCAATTTGTAATTTTGAAAAACAATAGTATGAAGTAAAAAGAAATCTCATCAAGTTAACGTGAATTGTTTCCTGAAATGTTATTAAAATGGAAACTAAATTCGGGTCACTCTGACATAGATTGAGTAGAGCAAATAAAAGAGAGAAAGCTGACTTACTTCCAAGTGTGAAGACACTTGCCATTTGTACTTGTCCTTTTAGAAAGCAATTAGTAACTTCAGAAATGTGTTGTCATATACATCATCCGTTAAAATTAATAATGAACAAAATATGTTTATTGAAAGGCTTAGATATATTTATGCCCAATATTTTCTTGTTGTTATGTTTAGATTGGAAAGTGAGATAAGGGAAAATGTATGTTCCATCTGATGGTCAAAGAATTAGGGAAAGATTGGGAGAATCAAAAATGAAAGTTTTAGAGCTTATTTCATTATTTTATTTCCCGAAAGTAGATTTGTAAAGGGCTTATTTGTCGTCTTGTAAAAATATAATCTGATTTTGGAAAATTGATTACAAACCACTTTCTTGTATCAGCCAAGACCTTTTTACCCTTGAAACTGAGGCTCTCTATTCATCATCCCAACCCCACATTTGGAACTTATTTTTTTACTTCCTTACCATTCTCCTTAGTGGCATTTGTCCTGCCTTGTGATTAGACAACTAGTGTTTGGGCATGTCTATGTAGCTCACAGCAGGCTCTGTGGGGAATGGTCACCATCATTCCCCTTCTTATCCCACCACCAAAAAGACTCTTGTTTAACAGACACTCCTGAGGTGTCCCTGTTACACTCCTTTCGTCTTTGACATTTGTGTGGAGTAATGCACACACTCTTGTACTGTGGCCTTGAGAACAAAACTGTAACTACATTAGAGACTGTTAAAAAATTAGTTCTTGCCTGGCTGGTGTTGCTCAGCGGTTGAGCATTGACCCAGGAACCAAGAGGTCAACATTTTGATTCCTGGTCAGGCAGGGCACAGGCCGGGTTGCAGGCTAAATCCCCAGTAGGGGGTGTGCAGGAGGCAGTTGATCGACAATGTTTCTCTCTCATCGATGTTTCTATCTCTCTATCCCTCTCAGTTCCTTTCTCTCTAAATATTAATAAAAACATATTTTTAAAAATTAGTTCTCTTAAGTGACTTATAGACAGTGGTAAATGTAGAAACAAAAACTCGAGACACTTCCATTTCTCTCAAGCAGAAAGGATCTATAAATGTTGTTCAATGTGTTCTTTGTTCCCCTGGAAGCTCGCAGTCCCAAGTTTATGAGCTGATCTTTGCACCTTCCTCTGCCTTCTTCCAGTAAGTGTTGACGTCTTACTGACTTAGTCCATAGATGCTTATTTTCTATTTTGAAGCAGGTTCTCCATGCAGGCCCTTAAAACATTATCTGCATGTTTTTAATGACTGAGAACCAGTTTATAGCAGTAGGTACAGAGGAAAAGCAGAGCAGGTGGGAAGTGAGGGAGCATGTTTTGTAAATAACTTCAAACTTGTGGACATGTGTTAGACATGTCCTGTGAGTGTCAAAATAAAGAGCATTTTTAAATAAAAAAAATTTGCCTGCAGTGTTGCTCAGTTGGTTAAGTGTCTTGCCATGTGCCAGGAGGTCACTGGTTCAATTCCTGGCCAGGGTACATGCCCAGGTTGTGGGCTTGGTATCCAGTGGGGGTGTGTAGGAAGTAGCCGGTCAGTCAATGTTTCTATCTCTCTATCCCTCTCTCTTCTTCTTTCTGTAACCAATAAAAACATAATTTTAAAAAAAATTTAACATTAAAAATTAATTAATTAGTTAATAAAAAACTAAGATAGTTGTAGACAAAACCAGTGTTTTCTTCTCTTGAGAACTTCTTTAATTTTCAAGAACAAAGATTCAGAAAGATTCTCTAAACTTTGTAGAGATTTTTATTATTATTTCAAAATAGTATTCTCAACACGTTAGAAGTCTTATATCTACCCTCTGTATAGTTTTACTTCGTTTTAGGTCCTGTCTTGCTTTCAGATTGTAACTATTAATGTTTAGGAAGACAGAAAACTTCTGAATGCAGAGATGGTAAGGACTTTATTATATGATTATTCCTAAGAGTAATTGTTTTTGAAAAGAATTAGAAAAATAGATTCTTACCTAAATGAATATAACATTTCAAAATCAGATTGGAGGAACACCAGAATATATGATGGTAAACCCAAAACCAAATTATAATTTTGAAGGGATCTTAATATAGTGAAATTTTTCATACATAGAACATTTTTTAATGGAATATCAGGTTAGAGAAATTGGAGTATAATTTAGAATGCATAGTTTGCAATAACATAGACCAGGAGTTCCAAAAATGTCTTAAAACATGGATAAAGTCAACATGTTTTAAAGATCTCATATAAATATAGCTTCATTAATAGACCAGTCTTGCTACAGTAAAGTATTGCTAAAAAGTTGAATACTGTGACACATGTTTGTATTGAATTAACCTAAATTATACTTTGAAACTAGTAAAGGAATTCAATTTGAACTATATTATTTTTTTTTCTAATAACAGTGTCTGTTGCATATAAGAATTTGAGGGTTTTTTTTTAACACCAAGCTCCCCTAACATTCCCACCCCAAAATATCCACCTGCACACCCACAAGTTTATGGCTCAGTAGTCAGAACAGTATCTTAGAAAGAATACACACAAATACAAGGTATGGTTATAAACAGGTAATAAATAAAACGCTGATGAAAGAACAGATTGTTGACATGTTAAACTACTGAGAGGCTGAACTAATATAGGTAGTTCTCATGTTATAAGAGTATTGTTTTCCCAAAGTATATTTTAAAATACATTAGAACTTGAAAATCATCTTCTCATGGAAACAATAGTGGTTAGGTTGTTACACAGGCAATTTCACTTCCATATCTCCAAGCCAATTTGTTTCTTAAATCTCACTTGGAAGGCCAGAAACATACTTCACCCCCTGCAGGAGAATGACTAAATGACTCATTATCTATTTTGGTACCCATGAAAAGAGTAGAATATAGAGGATATATATATATATATATATATATATATGTATATATATGAAATGAAATATGTATATGAAATGTTCCCCAAAATGTATGCACACACTCTGAATAAGTATAAAGGCAGTGCTGATTAAAATATATTTGATTTTCAAAATTGAGCTATCAGCTGTTAAAATTTGTATACAGTTTTTGGGACACTCTGTATATATATATTTCTATGCCTGGTAACCGTTTCCTTAATATTTGTATAACAAGAAACAAGTTCCCATCCACTCCTTGGAGTTTTATAGTGTTCATGTCTGTGAGGTGGGTGCAAGAGGTCATGTGCTTACATCACAAACTACCTGTGTTTCAGAGTGTTCTTAAAATTGCTCTTTGTTCCTTCAGCCATTGAAGTTTAAATAGTTTCACCAAGTGTATACAGAGAATGCCTGTATTGAATGAAGCATGTACCATGAGAGATGAACACTTCTGGCACTATGGATTTGAATCTTCTGTTTTCCCAACTGTATGATATGTGTTCATGGTGAAATATTTCTGATGGTAGATTTTAATTGGGATAAGAAGACATACATAGCCTATTTCGGAAGTTAAGAAAGGGTTCACTGTCCATAGAATTTTACATTTGGCCTTTGTCCTGAGTTTTCCAGCAAGGGCTCTCATTAATATCAATTTTCCTGACAGATTTCATGATGGGACACATTAATACTAGGTACTGGACTGTGATCACTGACATAAACTACTGAACTGCTGTCAGAGAGCAGTGCCTTCCGCTCATTTACAGAGGATTTAATGTAGTGAAGACTATTAACCTCATCAAGAACTTAGCTTGTGTATGAAGTAAGGAACATATTTATTACTTCCTAGTAAAAATGATTTGGGAGAGAATATCCTTTCATGGTTATAATTGAACATTGAGCAGCAAAACATTGGATTTCCCCCCATAATTTCTATGAATTTGTGTTACCCAAGGCAAATCATTTTCTTGATTCTTTTAATATCCTGTCACCAGCAAGATACATCATGACAATTTAAAATAATATGTGTTATCTCCAAGAAGACATCTCACCGTGAGCAAGAGGCTTAATGATGCATTTTCTTTCAAAGACTTATGGTGAAGCATCATTGTATTTTTAAATAAAAAATAGGGATTCTAAACAGCCTATGAACATAATGTAGCAATCCATGAAATAGCTTTCAATTTCAATTTTGCAAGTGTTCTTCATTGTTCAACAACCTTTAATAATTTACATGAATATGTTCTCAGTTTTTTTGCAATAACAACTCTGAGGTTCAACCTATTGACCTATTGATCTGCTCCCACTGGATGAGCTCAGCCTTCTTTGACCATAGTAAGAGGTAGGAAGCTACACTAAGGTGTATGCAACTAATATTACTAGAATTTCCAGCCCACTCACACATGCCCTCATTTCTATCTTTTCCCATTTAAAGATCCCTCTGATAGACATGCTGAAACTAGAGGCAATGAGGCAAAGTGGATTTGGAACTTTTGATTTATTGATACTAAGAACAGCTAAGCCAGTAGGATAAAACAAAACAGGTTCCATCTGTTCATTTCTTCCATAACCTAAAACCTGCTTATATTCTCAACTTTCATCTGTTGTGCAAACTCCTACCTAAATCTTTTTTTCAGATGAAGCTGCCAAGATAATGTGTTACTGCTTCACCTATGGTTACTCTTTACTTCACTTATATGAGGATTTTCTCATTATTGTACTGACCTGAGAGGAGGGCCACATTACCCATGGGATCAAGAGTGCTGTGCAAAGTGCAGTGATTGTCAACACATTGTTGCCTCTGTTGATGAGGCATTGTGTTCTTAGTTCAATCCACTTATGATTAAACAAACACAGAAACATTTGGATAACCTTCTTTTGCTTCTCATGTCTAGGACTATCTTCTTGACAAAGATACTCTGATTGACTAAACTTGGCAATCATGACCTTTTTTGGACCAGGACTATTCTCCCAAAATTTCTAGATCGGTATATTTTATTTTTATCATTTCAATATAAAAATAAAAGTAATGTCAATCTAATGAAACTTAAAAAAAAACCTTTGACCAAATACAATTATTGTAATTCTGATAAATCAAAATTATACTTTCATATTTTCTTTAGAAGTATTATTCTAATATAAAATAATGAAATGCAACACAAAAACAAAATTCTCTTCCAGATTTTGTAGATCCCTTCAATTACTTTCCAGGGGGAAAAATACATTATAATTTACTTGATCTAGACTATCACTGTACCAGGTATATCTTTAAATTCTTTGCATACCAGAAAACTCACTTTTAAGTTTTAGGACTTTAAGTCGGTAGTACAAAATAACCACTTTCAATTTCCTTGCCCTAAGTTTCATACTTTTGCTGAATTTTGACTCTCTTGTGGATTCTAAGAAAGAAAATAACTGTATAGTTCACCCAACTTGTACAAAAATATTTTAACAACTAAATACTTAATTTCTCAAAACTATTCTGAAAATCAACCCTTATTCACTGAATGAGTAAAAGTTCAAATTGATGTATTTTTATACATAAAAAAAATAGCAGGATTTGATGGATAAATATATTTTATAAATTTAAAAAAATGTTTCATATTTCAAATTATAATTAAATGAAATAAATATGTATACAGTAAAATACTGATAATAGTAATAATGATAATAAACTACCTGCAGCTTCTATTCTGCAAACATGGGGAGAAATGATAGGTAAAACATGTTTGTACAACTCATTTTTTAGGATAATTTCCTTAGCAGTTTTAGAGTTGCTGAATTAAGACTATGGAAAGTGGATCACTTACTATTCTGCTTAGAGTCTCAAGGATAAATGTTAAACTGTCTTCTTATAATAACAAAAGTAATTAGTACATGTTTAATTCGATGACTCTAGTCATTTTCTGACTGAACATACAATGGAAGGATACACCAACCTATCTCGGTCAGAAAGGCATCAACATCCTTTAACCTTATTTTAACAGGGACACTCATGCAGCCAGGCCAGTATGCACTCTCTTATTCTGTACAGGAGAAAGCTAAGAAAACAACCAATGCTAATGCAAATAGAAAAATGGACATTGTTCCGTTTCCCATGCTGCTGCTGCCTTGCAAGGGGAAGACAAGGCAGAACACTCAGGGCTGGGCAGTAGATGTCATTAAGAGCAACATAAGTGGCCAGCTACACTCTTGATAGAAAAAGAATGCTTCCGTGTTCTTCCATGCTTTCTAAGGGCTTGCTGCCTAAGGCACGGCTGCAGGTGCATTATAACATGATTCAAATCTAAAATTGTATGTGTAAGAGGGTGTCCTGGGAGTAGGAACAGGAGCCATACTCAGCAGGGAGAGGCCTGTTTCTCATTTGAGCTCCTCTGGCTATTAAAAAGTAAAACAATATTGTCCTTTGACAGGTGAAAAGCATAGATGCAAGTAAGAATGTGAGAGGAAAACAAAAAGAATTCCCTTCCCTGTTTCATCTAAGGAGATATTTTCTGGTACCCCGAGATTATGATGAGATGAATTAACATTTATTTGAGTAATGGGTTTGAGAATTATTTTAGGGATAAAACAATTAAGAATAAAAATCACCATATTAAAAATAACTTGGAAATACATATATATTTATACACACATAAACACACACATGGGCGTGTGTGTATATATATATATATATAGAAATTATTTGGGGTAAAATAAGTTTGGCAGAACTTACTTTCTATCTATTTAGTCTGTTAGTTGCCCCAACTGTAGATCACAGGAAATGCACTTTGGTCATGACAGTGATTTAGCTCTTCTGGAATTCATTAATGACTTCATAATAGTTGAATCTAGGGACTGGCAATATAAGAGTAATGTAGAGTTCCAAGAGAAACAGATATGGGCCACATTTAATCATGTTTCTTTCTTGCTAATGGTTTCCCATTGCAATTAGAATAGAATCACCCCCAAAGTTCCTACATGGTCTTCTCTCTCTAGTCTCTACTTGGTCCTCTCTCTCCTGTCCTACACTTCCCTACCTGTTTTCTCTGCTATAGTTACATTGGCTTTCTTTCTTCAGAAAGGTCACGGCCATTCTCTCCACCTGGAATGTTCTTCTTCAGGTGCCGGCATGGCTGCCTCCCTTTCATTCACTTTTTAAGTTCAATAGCACTTCCTCCATGAAGGCTTCCTGTATGCCCTATCTAAAATGCCCCTATACCTGGCCATTCACTAAATATAAACTTTTTTATTTTCTAAATAGCCCTGGCCTTGTCTGAGAGGTTTTTTTCTTATTTGTTTATTGTCTGATTTCCTGCATTTTCAGCTTTCCATGTGAGCTCCCTGAGGGAAAAGCTTGGCTTCATTGTTCACCCCAGGGCTATCACAGAGCAAACCCTCAATTAATGAGGCAGAGATTTTATTATGTACATATCTGATATTTGCTAGAACAATTACACTCTGATAAGGATTTATGACTTTTTAATAAAGAAAATAACAGGCATCAAATTGTTAAATGCAGCAGAATAATGAAATGATTTCATAAAGCTATGGTAAATATGTGATTTTCCATAAATCTTTTCAAATAAGATGTGATGTTTCAATATATTTCAAGTAATCCACAAATTATCCAGTTATTTTAACTCAACACAAAGCTTTAGCTATTATAAATTTACCTACACTTAGTTTAGAACTATTTCAAAAATGTTTTGTTTTTTTCCCCTCCTGATTCCAAAAGAAGTCAGTAAGGTACTATTTATTGCATTAAAGATGTTTAATAAAATAAATGACTGATCTAATAGTTTTGTTTTTTAAAGCAGAAAACAATAGGAAGATATTATGCACAAATAAATTTAACTGGATAAATGCAATCAGCATTGCCAGATGCAACTTTAATATTTGCTTGATTTATTTCCATGTCAGACTGTTTATCCATGTCTGTTCTAGGCCCAGTGAAATGGCATGAATGATAAATTAATAACAATGTTTTTAAAACATCATCTTCTTTCACTCTAACTGCAATAGATTTCTTCCTGTCTGTAGAACTCCTCTGGCCCAACACACACCTCTTTCCTTGAATATAATCCAATCTCCTCAGTGACTTCAATGATACAGAGCTGATCATATCTGTCCCCTTAGTAATATAAATCAATTGTCCCTGTCATTCCAAGGACAAATTCTTATGTGTGTTGCAAAATCTCGTCAAGACTTGAACCTTTCTCCTTCACATGCCCTACTTCAAGCCAGATGAACTAATGATGGCTCCCTGCCTTGTCTCTATCTATCTGCATATATTATTTATTCTGCCTGAAACATCCTAGCGATTCTTACCTCTCCCAGATTTGTGCAACAAATTCCTAACCACCTCTGAAACCTCAGCCATCTTATCTTTTCTTTTTAGTAACTTTCTCTGAGCTCTTTATCTATCCATCTCCCCATCATAGCACACTTTTTTTTTCTTTTAGAATTACCAGTTTTTGTCTATCTGCATCAGTAGATTTTTGAAATCCTTGAGGAAAAGGGATTTTGCCTTACACCTTATTTCTCTAGCATAGTAGTTGAAACATAGGTGTTTAATAAATTTTAAAATAAATTAATAAATATATCAAAAAGAAGATAAATGAATTGATTTAAAATTAAATATAATGGTTTTTAAGCTCTATGAAGATAGATAACATTTTATCTGCTTCACTATCTATCTGATCTAACATGGGTCTGACATATGGATGAAATTTAGTAAATGTGTGTTTAAATGGACACACTAATTTAACATCAGGCAATAGCTATGGTTTGGCAGTTCAAGTGAGTGTCTGTGGAAAGTTTACCCATTAGGATAGTGAAGTGGCTTAAAATGAAACTCTGGATTTAGGGCTAATTGATGTCTCTAAAGCTCACTCAGGTTTTCTAAAAATAGTAGGGATTTTTGAAAACTAAAAAAGGCAGTCAAAATGCAGTGGCCAACATATGCACTGACACTTAATAAGTAGGCAATTAAATGTAAGGTCTTACCAATGTTATTTATACCTCCATTCGTGCTTTTCCTCCACTTCTTCCCCCCTTTACCTGCACTGATAGATGAGAGAGAAATACTTAGAAATGATATGGGTAAAGAAGAAACAATCTTTTAGCATGAGTAATAACAAAATGACACACTTTCTTCACTTCTCAGTTATTGTGATAGTTAATTTTATGTCAACTTGACTTGGCTAAAGGATGCCCAGATAGCTGAAAAGATATCATTTCTCGGTGTGTCTATGAGAATGTTTTTAGAAGTGTACTCAGCATTTGAATTGGTAAACTTTGTGTGTTTTTTTCCTTTTTATTAATTTATTGGGAACACTGGTTAACAAAATTACACAGGCCTCGGGTGCATAATTCTACAGCACATCATACGTACACTGTATTGTTGGTTTACCATCCCAAGTCAAGTCTTCCTCCGTCACCATCCCTGCCTCCCTCCCTGCCTCTCCCCTCAGGAATCATGCCACTTTGGGTGATATGGCATTTTAATGATATTAATTCTTCCTATCCATAAACATGCTTCTATTTATTTGCATTTTCTTCACATTCTTTTTTCTGTTTCTTATGATTTGTTCATGTCCATGAGTTTTTTATTCTCTTTTTCTTCCTTCTTGCTCAACCCCTCAGGCCCCTACACCCAGCCTGCCATGCCCACCTTTCACCAGTGGTCCGCCTTCTTTATCTGTGAGTCTGTCTCTATTTTGCTTGATGGTTCATTTTGTTCATTAGATTCCACATGTGAGTGAGATCATATGGCACTTGTCTTTCTCTGACTGGCTTATTTCACTTACCATAATCTTCCCCAGGTCAATCCATTCTATTGCAAAAGATAAAATTTCTTTTTTTTTTTTTTTTTAATGGCCAAATAGTATTTCATTGTGTAAATGTACCACAGCATTTTTAGCAACTCATCTACTGATAGACACTTGAGCTGCTTCCAAATCTTGACTATTGTAAATAAAGCTGCAGTGAACATAAGGGTGCATATATTCTTTCAAATTAATGTTGCAGATTTCTTCCTATAAATTCCCAGAGGTGGAATTGCTGGGGCATAAGTCAGTTCCTTTTTTAATTTTCGAGGTAACCCCATACTGCTTTCTATAGTGGCTGTATCAATCTGCATTCCCACCAGTAGGGTTCCTTTTTCTCCATATCCTCGAGAACACTTGTTTGTTAATTTATTGATGATAGCCATTCTTACAGGCTTGAGTTGATATCTCATTTTGATTTTACTTTGCATTTCTCTGATGATTAGTGACACTGAGCATCTTTTCACATGTTTATTGACCATCTGTATGTCTTCATTAGAGAAGTGTCTATTCAGGTCCTTTGCCCATTTTTTATTTGGATTGTTTACTTTTTTGCTGTTATATAAGTTCCTTAAAAATTTTAGATATTAACCGCTTATCAGATGTATTGGCAAATATAATGAAAATTATAGACCAATCTCCCTGATGGACATAGATGTTAAAATCCTCAACAAAATATTAGCAAACTAGATCTAGCAATATATTTTAAAGATTGTACACCAGCCCAGGGGGCTTGGCTCAGCAGTTGAGCATTGACCTATGATCCAGGAGATCGAGGTTTGATCCCCAGTCAGTGCACATGACAAGGTTGCCGGTTTGATCACCAGTAGGGGGTGTGCAGGAGGCAGCCAATCAATGATGACTCTTTCATCATTGATGTTTCTATCTCTCTCTCCCTTTCCTTTCCTCTCCCTGATATCAATAAAGATATAAGGAAAAAAAATGCACACCATAATCAAGTGGGATATATTCCAGGGATGTATGGTTGGTACAATATCCGAAAATCAATAAACATGTTACACCACATAAACAAAATGAAGGATGAAAACTGCATGATAATATCGATAGATGCAGAAAAAGCATTTGATAAAACCGAGCACCCATTTTTGATTAAAAACTCCGAGCAAAAATAGAAGAAACATACCTCAACACAATAAAGGCCATCTATGACAAACCCACCACCAGCACCACTTAATGGGAAAACTCAGTTGGTAGAATACAGAGGTCAGACTCACAAACATGGCTTGATATTCAATCTACTGAGGACTGAGTGGAACAAAAAGGCAGGGAAAAAGCATTTTCCTTAATATCAGCAACAAGATAAGGATGTCTGCTTTCACCACTCTTATTCAAGTACTGGAAGTCTTAGCCACAGTGATCAGACAAGAAGAAATAAAAAGGCATCTAAATTGGAAAAGAGGAAGTAAAGCTTCTTCCAGTTGCAGATGACATGATATTGTATATAGAAAACCCTAACGATTCCATCAAAAACCTGCTAGAACTGATAAATTGAGCAAAGTAGCAGGATAAATAATAAATAAATCAGCTGCATTTTTATACATCAATAATGAACTATCATTTAAGAGAACTTAAAAAAATAATTCCATTCACAATTGCTTCAAAAAGAATAAAATACCAGCAATAAATTTAACCAAGGATGTAAAAGACCTGTACTCAGGAAATTATAAGACACAGAAGAAAGGGAACTGAAGAAAATGCAAACAAGTAGAAGCATATATCGTGTTTATGGGTAGGAAGAATTAACATCATTAAAATGCCATATTACCAAAAGAATTTATAGATTCAATGCAATTCCTATCAAGATACCAATGATGTGTTTCACAGAACTAGAATAAGTATTCTAAAAATTTATATGTGACCACAAATGTCCCTGAATAGTAACAGTGACCTTGAAAAAGAAGAACAAAGTTGGATGAATCACTCTGGCCAGTATCAAACTATATTACAAGGCCATAGTAATCAAAACTTCCTGGTACTGGCATAAAAACAAAGAACCCAGAAATAAACCCATGTCTTTATAGTCAATTAATATTTGACAAAGAAGGCAAAACATATAATGGGATAATGATAGTCCATTCAATAAATCATGCTGGGAAAATTGGACAGATACTTGCAAAAAAATTAAACTAGACCACTTTTTTACAACATACACAAGAATAAACTCGAAATGGATTAAAGACTTAAATGTTATAGTTAAAATCATAAAAACCCTAGAAGAAAACATAAGTTGTAAAATCTCAGACATTTCTCATAGTAATATTACTTCTGATATGTCTCCTTGGGTAATAGAAACAAACAAACAAAAGAAAGAAATGAGACTACTTCAAACTAAAAAGTTTTGCACAAAGGAAACCATCAAGAAAATAAAAAGACAACCCACAGAATTGGTAGACTATAAAGATCAGGCTCACAAATATGGCTGGATATTATTCAATCTATTGAGGGCTGAGTGGAACAAAAAGACAGAGGAAAGGTTACGTATTTCTTTCTACTTGACCTGGGACATCCAACTTCTCCTGTCCTTGTACAATGATACTCTTGATTCAGGACTTTAAACTCAGACCTGATCTTGTACCATTGGCTCCCTAGTTCTCAGACCTTTATGTTTAGACTAGAATTAGACCACTAGCTTCCTGGACCTCCAGCAGATCATGGGACTTCTCAGCCTCCATGATCATGTGAACCAATTCCTCATAATAAATCTCTATACCATTGGTTCAGTTTCTCTAGAAGTCCCTGACTAATACAGTTATTAAAGCATAACTGCTGAAATCTAAATGAATAATGCCTTCACAAAGCCAAAAATATTGGAAACCCCTCAAAGCTATACCACTGAAATTTTATATATAAAGAGATTATATTTTGGGATTAGTGTTTGTGGCACATCTTTACAAACTGAATAGCACTAATTTTGGCCAAATACATATTTTAATAGACATTAAATTGGAAATAATCAGTGATAGTAGTAAATATTGAGAATATAAATTCATATGCACATATGAATATGAATTGCCAGGCCGCCCACATATCAGCAATGGAATCCAAGAATTCTCAAGTAACATGTTTGTTGCCTTCAGCCTCAAATTCATGACATTAATTTACTAATTAAACATGCTTGTCTCACTGTATTTTGTGTTGCTACAATCTGATTCTGCACCAAACGAGTTCAAATTGTTTTATGTTTTCAGCATTTTGATTCATTTATATGCATTGTACAATATACTCTTTTTCTTTCCAGCACAACCAGCTAGGAAATCCTTCATTTGTATTCTGTACAGTTTGGGTAGCAATCTGGGTTTTCTATCAACATTTCATGATGATCTGTTCAGAAGACTCATTCTCCAGAATGCCAGAGATATTTATAGACTTGGCTGGCAAGAAGGGCTGATGTGACTTTGCCAGTGTTCTAACAATTGTTTGCAGTATTTACAAATGAGTCATCTCCTAAGCAGCTTGCCATCACAGAAGCTGATTGCTCATTGTATCCACAGTGATCATAATGAATAGCCCATATATAAAGAAAGATTAACACAAACTTTGCTGCACTCATGTAGATTGTACTACAGTATTTTGAGACACCTAAACTTGCATTGCTAGCACAGTTTTTGTGTGACATTCCCACCCCCCACAAAAATAGTTCATCATTGTCATAAAAGAAGCAAATTCTAGATAAGATGGTAACATGATAAAATGTACTTAGGACTTATTTTCTTAATTTCCTACCAGGATTTATGTATATTCCCTAAGTTGGAAAAGAAAACTGCAACATTAAGACAGGAGTTGGGGAAAACCCTAAGCTAAAATTTAAGTCTTCTAAATTGGAAATAATAAAGTTCTATAACCTAGAAGGTAAGTATGTTGTGGTGAGGGAATGGAGTTGGGTGACTTTGAACCCTAAAGAAAGCTCATCACATATACTTCTTTTTACTTCTGTATACGGAAATTGACTGTCATGGGATCACTACCCCAAATCGGAAGCTAGAGTTTCCCACCTGCCACTTGTTCTTCCCCCGCTGTGTCCTATTTTCCCCTTACACCCAACTCCTTAGCTCTCTACTAATGTCTTTACATGATGGCTTTATTTAGAAGAACTTTTTCTCCTTTTTGATAACTTTTAATGATTTTTTGAAGAACAAACTTTCCTTCCTTTTTTTATTTTTGCTTTTTTGGGTTTTTTGTACTGATACCAGGGAGGCCTAAGAAACAATGATAGTGAAAATTGTAACCTCTAGTTCTGATTAAGACGTCAGAGGCCAGAACAGTATTTTTACAAACAAAATGGAAAACACGTCATGAGTATATGAAATGTTGATTAATAGAACATATTTTATAGTGAAATAAGTATAACACTTGACATAGCAGAAAATGAAATAGGTAAACAAATGATAGACTTGATAAACACTTCCAGAAAAGAGAGAAAAAGCTTAAAAAGGTAGAATTTATAAGGAAAAAATATAATAAATGAGAACAAATCATTTCTTTTAAAACAGAATATTTGATGTTCCTGGAAAACATAATCAAACAATTGAAACAATCTAAGACATGACAAAGCTTTCCTTATCCAAAAAAAGTTTAAAACTAGTGAAATCAGTCACAATGGGTCTGGGTTGCCTGTCACAACTTGAGCCAAATTAAGCAAAGACAAGGTTGAGTCATATATGAGCATTGATTTCAATAATGCAGCAGTATGGGGAGAGCATTTGGTCACCCTGAAAATTCTGCTCTCTCACCTCCTACTAGCTGGCTGATTATATAGAGATAAGGGAGAAGAAAGCTGCATGCACGGGGAAGGGGAGGTGCTGCAGGGTCTGTAGTCAGTGTGTCTCCTTCCAGGATCTTGAAGTCTGATAACAAGATAGTTAATTTTCAATGGTGTTAAAATCTAGCTCTGCCAGTTCCTGGGACCTGAGAATGGTCTGCATTCCCGAGGCAAACTCCAGGAGGGGATCAGTGTCCAGGCACAGCACCCAAATCAAAGTGCATCCTTTCCTTTGTTCTCAAAATGCATTTTCTTTTCTGAACAAGGGACTCATCCAGGCCCCAAGGTGTCTCATCTTTTCACAGCCCTGTTTTTCTACTTGCAGCACATCCTCCAGTTTCCCAGGGTCTGTAAGAAAACCTCTTATCTAGTTAGTAAGGTGAACAGCCATTGAACAACTATGGCTCTATTCTTATTACGTTCCCTTCCCCACTACCACTAGCACACAATTTTATAAAAAGAAGTGTGTGCTTATACACATATATAAGTAAATGTCATGAAAAGAAGTTTGTGCTTACACATATTTAACTTTCAAAAACAAAGAAATAATTCAATAATTCTTTCAGCATGTACAGAAAAATGACCATGCAAAGGTATGAAACAAATCCTACCTAGATAAGAATAGAACTGAAACTGATTGACACTACCTTATGACATTAAAAGCCAGAAGACAATGTGTAATCTCTAATATTTAGAAAGTGTGAGGTGGTGTGGAAGCCATGCTGTAGTTTTGTGTGAACAAGCACAAAGGTATTTTCAGATATTCAAATATTCGGAAAACTTAATCATGATTTCTTTTGAATAAAATATGTTATTCCTTACATGTTATTAGATTTCAGAAAAAAAATGAATCAAAATAGAAAAATCAATATTGGGAAGTAATGACTAAAAACAGACTAGGCACAAAGAACAAAAACATAAAATATAGAAATAAGGAGTAGGGTTACAATCTTAGATAAGTAATATTCTTTGAAATGTGGTGTTTGTGCAGGGGGAGTAAATGTGTTTGTGTGTGCATATGGGTATACTCAATCCTTAGAGTTCTGTCTGACAAACTGGTCCCCACTTCTGCACTCTTTTTCTACTGTAATCTAGCCCAGGGTCATTCTTCCTTCACTTTGTCTGTTAACTAGCTCCCATCAACTTGCTGTTTTTCATAAATTGGTTGAAGATTTTAGTCCATTAATACAACACCTTCTCGTTCTCTTATAGCAAACAAATTTATTTTGTTTACTTTTCATCCAGAGAGATGAGATGGATGGAAAGCAATTCCATTTGTCAATTTGCCAGCTATTAAAAATAAGATAGAGTGCTATTCCTTATTCCAAAAAGTACATTCCTTTCTCTGTGTCTGAATTTACAGTTAATTGCAGCAAATGTAACTGATTGCAATTGATGGATAAAAAATTTTAATAGAAATCTAAACACCTGTCATCGAATAATACATTTCACTTTTTGTTTTCAAACATCAATTATTTTACAAATAAGAATGGATTTATATCAAGATATTTACAGGAATTGTCAGAGTTGACCCTCTAGTTATACATGCCACATTGATGGAAATAGTGTTTTAAAAATAATTCAGTAATACTTAAGAAATATTTGAATTTAAATTGTTTCTGTATTTAAAATGAGCTAGGGCTAAGTTTTTTTACATATTTTTAAAAATCAATGATGGGTGAATTCATCTTTTGCGATCTTATCTTTATCACATTTATTTAACTATAGCATTCTTATCTTAGCAAGCTGCATAAAATGTGGATGCTCAAATGTGATCTTTCATAGGAAAAATATGTATAAGGAATAAGAACTCTTGAGGATCAGCCACAGTTCTCCAAGTTCTAAGTGACTCAGGCATGTCTCAGCCTCCCTATGTTACAGTTTCCTGTTGTGAAATGAAGAACATAAAGTAAATAATTTGTTAGGTCTTTTTCTTGTGTATATTTTTCCAAAGTTTAAGGAATTAGTTTGGCAAGTGTAACAATTTTTTGAATACCACTATGAACAAATTTATTATGGTTTAATCAGCAGTGAAATAGTTTTATGAGTATCCATGATCATGTAAAGAAAATTTTGCAAGGAAAAACATCTATGAAAGCATACCTTAATATGAAATTAAAACCATAGGGAGGAGACAATAAGATTAAAAATTATCTGAGAGCCCAGGCCAGTGTTTTCACTGGTTAGAACATCAGCCGCACACTTAAGGGTCTTGAGTTGGATTCCAGGTCAAGGGTATGTATCTGGTTTGCACATTCAATCCCCAGACCCAGTTGGGATGTGTGAGGGAGGCAACCAATCCATGTGTCTTTTTCACGTGGATATCTCTCTCTTTCTGTCTCCCTTCCTCTCTCTGAAATCAATAAAGAGATAATTTTAAAAAATGAAGTACAGTTTGGAAATTAGGAATAGTCATGTGGATATAAAGTACAGCACAGGGGATGTGGTCAATAATATTGCAATAACTATGTATGGTGCCCAGGTGGATACTGGAAGTATTGGGGGGGGGAACACTTTGTAAAATATAAGATTGTCTAACCACTATGTTGTAGACTTGAAATCAATACAGAATAATATTAAAAGTAAACTACAATTGGAAAAGAAAAATTAAAACATGCTAAAAAATAATCATAAGGTTTACAAAGAAATATGAGATGACAATTTGTATAATATATGTTTCTTTACATTTATATTTATTCTCATATACAGAGCAAGGCAAAGGTAGGTTTACAGTTGTGAGTACAAAACATAGTTTATTCTTACATCTAATATTATTTATTTTTTATTATATTATTTTCCATATGAACAACTGTAAACCTCCTTTTGCTCCACCCAGTGTATATGTACATTTATCCATATAGATGCAAATACTTTTCATATAAGTTACATTTATGTTTAGCAAATTTTAAACAAAAGTGAAATGTCAGTTCTTCAACAAAGAAGGAGAAGAAAAGAACAGGCAGTTCCTTATCCCCAAATGTTCTATAAGTAGATATGCATCTATGTTCATAATTGTATGTAGAGTTAATTTTATACCATGTCATGAAAGATGCAACTTAAAATGTTGCAAGAACAACAAAGCAAAGATTCCTTAAGTTCCTAGTGTTATAAATCATAAAGTAATGAGTACTTGAATAAGTTTAATATCCTCTACATGTACAGTAGATAAAACTTAAAGAAATCATAGAAGATAGCAGTCCACCAAACATTTGAAACTTAACAAGCTACAAAATAAGTAAATACTTTTCATAATTTATGTTGCCCACAATGGGCAGCAATCACTCTGAAATGTCTGTGCCAACAAAGACAAATTTGGAAGATCAAAGTTGTCTATGAGCTGAAATTATATGCCACCAAATGTTTTGGAAGCACGTGGTCATACACTATGTGGGCAGGATAGGGCACATTCAGGAGAGAGGTTACTGGTTGAATAGAGACCACACTACAGGAGAGTGAAGTCAATACCAAATCTTAGATAGGACACACTCAAAGCTAAACTGAGTTCTTCAAAGTAAAGCAAAGAACTCAGTAAAGGGAGAGCTCGTAAGTCTGACTATGAGCTATGCACAAGAAACAAAGCCTGAGGAGTTTATACAAAACCAGATAAAAATCAAAATGGGAGAAACTAAACATCTCCTAGAGTGATCCAGGCAAAATATTGATAGATCATGGTGGAACCTCTCCTAATGACCCACAGCTATCATCCCCACACATCTTAAAAAGAGGACACACTGATTCCAAGGGCTGACAAAAGTGATGTTCTCTTCAGGATTATTTAGATAATATTATGACTTGTGTATTAGTTTCCTAGGGTTGCTATAATAAAGAACCACAAACTGGGTGACTTACAAGTACGGAAATGTATTGCCTTATATAGGAGGCTAAAAGTCCAAAATCAAGATATCAACAGGACCATAGTCCCTCTGAAACCTGCAGGAGAGAATCCTTCCTTGCCTCCTCCCAGCTTCTGGTGGTTTGCCAGCAATCCTTGCATGCCTTGGCTTCCTGCTGCAACACCTCAATCTCTGCTCCACCATTACATGGCCATTTTCTCTATGTTTGTGTCTGTGTCTGTCTCTTCTCCTCTTCTTATAAGGAAATCAGTCATATTGAAATAAAAGTCCATCATACTCCTCTGTGACCTCATCTTAACTTGTCTGTTACATCTGCAAAGACCCTATTTCTGAATATTCACAAGTACTAAAGGTGAGGACTTAAGCATATTGTTTTAGAAGACACAATTTAACATATTGTATTTTACTAATTGAAATAGTCCTGGTGTGTATGTGACCCATAGGCTAAAAAATAAAATAAAAAAATAGTGGTTTCTGCAAGGAAAAAGTCAAAAGCAAGATGCACTGATTGGTATGATGCTAATAGCCAATTTGAGAATTCACTCTGTGGCAGAAACTGTTCTAACCTCTTTACAAATATTGACACATTTTTTCCTCACTATGATGATATGAGGTTGTAGTTTTCTACTCATTTAAAGATATGGAAACTAAAGCACAGGGAAATCAAATTGCTTTGATATATTGAAGCTGAAATTTAAACTTAGTTAGGCCCAGAATCTATGTGCTTAAGTACAATATGATTTCAAATAACAAGCTGGTTCCTTAGATGCCTATGAACTGCATATTAGCAGCTCCATATTCCTTCTTCCTCTTGATTAGCAACATGGTGAGGTGCTAATGGGTGAAATAAGGCTGAATCTGACTTGGGACTGGCTACAAAAGGATTACCAAGTTTGCAAAATATAGGTCTCAGCTCTATACTAAGGTATGATCATACTTATATGCATACTTAAATCTCTGTTTATTCTTATGAAAATTCCTATGTCTACCTGAGTATGACATAGGAGCCTGACAGAATTTTAGAGATATATATACCCCCAACTTCCCTACACATATTTTCTAGTTGCTATCTATATTGGATTGAGAATCATGTTAATGATCAAATTTGATTTTTAAAAATAATGTTTGTCTATTTGTGGACTCCTGAAATTTTTCTTTATATAAAGTGGAAGAAACATTAAATAAAATAAAATAAAAAAATTCATTTCACTCCTTTTTCAATCTCGTTTCACATCTTTAAATCATGTACAAATGTTAAAAATGACAATACAATCATTCCAAACACTGCTGATTGCATAGACACGATAAGATACTAGGTTGTTTCCTGAGTCCTTTTGCTTCCATTATCAGACTCTCAGCACAAAGGATACAATAACAAATATAAACAGGGGAATTTCATAACTTTCTAAGGGTTTTTTACAAAAGAAATACACACTTAGTGAGTAAAATTTTTAAAATACAGAAAAGCATAAAGAATTCATTCATTCTTACAGCAGTCTTTAACTGGATGCTTGCCACGTGCTCCATGTCTGCCAAAGTTGTTGGGTCTATAGAAGTGAGTAAGTCATAGAAGGTCTCTGTTTCCATGGAAATTATCTTGTGAGTGGGGAGATTAATAAAAAACAGGTAAGCTATTACATCATATTGCAATAACTACTATGAATACTATTTTAAAATGATAGGTAGTGGCAACATTATTGCTAAATTCCATTGCTTTCAAATATATGAGATTATGAATTCTGGATTCCAACATGCTGTGATTTATACCTGACTCTTAAGCCTTTTCCTCCATATGCTGATAACTGCTAGTACCAGTAATAAACCCACTTGCCCTGAATGCAAAACCATTGTCTAGTTATCATTCTTCTAACAGTGTTCACACATCAAAGCAGAACTCATTTCAAAGTCACTTTGAATTAAATTAAATATTTGAGGCACTACCAAAAAAAAAAAAAGTTGTCTTAAAACTAATTTATGCTACTGAATTTCTTTCATCTAATGCCATTTTCTGAAAAAGGCAATCAAGATTTTCTTACATGACTTCTCCTTCTTGTACTTATGCCACATTATTGGTTATGACTCTGCCAGACCCTGGCTGCTTTTTTCTCCCATTTTTCATTCTATTAGTTGAAACAGAATTTTATATAGGTGAATATTAACACTGATATACTATAAGATAAGCCAGACTTTAGAAAACACTCTCATTGCATTATTTAGTAACTATGTTTTACACAGGACAGGGTGGGTGCAAAGCAAAGAATGAAGGAAAATCATACTCTAATAAATATTTTTGCACAATATTTATAGTAGTTGTTTCAGCTGTTGAATAATTATCCCTCACCCCAGTGTCATTTTGTTAGAGGCCAGGAACTACTATGAAAACATCACCATCCTATAAAGGCTTGCTGTGGGTCAGAATCAAAGAGCCTGTCAGATAAAATTTCCAGTCACTAATGGAAAATTCCTGATCACTGATTGAAAAAAACAACAATAGAAAAGATACACATCATGCTGATAGGATATCATCATCATCTTTATATGTAATAAGTATTTTATATAAACCATCATTCTCTATTATATTCATATACTTTGAATATTCAATATGATCATATCTATGAATACTCACTTGAAGTAGTGTCATATTAAAAAATGATGTCACACCTAGACAGTAGTATATAAAGTGAAATAAACCAGAAAAAGAAAGACAAATTCCACATATTTAACTTATATGTGAAAGCTAAAGAACAAAATAAACAAACAAAATAGAAGTAAACTCATAGATACAGTGTACAAAATAACGGTTGCCAGATAGGAGGGTGTTTGGATAGCCTAGTGAAAAGGTGAAGGGATTAAGAAGTACAAATTGGTAGTTACAAAATTGTCACAGGGAGGGGGTGTAAAGTATAACATAGAGAATATGTATGGTGACAGGTGGGTACTAGACTTATAGGAAGATCACTTTGTAAATTATATAAATGTCTAATCAGTATACTGTACAGGTGAAAATAATATAAAATAATATTGAATGTCAACTGTAATTGAAAAAAAACAACATAAATTAAAGATAGAAACCCAGTATTAAGAAGTATCCTTCTCCTGGTATATACCCGGAAAACTCAAAAACACATATTTGAAAGATACCTGCACCCCTATGTGCATTGCAGCATTATTCACTGTGGCCAAGACTTGGAAACAACCAAAATATCCTGGGGTAGAGGACTGGGCAAGGAAGATGGACACAATGGAACACTACTCAGCCATAAGAAAGGATGAAGTACTGCCATTTGCAACAACATGGGAATATTATGCTAAGTGAAATAAGTCAATCAGAAAAGCTAAGGATCTCCCAGCCAGGCATGGCTCAGCTGTTGGGCGTCGCCCTAGGATCCAGGATATCAGGGTTCGATTTCTGGTTGGGGTACATGCCCGGGTTGTGGGCTCAATCCCCAGTTGGGGGTGTGCAGGAGGCAGCCGATCAATGACTCTCTCATCATTGATGTTTCTCTCTCTCTCTCTCTCTCTCTCTCCTTTCCTCTCTCTGAAATCAATAAAGATATTAAAAAAAAAGAAAAAGAAAAAGCTAAGAACCATATGATTTCACTCATGTGTGGAATATAAAACTAAAACTTGTGGACACAAACAACAGTGTGGTGGTTGTCAGAGGGAAAGGAGAGGGGAGTTGGGGGATGAAGGCGTCTTAATATATGGTGATGGGAGAAGATATGACTTTGGTGGTGGGCACACAGAGAAATATACAGATCTTGTAACAGAGAAACCCACACCTGAAACCTATATGTTCATATTAACCATTGTCACCCTAATAAATTTAATATAGTATTATTAAAAAATAAAATAAAAGTGAAAAAAATAATATGAGTTAATGCCTGAAAATATTTGTGATTCTCAAAAGCATGTATATTGTACATAAAGTCTTACATATAAATATGTAAATTATGTATATATATAATAATCAAAAGTTATTACTTTTTGTCTTACTTATTATTTAATGCTTTGATAATTTTAGGAAAAAATGTGTACTTAATATTTTTAAGAGAACAAATCTAAAAGTTTAGTAAATATCATACTGTAGCCAATTCAAAGACATCTACAAAATACCAGTTCAAGAAATCCACTCTGCTAAATGTATTTTGTTTGAAAATTGAACCTTTAATCCCAGGAGATAGTTATATCTTTAGTTTAAAACAAGTACTACAATATTTTAATTTGTTTTCTGCTTAAATGTATCACTCATTTGCCATTGATGATTTAGAAAATTTGAGAACTTCAGTAATATCTTGCCTAATTTTCTTCTTTTGAAAATGAGGTCAAATTATATTTGACCTGTCAGTATTCTCAACATACTAATGGCCTGAAGGTTTGGGTATGCACATGGTTCTTGGGTAAATATCTGCATTTGGCCATTAGAGTTAATGCCAAAAAGTGTTCCAAGGATATTCAGATTAAAACTACAATAAGCCAGAAATTAAAAAGCATGCCATGTTCCTGGCCTGAGGTGAATAAATAATTACTTTACCTTTACAGAAATGTCAGCATGGAACTTGCCATGGCAGTAAATTAAAGATGACATATAATGTGCACTTTGCATGCAAAATATCCTTCTACTAATTAAAGCCTTACCTGTAAGTGTCACTAAATGCTAATTTTAAATGATTTTAGGGTCTTGTACATTTTTATTGATGAATCTGTCAAAAGGAAGCAAGTTCTGAATAATTATACAAACTTCATTGCCTTACAAACAAATGGTATTAAAGGGGACTATACAGCAGAGAGATTAAATGTAAATTTTGCCTCTGCACCTTCAAGAACAGATCTCCAGTTTAAACATGTATGATATCTGAGTGTTGAGACGCATGACACAGACTTTAATTTTACATACTTATTTGGTATGTTTGGTGTATTATAAATTTTTCAAATTAAAAAAAAGCATCAACATATAAGAAACAAACAAGCATTGTCCCCTGGTTGTATTTAGTGAAATTTGTAATATTTAGTTGTTGTCATTGTTTTTATTATTTGTTTACATTTTTGCTTCTAAGAATAGGGGAATTATGATTTTTTTCTATATTCCACTGCTGTTACCCAGAAGGTATTTGCGGATGAAGATGGACACAAGTATTTATTATAATGTGATAGATAGCTTTATTATTAAATGTTCCCAGCACCAATGACAATTTTATCTTTATCTTTTTTAAGATTTTTACTCTATATGTTTCAAGTGTAGAGCCTTATAATTTGACCAAAATTATAAGTGATCACCACTACAAGTCTAGTTAGCATTGTTCACCATATCTATGATTCCCTTCACCCATTTTACCCATCCCCCAACTCCATTTCCCTCTGGTAACCACTAATCTGTTCTCTATATCTGAGTTTTTATTTTATGTTGTTTGTATGTTTGCTTTGCTTCTTTTAGATTCCATATAAGAGAGAAACCATCAAATTATTCATCTGATATATTTCACTTAGCATGATATCCTATCAGTCTTTCCATGTTGTTGCAAGTAGTTCCTTCTTTTCATGGCTGAGTAGTATTCCATTGTGTGCGTATATATGTACCACATCTGTATCCATTCATCCATCAATGGACACTTAGGTTGCTTCTATAGCTTGGCCTTTATGAATATGCTGCAATAAATACAGGGATGCATATATCTTTTCAAATTAGTGTTTTCATATTCTTTGGTTAATTATCCAGAAGTGGAACAGATGGGTTATATGGTAGTTCTATTCTTAATGTTTAAGGAATCTCGAAACTGTTTTTCATAGTGGCTGCATCAATTTATAATCCCACCAACAGTGTATGAGGGTTCCTTTTTCTCCACATCCTCTCCAAAACTTTATTTTTTATCTTTTTGATAATAGCTATTCTAATGTGTGTGCAGTGATATCTCATTGTGGTTTTGATATGGTATTACCCTAACAATTAGTTAAGTTGAATTTTTTTTTTTATGTGCTTATTGGTCAACTGTTCACCTTTCTTGGGGGGAAAATGTTTACTTAGGTCCTCTGCCCATTTTTAAATTGGGTTGTTTGTTTTGCTGTTGTTGTTGGGTTGCATGAGTTCTTTATATATTTGAATATTAATCACTTGTCAGGTGTCTTATTTATAAATATATTTTCCCATTCAGTAGGTAGCCTTTTCATTTGATGATGGTTTCTTCTGCTATACAGAAGCTTTTTAGTTCAACGTAGTATGCTTTGTTTATTTTTGCTTTTGATTCCCTTCCCATTAGAGTCACATCCACAAAAACATTGCTAAGACCAATGTCAAGGAGGTTACCAGCTATGTCTTCTAGGAATGTGATGGTTTCTGGTCCTTAATTCATTTTGAGTTAATTTTTGTCTAAGTTTATGTGTATTTTAAAACATAGCTCTTTTTAATATATTTTAATATTTTTTGCCCTATCTGTCACAGTCATTCATTTTGTAAAATTATCATTTACTTATTTTATAATATGTTTTTACCTATAGAAATTTTATGAAGTTCTATTTTTAAAGCATATGATATAAAATGTTTCTAAAACCCAAATAGGTGAATTTAATTGTAGTACATGAATATTGTAAATGCTAAACAAACTGAAATTTGACCATCAAGAAGTATATTGTTTTTCTAAGTCATTACTTAAAAGGCTATAGTTTTTTGTAATTCTTGCACCACACGTAAAAATTTTTACTTGAATGTTACCTATTCTCCACTTCAGTTTTCCATAATAAAACTAGAATAATGTTTTACAAGCTCAGCTATGATTGTGTAATTCCCCTATGTAAAATAATTCAATGATTTGATAGCTCTTAGGATGCAGGCCAAATGCCTTAACATATACATCAGGGTCCAACATTATCTTTCTATGTTCACCTTGTTTTATTCTACCCCTTTGTATTTCAGCTACAGTAGCCTTTCAGTTCTTGAATTGCCACAGTCCATTCTGGCTCAGATAATTGTCAGCACTGTTCTCTCTGACTGGACCTTCCCTTCCATGAGCCCCTCATCCACATTTTAGCAAATCAAACATCTTTCATTCCTCCTTTAGATGTTAAATATTACCTTCTAAAGAGAGCAGACTGACAGCTGCTGAGAGGGGGCTGGGGTGGTGGAGGGATTGAGAAAGAAATAGAAAAAACTCAGGGATAACAGTGTGGAGATTGCTAGGGGGAGGTGGGGTGAGGAAAGTGGAAGAAGATAAAGGGGGTTTAAATGGTGAGGGAAGGAGACTTGACTTGGGGTGGTGAACACACAATACAGTGTACAGATGATGTGTTGTAGTACTGTGCTCCTGAAACCTGCATAATTGTGTTAACCAGTGTCACAATACATTCAATAAAAAAAAAAGCCCTCACTCATTCTGGCCTCCATAGTTCTCCACTCTCTGTCTAGGGTAAGTCCCTGGACATGTTTCCATGACACTATAATTTTCTTCTTTGCAGTTAATGCAGTATTTTTTTTATTAAATAGTTATTTTTATTTTTCTCCCATTCTTACCTCTACTATATATTATGGTATTATCATACATAATAATCATTTAATAAATGTGTTGAAAATATAAATGAGTGGGTTGAAATTATTCAAAGTAACATCCTGTGTGCTCTAACTTGACAGTCATCACAAATAAGTGAGTTTTCTCTTTCCATACTTTCATATAATTTTTACTTAACTAACTTACCTTCAAGATACTTTTTTCATTCACAATTGCATTGATATAATGTTCAATAAATATTTCATGAAATGATATGATTCAGAGGAAAGATTATCATGATTTTTATATAAAAGAGAAAAAAAGAAATGTCTATATTCACCCATGCTGGAACATTAATTTTGGTATGTTGCCACATATTTTTACTTTATATGTGTATATATGTGTGTGAAAGTATTTGAGAAGTAGATTGATAATTCAAAAATCAAAATAGGTGCTGCCTTATGAATCCTGTGTCCTGCTCATCCTAAGGCTAACATAGCTTGTTGATGAAAATCACTATTACTATCACGATAATATCTCTTTTACCCGAGCTGCTACAGCTACTTCCTATATTATTTTATAGAGGTTTTCTAAGCAGAGCAAAAGGTAGCTACTTAGAATTAATTTATTTATGAAAGTAAGCACTTAATTGAGGTTTTCTTCCTCATTGAAAACATAAATTGAAAGAACATGAAAATATATCATTTCAAAAGAAACTAGACAGCTGTCAGAAATATTTTTTACCAACAGATATATTCAGTGGTTTTTCTATTTGCATGTATCACCACACTATTTTCCCCAAAATAGGAAGATGGTTTTGACTATTTAAATTCTCTACAAAAGGCCATTTTCTCTATGATCTAATGACAAATATCTCTTAACAATGGTGGACATAATTTAGATGCTCATGCTTTAATAAAGTTTGTTTCCTGATATTACTCATTTTTGCTGATTTCCTTGGCACATGAGATTTTTTTTTAAAATATATCTTTTTATTGATTTCAGAGAGAGGAAGGGAGAGGGAGAGAGAGATAAAAACATCAATGATGAGAGAGAGTCATTGATCTGCTGCTTCCTGCATGCCCCCTACTGGGGACCAAGCCTGCAACCTTAGCATGTGCCCTGACTAAGAATCAAACAGTGACCTTCTGGTTGATAGGTCAACGCTCAACTACTGAGCCATGCCAGCTGAGCGGCACATGAGAATTTTAGAGTTTTTACCAAACTCTTGTTCATCAATGATACCTGATAATATTTATGTGCAAAAATTCTATTAATATTGATGAAATTAGCTCTCATAAATCTGATGTTATTACTAATAGATTCTGGAAATAGTGAAGTTCTTTACATTCATTAGAAAACAGATCATGTTACTTTGTCAAGTATATAAAAACATAAAATAGATAACTAATTAACATTGGAATAGTTTGCCAGTCATGAAAATTATAGTAATTATAATAAGAAAGTTCAAAAAATTACCATTTCATTCTGACAACTCTGTTGTTTGTTTGTTTTTCAAGCCAACTGCTGTGAACAATACCCAACAATATGGCATGAATGGAGATTGTGGAGGACTGATCATAGCTGAAGAGTCTATTTGCTGATTATTGGCCAGGATGGAATGCACATGAGACTCTGTCTCATTATGCTCTTTCTTCTCACATGAAATCTTCCTTGGCTACTTGACCTCCTCAGTTCAAAATTTTGAATCTCATATATTTTGTTTGATGTTGACCTTTATTTCTCCTTGCACAGTTCAAGTGCTTTCTCTAAGAAGGTAATGACTATGGAAATGACCACTACAACTATTATCATTCATTTATCATTTATTTATCATATGTTCAATAAACATTTACTGAGCATCTATTACTTACTAGTAAATGTGAGTTATGTAAAGATGAAGAAATTGCTCTCTGCCTTAAAGAAATTACAGTCTACCAATAAACATAGACATGCAAAGTAGCAATGAAAATATATAGTGGTGATTATGTACAATGATTATAGAAGGACAAACAGGGACTGAACTTTTGAGGCAGACAATGTAGGTGATCTGGAGAGGCTAGCAATGTCTTAAAAAATAAGAACCCAACTATATTCTTGCATTCTAATTAGTTGATTCTTAGGGGTAGTAAGAATTTCAATATCCAGATATGGAAATTTATTTAATCAGATAAAAACCCAACAAGTTTATATTGCTCTTTTAAGTTTATCATGCAGCAACACTTATTAACTTTTGTGTGAATAAGAGATGTTGGACAGTTTCAACACACAGCAAAGAGATAGAAAATCAGTGTGCCTATTTAGGGAGACCAAAGGATGTATCTGTAGAGTCAAGTTGAGGTCACTCTTAGTCTTTCAACTGACCTTCTTGCTGTCAGAATTACCTCCTTTCCAAATCCCCCACTTTTGTCTCTCACTGCCTTTTCATTAGTCGTCTGATAAATGCCATCTCTGAGCATGGTGTCACCTTCTAAAAACCTTCCTTTCACTCCTCACAACAAAACTCAAGTACCTTGCAAGGCCTACCAGATCTTCAAATTCTACACCCTGCCAACACTTTCAGGCTTCATCATCCTTTGTTTCCAACTCATCCCTGATATTCCATCAAAATGAGTCACTTGCAGTTACCTGAACCTGACATTCTTTTTCATGCTGATGTCTATGCAATTAAATCTTCTTTCTCTAGCTCAGTTATTTATTTTTCTTGTTTTCCAAGCCAGGTCATAGGCCACTGTATTAGCTTTCAATTGCTGATGCAGCAAATTACCACAAACGTAGTTACTTAAAATAACACAAATTTATTATCATGCAGTTCTGGAGGTCAGAAGTCTGAATTGGGATTTATGGGGCTAAAATCAAGGTTTCTTCTGCAGGACTGCGTTCCATCTGGAGACTCTAGGAGATAATCTGTTCCCTTGCCTTTTCCACTTTCTCAGGGCCACCTGCATTGCTTGGAACATGGCCCCTTCTTCCATCTTCAGAGCAAGCAATGTAGCATCTTCAATTGGGCCCATTGGGATAATCCAGATTAATCTTCCCATCTCTAGATCTTTAACTTAATGACATCTACATAGTCCTTTTTTCCATGTAAGTTAACATATTTGCAAGATTCCAGGACTAAGATACAGATATTTTTGGCCATTATTTTAGCTACCATAATCACCTTCTCTGAAAGATTTATATTATCCTGATTCACTAACTCAAGGTTAATTTTTTCCATTAGTCAGCCCAGGCTTCCATAGCAAAATACCATAGACTGGGTGGCTTAAAGAACAGGAATTTATTTTTTCACAGTTCTGGATGCTGAAAGTCCAAGATCAGGGGGTTAACATGGTCAGGTTCTAGTGAGAGCTCTCTTCCTGGTTTGCACATGATCACCTTCTTGCTATGTCTCTTCTTCTTTTCTTATTATTGATTTTAGAGATTTTAGAGAAAGAGGAAGAAGGAGAGAGAAACACCAATGTGAGAAAGATATATCTATCAGTAGCCTCTATCAGTGCCCTGAGTAGAGCCAATCCACAATCTAGCTATGTGCCCTGACTGGGAATAAAACCTGCAACCTCCTGGTGCACCAGACAGTGTTCCAAACAAATAAGCCACAGCTCACAGGGTTCTTCCTCCTTTTTACAAGGATACCAGTTCTGCAAGATCAGGGTTTTACCTTTAGTCATCTAGTTAAAGGCCCTCTCCAATACAGTCACATAAAGGATTAAGGCTCCCAGAATCATGTATATATGAATCTTTTCTGTACCAAAGTTAACTATTTTCATGCCTCCTTATATTAGACTCTGAGATGCTTAAGAATAGAGTACATGACTTTTCTCTTTTTTTTCTATTTTATGTGTTTTTGTTGTTTTTTTTTTTTGTTCAAAATATTACAAATGTCACTTTTTCTCCCCAGTGACCCATTCCAACCCATCCCACTCCATCCCAGTCCCTCTCCATGCCATTGTCCATGTACTTGGGTTATGCATATATGCATATAAGTTCTTTGGTTAATCTTTCCCCTTCCACCCACCTGCCCTCCTTCATCCCTCTGACATTTGTCAGTCTGATCCATGCTTCCATGTCATTGAATCATTTCTGTTCATCACTTTACTAAGTTCTTTAGATTCCACATATAAAAGAGATCATGTGATGTTTCTCTTTCTCTGCCTGGTTTACATCATTTAGCATAATATTCTCCAAGTCCTTCCATATTGTCCCAAATTGTAGGAGACCCATCTTCTTTACAGCTGCATAGTATTCCATGGTGTAAATGTCCCACAGTTTCTTTCTCCACTCATCTGTTGATGGGCACTTGGGCTGTTTCCAAATCTTAGCTATTATAAACTGTGCTACTATTAACATCGGGATACATATATGTTTTCCGATTAGTGTTTCAGAATTCTTAGGATACATTCCTAGGAGTGGAATCACTGGATCAAAAGGCAGGTCCATTTTTAATTTTTTGAGGACCCTCCATACTGTTTTCCATAGTGGTTGCACCAGTCTGCATTCTCACCAGCAGTGTACTAGGGTTCCCCTTTCTCCACACCCTCGCCAGCACATGTCGTTTGTTGATTTGTTGATGGCAGCCATTCTGACAGGTGTGAGGTGATACCTCATTGTGGTTTTAATTTGCATCTCTCTGATGATTAACGATGTTGAGCATTTTCTCCTGTGTCTCTTGGCCATCTGTATGTCCTCTTTGGAGAAGTGTCTATTCAGGACCTTTGCCCATTTCTTAATTGGGTTGTCTTAATCTTGCTGAGTAATATGAGTTCTCTGTACACTTTGGAAATTAGTCCCTTATCAGATACATCCTTGGCAAATATGTTCTCCCATACCGTGGGGTTCCTTTGTATTTTGAGGCTGATTTCTTTTGCTGTGCAGAAGCTTTTTAGTTTGATGTAGTCCCATATGTTTTTGTTTGTTTGTTTCTGTTGCCCTAAGAGATGTATCAGTGAAAATTTCACTATGTGAGATGTCTGTGACTTTATTGCTTATATTTATCTCCAGAATTTTTATAGTTTTGAGACTTACATTTAAGTCTTTTATCCATTTTGAGTTTATTTTATGTGTGGTGAAAGTTAGTAGTCTAGTTTCATTTTTTTGCATCTATCTGCCCAATTTTTCCAGTGCCATTTATTAAAGAGGGTGTCTTTTCTCCATTGTATGCTCTTGCCTTCTTTGTCAAATAGTAACTGACCATAATGGCATGGGTCTGTTTCTGGAGTCTCTTTTCTGTCTCATTGGTCTATATGTCTGGTGTTGTACCAATACCAGGATATTTTTATTACAATGACTTTGTAGTACAGTTTGATATCCAGTAAAGTGATCCCTCCCACTGTGTTCTTTTTTCTCAAGGTGGCTGCAGCTATTTGGGGTCACTTTTGGTTGCATAGGAATTATCACTTTAGTTCCATATAAATTTTTGAAATGTTTGTTCTAGATATGTGAAATATGCTGTTGGTATTATAATAGGAATTGCATTGAATCTATAAATTGCTTTGAGTAGTGTGGACATTTTAATGGTGTTAATTCTTCCAATCCATGAGCATGGTATATTCTTCTGCTTGTTTATATCTTCTTTTTCTTTTTTCAGTGTCTGTAGTTTTCAAAGTACAGGTCTTTTACATCCTTTGTTAAGTTTATTCCTAGGTATCTTATATTTTTAGTTGCAATTGTAAGTGGTATTGTTTTTTAAGTTTCTCTCTCCAAAAGTTCATTGTTGGTGTATAAGAATGCCACCGATTTCTGGATGTTAATTTTGTATCCAGCTACCTTGCCGAATTTGATTATCAAATCTAATAGTACTTTGATGGAGTCCTTAGGGTTTTCTATGTGCATTATCTATGTCATCTGCAAATAATGACAGTTTTATGTCCTCCTTTCCAGTTTGGATACCTTTTATGTTTTCTTCCTGTCTGATGGCTGTGGGAAGAACTTTCATTACTATGTTGAATAAGAGTGGTGAAATTGGACATCTTTGTCTTCTTGTTTTTAAGGGAAATGGTTTTAGTCTTTGACCATTGAGTATAATGTTGATTGTAGATTTGTGATATATAGCATTTATTATGTTGAGGTATGATCCCTCTAGTCCCACTCTGCTAAGAGTTTTTATCAGAAATGGGTGCTAAATTTTGTCAAATGATTTTTCTGCATCTATTGATATGATCATATGATTTTTGTCCTTCATTTTGTTTATGTGATGTATCACATTTATTGATTTGCAGGTGTTATACCAGCCTTGCATCCCCGGAATAAATTCCACTCAGTCGTAGTGTCTGATCTTTTTAATGTATTGCAGGATCCGGTTTGTTAGTGTTTTAGTGAGGATTTTAGCATGTATGTTCATCAGGGCTAATGACCTGTAATGTTTTTTCTTTGTAGTGTCTTTATCTGGTTTTGGGATTATGATGATGCTGGCCTCATAAAAAGAGTTTGGGAGTTTTCCCTCCTCTTGAATTTTCTGGAATAGTTTGAGTAGAATCAGTGTTAATTCTTTGAATGTTTGGTAAAACTCACCTGTAAACCCATCTGGTCCAGGACTTGTGTTTGCTGGGAGTTTTTTTTACTGTTGCTTCAATTTCATTAGTTGTTATTGGCCTATTCAGGTTTTCTGCCTCTTCTTGGTTCAGCTTTGCAAGATTGTATGCTTCTAGGAATTTGTCCATTTTACCCATGTTGTTCAATTTGTTGTCATATAATTGCTCATAGTATTATCTTACTATCCTTTGTATTTTTGTTGGGTCAGTTGTTAAATTGTCTCTTTCACTTCTGATTTTATTTATTTTGGTCCTCTCTCTTTGTTTCTTAGTGAGTCTGGCTAACAGTGCATCAGTCTTATTTATCTTTTCAAAGACCAAGCTCTTAGTCTCATTGATATTTTGTATTGATTTTTTAGTCTCTATGCCATTAATTTCTGCTCTGATCTTTATTATTTTTTTCCTTCTACTTCCTCAAGGCTTTACTTGTTGTTCTTGTTCTAGTTCTTTTAGTTGTGTTAGATGGTTCATTAGATCTTTTTCTTGTTTCTTGAGATAAGCCTGCAGTACTATGAACTTTCCTCTCAGAACTGCTTTTGCTATTTCCCTTAGATTTTGGGTTGTTGTCTGTTCATTTTTATTGTTTTCCAAGAAGTGTTTGATTTTTTTCTTGATCTCATTGGTCACCCATTCATTGTTTAATAGCATGCTATTTAGCCTCCATGTGTTTGAATATTTTTGAGTTTTTTACAGTGGTTGATTTCCAATTCCATGGCATTGTGATCCAAGGAGATGCTTGATATGATTTCAATCTTCTTGAATTTTTAGAGACTTGCTTTCTGCCCTATCATGTGTTCTATTTTTGAGAATGTTCCATGTGCATTTGAGAAGAATGTATATTCTGTTGCTTTGGGAATGACTTTTCATTTGACTCAACATTTTTGAGGCACTAATATTTGTCTAACAAATGTTTGTTTAAACAAAAATTTTTGATTTAAGATGGGAAAACCATCTCAGCCATCCTTTCAGAAGATAAAGTTAGCTGCATGTGAAGTTAATTGAAACATAAGAAACTGCTAACACAGACTGCAGGCCAGGCTTTGGTGTGCGTTAGTGAGAAAACCACTTTTGGTGCATGTACTTGATTTAAAATTTACTTATGTCCATTGCCCCCAAGTATTTTGCTATTTATTTCTACATTTCCCTTCAATTTGTCAAAATAACAAATGGTAAAATAATAAAGAACACTGCCATAAAAGAGAAAAAAAAAAAAAAGCTCTTATGATCCAAAACGATTAACATTTTAACTCAACTTCCAGACTGTGATAATTGCATTTATCAGAAACCATTTGGAATTACAAACTTGCACATCTTGATCTCAATTTGCTTTCCCCTCTAAGTTCACTTAGAACTTCACAATATATGATGAATTAAACATTACAGATATTGCAGTGCCTTAATAGGCAATGATTTAATGAACAATTTCAAGAAAACAATACTGTTGTTTTTTAAATTTTACTAACCAATGTCTAAGTAGAAATAAAAGTATAGCACTAAATTTCGATTGAGAGTAATGACTTGTTATTTATATCTGCTTGTAGCCACAAGGTGTTTTATATCTCTTATTAACTTATTTCAGTAGACTAAATTTAAATCAGAATCAGAAATAAGAAGGTTATCTTTTTATTTTTATCTTATTCAGAACTAGAACTAGAAATAGCCATATGGTTAAATATATTTTCTGTGGGATTTTTAATATAATACTATATTTTTCTTTACTTGTGATATTTGAGAAAAGTAAAGTTATAAGCTTTTTTTTTTTCTCCTGATTTGTTATCCCTTATCATATTTCATACAAAATAAATTTTATGTCGGTGCAAACATTGGCACAACATTCATTATAGAGGTAATCTTAAATAGTTGGCTGCCCAGCTGGGCATGGTTCAGTGGTTGAGTATCAACCTAGGATCCAGGCGATCACGTTTCTATTCCGTCAGGGCAAATGCGCGGATTATGGGCTAGACCCCCCAGTCAGGGCACGCAGGAGGCAGTCGATTGATGACTCTCTCATTATTGATGTTTCTCTCTCTCTCTCTCTCCCTTCCTCTTTCTGAAATCAATAAAGATATGTTTTTAAAATATATATGTATATATATATAGTTGGAAAGTTACATATACAAAAATAGTCTTTGTTGTAATAATGTGAATTAAATATGATTGTTCCATAGAAACCATAATTTAATAAATGGTTAAATTACCAAATATTTTACTAAAGAAACTTTTTATGGAACAAAACTTCAAAGGGCAAAAAACTGTTTATTTATATAGTTAGAACTTTAAAACACGATAGGGAGACATTTGGTTGAGCTTTAAGGAAATGTAGAACAGAATTCTGATTTAGTTATCTGCAGCTCTTAAAATGAGGATATTTAAAAGAATGCTGTTGACTCTGAGAAGACTGGATATGGATCCACTTTCAGGTTAATCACAGGGAAAGGCCCAATGGTTGTAAATATGACATCTTAACCTCTACCCTGCCATAGAAACCTTGGGGTGGGGAGGAGGGAGATCCCATGGGAAGGTCAGTAGGGAAGAAATATCAATCAAGTAAGATATACAGAACACTGCCCAGATATTTAGTTTCCAATAAAAGTAACTATAAATTCCCACTGATTCATCAGTTTTAGAGTACATACCTATGGGCATTTATTGATTACACTATATCTAAATAAAACATTTTCTGGATAATAGTAATTTATAGTTGAGGATATTGTGGCTTAGAGAATGTGTTAGTTTATGGCTTTGAGGAGTTAATAAATGGTTTATAAATGGTGAGTCCAATAATGAAAAATATCAACAGCCTGTAAAGCAGGGTATATTCAGTACTGGGCAAGGATCTGAAATTCAGTTTCTACCCATGATTTGACTCTTCCTCACTATCCCACTTCCTCATCCCAAATTTTCAAAAGTGTATAGATTTGTAATCAGTTCACCAACTTTAGGATATGGCAAAATATTTTTCAATTATCCATAAAGATTTATTATAGCCAGGCCACCATGGCTCATTGGTTGAAGGTCAACCTATGAACCAGGAGCCCATGGTTCTATTCCCAGTCAGAAAATATGCCTGGGTTATGGGCTCAATTCCCAGTAGAGGGTGTGCAGGAGACAGTTGATCAACAACTCTCATCATTGATGTTTCTATCTCTCTCCCTCTCCCTCTCTCTGAAATTAATAAAAACATTAAAGATTCATTATAATCTGACTCTTGATTATTTGGGGATTCTGAACACAAACAGTGGGTACATCCTTTAACAAAATTATGGAATTGTCCTGCTTTTATTTGCTTCTCATTAGTTCAACAAGATTTGAAATTTTCTTAAAGTAGATTAATGAAGGCCTTTTCAGGTAGAAGATACATTCAGTATTCTAGCATTTTGTGACTATATCTTAGGTGGCACAGCCTCTCTGGACATGTAGACTGAGCCAGGAGAGAACCACAAAGAGCTTAACAAACTGCTTTACTACTGCATGGCAGGGACTCCTGCCCTGAGGTGCCATCGTTCACACTTTTGCTTACACAACTTAGACTCAGAGGGTTCTGCATTTTTTGTTTTCAATAACAGCAACCATGATTATGGTTATGTATTTCCATATTTATTAACATTTGATGTCTTAGAGAAATCCGACCTAAACAAAATTAAATTAAAAGAGAAATTCATTAGATGTTTATGTACAAAATCCTCTGACAAAGCAGGAGATGTTTTAGAGTCAAACCCATCTGCGAATATGTTTCTGTGTCTTTCTTCACACCCTTCACTGTCCCTCCTTGAAGTTCTCTCTTGCCTTCCCTGATCCCATTGCTTGCTGCCTCCTGGGCTTGCTGCACAGCTAGTATATTGCATCTTTCTTTCTGTCACCCTAGAATTGCCTCTCATTTCTTTCCTACATGAAAGTCTGGTAGTTTCCTATATGTCATGGTTTTCCTTTCTGTTGTTTCACTACAACTTTTGTACGGAACTCACTGTCTAGAGGTTTTTTGGGAAATGATGCATAGAACTTAGTTTTTTGAGTTTTATTATGTCTGAAAATAGTATTATAACAAACTCAGTATCAACTTATAGCTTGGTGGATAGATAGTAACTAAGATTGAAATATGTTTTTCTCTAAATCTGAAGACATTCCTTCATTGTCTTTTAGCTTATTTTGCTGAAGTTAGGAATCTGATAACATTGCACTTTCTGATTTTATTTCCTTTATGCAAGCTTTAAGCATCTTTTCTTTGTTTTTCTGATCTTTCTGATGGGCCCGTGTGGACTTCTGCGTGTTTGTTTCATTTATTATTCTGGACTCTTGGAGAATCTTTCAACTTAGAAACTCATGGTCATAAGTGCTGAAAATGCTTTTTGAATTATTTCTTTGATAATAGGAAAGATTCCAGTTTTTATCTTCTCTAACTTTTCAGAAACTACTCTGAATCAGATGTGGGATCCTTTAGAATAACCAACCTATATTTTTCTATATTGTATCTTTGTCAATTTGTTTCAACTTTTGTGATATTCTTTTCAATTTTATTTTCAGTAATTCTATTACTTTTTATAAATACCCGCTATCATCTTTTTTGTATCCCAGAGTTCTTTCTTGTTTTATGTTTGTTCATTTTATGGCCTTCTTATTTTGTAAATGCAATCTCTTCTTTTATTTCTCTGAAAATAATAAATTTCTCCAAGTCTAAATTTTCTCCTGCTCTTTGCAATGTCTGGCTGTGTTTTCTCAAAGTACACTTTGATGATTTATGTTTTGATTTCTTTTTCACAGTTTAAGTATTTTTGTCAAATATCTGTCAATCTTTGCCACTCACAATCATATTAGAATGTGTGTGTGTGTGTGTGTGTGTGTGTGTGTGTGTGTGTGTGTATTGAAAACAAAAGACTTTACTGTAAGGTCCCCAGATATAGGTTTCTGTTCCTGTTTTCTCCTTGGTCTGTTAGGTTCCCTGAGATGAATTTCCCAATCTCTTCCCTGGGAATGTGATTCAAGCTCTCTTCCCTCTTGAAAGACTATAGGGAAAAAGGTCAGACACATTTTCACATAAACTCTCCATTTGCAGAACATAAACCTCTCCATTCTTCCAGTGTCCCTTGGAGCGGAACTTTGTTCAGAGTATCCAATGTCATCCCTGAAATGAAATAGGAAGGTATCTAGGAGTCCAACTCTTCCTTATAAGAACTTTTAACCAAAGTCATTTTTCAGCTCCTTACCTCCAGTTTCTGAGCAACTTGGGAGTTCTTAAGCTTGGATGTCCTTGAGTCTAATTTAGTCTTAAATTTTGCAGCTTAAAATTTGAACAGTTCCCAGTGTCCTAAGTCAGATGTCACTCTTCTATCTACTGTCAGTTTTCCAAAATTTTATTGTCATATCTAGTCTCTTTTACCTGCTGTTGGCCCTTCTTTCTCCTTTTGTCCTAGCATATTTAGCTCCTTTTTATGTTTACAGTCAATTTAGTGTGGTTTCTGGGGGTGAGATAAAGCACATTACCAATGTGCATTTATAACTGACGTCCATTTGAATTTTTAAACCTTGCTTATGTATTAGTTTCATAAAAATAAATTGAAATAAGAAAATGTCCTCCTTTAAATAATGATTTTAGTGTAGCAAGTATTAAGCTATTATGACAAAAAAATATGCCTTAGAAGGTGAGGACCAACCAATCATTTTTTTTTTTTTTTTAATTTGTAACTGGATTTCCTTTATTGGTTCTTCAAGTATTTTTTCTTCACAGTGTAAAGAACACTTAGTCCTCCCTTTGAATGACATCAAAGACACAGACTGCCAAATTTCGCCCTCAATCTATAAAATTAAAATAAAAAAAACCTTTCTCTCTAAGCCCATAATAGAGCGTACCTCTTCCTTAGTGCAGAATCCACCTCTTTGCCTTTGTAAGTGTTTGTGAGAATTATGTATTTCGTTTTCCACCATCTCTCTTAAAACACATACACAGAGAAACACCCTAGCACCTTACACACACACAAATATTCATTTTCAAAGTATCAAAAAGACTGTTTTTCTTAAATAAAACTCTCATTTTTCAAAATATTTGTACAACCTCCCTTTCATATTATGAGAAAGGCAAAGGAAGCTTTCAGAGAGACACAGAAGGCAATGTGAACACTGAGGCAGTGATTGGAGTCACATGTAAGCCAGGAATGCCAAGCATTGCCGGAAAACAAACACTAGCACAGTCATGGAATAGATTCTCCTTTAGAGCTCTAGACTCTAGGGGAACTTATTTTTATGACACCTTGATTCAGACCTCTGACTTCTGGTTTCCAGAACTATGAGAGAGAGAAAATCTGTTATTTTAAGTCACCCAGTGTGTGATAATTTGTTATGGCATCCTTAGGAAATTTACTGTATCCATTTTCTGCCTCTTGAGTAAACAAACTGAAGGTCCTCATACCCCAAGTCTTATTTTCCTAGTGGCCTGAAGTCAGAGCTCCAGTACTGCAGAGCCAATATGAGGTGTCTCGGGAGTTAGGGTCACCCCTTAAAGCCCTCTGACTGATGTGCTATGCTGAAGGAGGTGGCCTGTGAGATTCAAAAAACTTTAACTTTAGCAAACTGGTGTTATTGGCTGAGGATAATAGAAGCCTAGGATCAGTAGGGTACTGTACCATAATACCATACTATTAGCTCTACACCATAGAAAACCTCCCTTGTGTATAAATAATAAAGCTAAGTATTCAAATATCTGTCAAATATCAGTTCTGTGGTCAATGTGTGAATGGTTTGTTTTTAAATATGCTTGTATTGATTTTAGAGAAAGAAAGGAAGAGGGGGAGAGATAAAAATTTCAATGATGAAAGAGAATCATGGATCAGCTGCCTCCTGCATGCCCCCTACTGGGGATCCAGCACAACCTGGGCATGTGCTCGAAACAGGAATTGAACTGTGACCTCCAGGTTCATAGGCCAACACTCAGCCACTGAGCCACACAGGCCAGAAGTTAATCATTTTTTAAAATCAAGTTTTAACTCAAGCCACTTAGTGATTTACAATGGAACTATTATAATTTTAAGCAACACTGAGAAAATCATACAATTAGTCTGTTAAATAGATCATTATGAATTTTTAGGAAAGTGTTGATTTATCAAAGGAAACATCCTAATGTATTCTATTTAGTATACTGTTCTCCTTCAGATATATTTAGTGCACATTCTGACAATCAGCAAGCTAGATAAATTTTCTGCACATTTATAGCAAGTAAATACATTCTGTTGTGGTATTTAGTTTACCACTAAACAATATCTAGTAAGTAATATATTTCTCTTCCTTTACTGTAGCTATGAAGGCATAAAAAATAAAATGGCCATTAGTTTTATTCAGGTTTAAAAATATATCTCAGCAGATCTTTTCTGCTTTGTTCTATAATGTCAGAAAGTATAGAGATTTTCTGTAATTGTGCAATAAGAAAAATTTGAGTATAAATATGGGGTGATTCATTCAACATATAATTATTAAGCACCTTCTACGAGTTGGGCTTTGTGCTCAATGCTGAAAATCTTTTTTTAATATATATATATCCTTTTGGTTTATTTTCTTTCTTTTTTTCTTAATTGTTGAAAGTATTACAGATGTCTTCGTTTTTCCTCCATTGATCCCCTCCATCCTGCATCCACCCCACCCCCAGACCTTCTCCATACCATGGCTGAGTCCAGGGGTTATGCTTATAAACATGTAAGTTCTTTGATTAATCTGTCCCCATCCACTTCCCCACCCTCACCTTCCCTCTGAGATCCCTCAGTCTGTTCCATGCTGCTATGTCTCTGGATCTACTTTTTTCATCAGTTTCTTTTGTTTATTACATTCCACATATGAGTGAGATCATGTGGTGTTTGTCTTTCTCTGACTGGCTTTTTTCACTTAGCATAATACTCTCTAGTTCCCTCCATGCAAAAGTATAAGAGATCCCAAAGTATAAGAGATCCTTCTTTTTCATAGCTGCTTAGTGTTCCATGGTGTAAATATACCACAGCTTTTATATCTACTCATCTACTGATGGGCACTTGGGCTGTTTCCAGATCTTAGCTATTGTAAATTGCACTGTTATGAACATAGAGGTGTATAAGTTCTTTCCAATTGGTGTTTCAGCTTTCTTAGGATATATTCTTAGAAGTGGGATCACTGGGTCAGATGGCAGGTCAATTTTTAATTTTTTGAAAATACTCCATACTGTTTTCCATAGTGGTTTCACCTGTCTGCATTCCCACCAGCAGTATACTAGGGTTCCTTTTCCTCCATACCCTCGCCAGCACTTGTAGTTTATTGATTTGTTGATGGTAGTCATTCTGACAGGTGTGAAGTGATACCTCATTATGGTTTTAATTTGTATCTCTCTGATGATTGGTGACCTTGAGCATGTTTTCATGTCTCTTAGCCATCTGTATGTCTTCTTTGTGTAAGTGTCTATTTATGTCCTTTGCCCATTTTTTAATTGTATTGTTAATTTTCCTTTTGTTAAGTTGTATAAGTTCCTAAAGATTCCAACAGAAAACTACTAGATTTACTAAATGAATTCTGTAAGGTAGAAGGATACAAAATTAACAACCAGAAATTGATGGCATTTTTATATACCAATAATGTACTCTCAGAAAGAAAAACTAAAAAACATTCCATTTACCATTGCAACAAAATAATTTAGATACTTAGGAATAAACTTAACCAAGAAAGTAAAAGACCTGTGCTCAGAAAACTATAGGATGTTGCAAAAAGAGATAGAGGAAGATATAAACAAGTAGAAGAATATACCATGTTCATGGATTGGAAGAATTAACATCATTAAAATGTTTATACTACCCAAAGCAATCTATAAATTCAATACAATCTTTATTAAAATACCAAGAGCATATTTCACAGATCTAGAACAAACACTTTGAAAATTTATATGGAACCAAAGAAGATCCTGAATAGCCACGGCAATCTTGAGAAAGAAGAACAAAGTTGGAGGAATCATAATACTGGATATCAAGTTATACTACAAAGCCACTGTAATCAAAACTGCCTGGTACTGGCAGAAGAACAGACATATAGATCAGTGGAACAGAACAGAAAACTCAGAAATAGACTCACACCATTATGATCTATTAATATTTGACAAAGGAGGCAAGAACATACAATGGAGTAAGGACAGTCTCTTCAATAAATGGTGCTAGGAAAATTGGACAGGTACATGAAAAAAAATGAAACTAGATCACAAACTTTTGTGTACTCCATACACAAAAATAAACTCAAAATGGATAAAACACTTAAATGTAAGATGTGAAACCATAAAAATCTTAGAAGAAAACGTAGGTAACAATATCTCAGACATCTCTCATAGCAATATGTTTGCCAATACATCTCCTAGGGCAAGAGAAATAAAGGAGAAAATAAACAATGGGACTACATCAAAATAAAAATCTTCTGCACAGCAATAGAAACCATCAACAAAACGAAAAGAGAGCCCACTATATGGGAGAACATATTTGCCAATGACATATCTGATAAAGGGTCAACATCCAAAATATATAAGGAACTCATACAACTTAACAAAAGGGAGAGAATCTGTTTTAACTGTAGGTTTTAATTTCTTTGTTTTAATTTTCTTATTGAATCAGTTTTGAAACACTGATTTTAACACACAACAACAACAGTTTAACATAAATCAGGTTTAAACTTTATGGACAGCTACCTCTTCTAAAAACTGAGTCAGGTGAGAGGACTGCAATGAGGTGTAATGTTAAGGAGTGTTTATAATGCCTAAACATAATACATTATAATATCTGAATGTATTAAACTAATACAGCTACATCTGAGCCCAAATAAGTAAGGATTTTTTTCATTTCAGGAGTATAATGGTAAAGGTACCAGAGCATGGGAGATATGGAGATGTATGATACGGCACAGTACCATAAGAAATGATAAGACATAGAATATAGTTTTTCTCTGTCAGAATTTACCCTTAGCTTTAAATATAATTGTCATTGTATATGTATATGTATGTGTAAGGTATTAAGAAATAGACTATGTTTGTGCTGTGTAGATCACTTTTGTTTTGGTGTCACAATCCATACTTGCCAAGTTATGTTTAGCTTGAGGAGGAAGCACTAACTTATGCGGTACTTCCAGTATTTGAGAGATGTGGTGATGATGGAAATTCTAAGGATTTGATAATTTTAAAGATTCCTTGATAATGGACCTTTTATTGGCTGACTTTCAAACTATTTCTGTACCAAAGTAACTGTTAATTTGTTGTCTGTTCTTTTAAATTAAAAAATATATATATTTTTATCTTTGAAAGTATTGCAAATGTCCCTGTTTTTACCCCATTGACCCCGTTCACCCTGCACTTGCCCTCCCCAGGCCTATTGCCTGTGTCCATGGGTTATGCATATATTCATATAAGTTCTGCACCTTTTTAAAAGGTAGATCAATGGAGAAGTATTTAGTGCTCCTCTAATATGCCAGATATTTTTTAAAAATCTAAAACCTTACTTTATTAATATAAATTTTCAGCATTTTTGAAGTATCAATAGGAAATCCAATTTCCAGAATACTGAGATAATAATAGGTAAAAAGAAACTGCTGTTTATTGCCTAAGAAGACAAAGCCATCTATTCAGATGATCACAAGAGAGTGTATTGCTTGATATAACATTAATTAATTTTTAATTAGTTTTTTAGTGTGAAGTCATGAAAAGGCATAAAGCCCTCATGAGTAGCAAGCCCAGAAAATAATCCTCAATCAATGGTTAGGGGAGTATATAAAGTTCCTAAGCCCCTTCCCTTGGGTGGGTTAATGCTGAGATGTGTGTTTTACTGTTTCTTCATTCCTCATGTATTAAGCTCCATCTCTTGATAATGGACCCTTTATTGGCTGACTTTCTTTCTCTATATAACTCCCTAACTTTTCTACAAGGTTTTCTTCTACCTCTTAAATAAACTTATTGCACTTAAACCCTGTCACGGGGTCTGCTATTTTATAATACACATACAAATGGTCTTAGGAAGTAAATTCTATGAATAAGACACTATGATTGAAACGCTACCAAACAAATGACAAACTCACTCCCTTTGAAAATAAGACTTAGAGGAATGGTAACACGTCATGCTAGAGCATCGCATTCTAAGATTCCCACATGTGGTGAACTGGGATGAGATGCAGGTGGGGGAGCAAGCACAAACTTATGCAGTACCTCCAGCATTTGAGAGATGTGGTGATGATGGAAATTCCAAGGATTTGGAGTTGATTGTTACTGGGAAGGAAAGTAATGCACTGAAGGAGAGGGGGGCATGCTTAAATCAGCCAATTATTAACTCTAGACATAGTGTGAAAGCCAAAAGTTCTTTATTTCAGCATTTAAGGAAAGCCTTATCTCCCACAGCCAGAGGGCATATCTGTTGAAAATCTGGACTAGGACCTGGTTGTAAAACTAGAATCACAAAAAAAGTCAAGTTGAAACCCCTGAAATTGTTTCCCCTACATAGAAGTCCCTGATCAAGGTAATAAATCATAAGAAATACCACATACCAGGTGGATTAATGCCATACTCAAAGTCTTAAAAGTTGCCCAAAACCAAATTGATTATGAAAGATAACAGTAGTAACCCATACTCAAACTGAAGCCACAATCATTTTACCATGATTGATATGGTATAATTTTGTTTTGTAAATATAAGTTGTACAAATACAAACTTTGGAGTACTTCAATAGATTTAATAATGCCCCCCACCCAAAGAACTTATGTCGGAATCGTAATTCCTGGCACCTGTGAATATAATTAATTGCAGATGTAATTAAAGTAAATATTGGGATATGATCATATTGGATTAAAGCTGACCCTAAATCTAATAAGAATATCCTTAATAAGTGACAGAGGACACAAGACACTAAGAAGAAGCCATGTAAAGGCAGAGGAAAAGATTGGAGTTATGCTGCCACAAACTAAGGACCCACCAGAATCTGGAGGAGGTAAAGAAGACTCCTTCGCTAGAAACTTTAGGTAGAGTATGGCCCTGCCAACACCTTGACTTTGGTCTTTTGGACTCCAGAATGTGAGAAAATAAATTTTTGTTGTTTTAAACCAATATGTTTTTTAAAATCCCTGCAATGAAAGTGCTGCCTTCAACTTCATGGAGATCAGCTGGTTCTTGCGAATGCCCAAAGGAACCTGAAAATTATCAGTGCAAGTGTATGTAAGTGTATGGCTTGAGCATGAATGTACATTTAAAAAGCACAAGTGTGGGTCAGGGAGTGGGTGAGGGGCAGAAGGGGTCCATGGGGGAAAAAAGGACACATCTATAGAATTTTCAACAATAAAGACAAATTTCAAAAAAACCAAAAAACAAAAAACAGGAGTATGGCACATATTTTAGGGAATAATTGTAACTTGGAATGAAAATCTGTCTTTTATTCATTTCTTTAAAATTAGAGCCCTTAGCATCCACAGAGATTTTTAATTTAGTTTTAGAAGTTGATTGTACTACTTATGACACAACCAGATGTAAATTAACTCAACTTCCTTAAGCCCTAGTTCCTTATACACAAAACAAAGGATTGAAAACTGCCATAAACACTTTTTGTTTTAAAATGATCTTATTCTAATTTTCTAGTAAATTTTAAGCATAAAATCAATTAATTTTGTCATAAAATTATTACATTGATCAATAAAAGTACATATACAGAGTTGATCAATTTTGTTTAATTACTGAAACAGATTTATCAGTTAGTTGTCTGCATTTTAATCTATTTACTCTCTTCATTTGTGAAGTAGTACAATGATTTAAGCACCTAGGCTTAGCACTGGCAAAAGCAAGCCGATTTGACTCTTCCAACTCAGTGGTACAACTGCACTATGTTCACTAGTATTGATTCTGTGACCTGTTTTACATATTAACTAATTATTACTATGTACCTTTCCTTAATACATACACAAATATACATCTATTACATTCAGTATTTTTAAAATTTATTGTTCATTTCCGGTACAAGAAGATTTTTATCTTCAAATGTGTACCCATTATTCCTTTTTGCTTGTTCTAACTCATCAAAGAGCAGTTTGTTTCCCTAATGCATATATAATTAGAATGTTTTGTTAGATAATGGCTTGTAAATATTCAGGATTATTCATAAGCATCAAGATTTTTTTTATTTTATATTTTGCTTTAAGTAAAATCTTAGGGCATAGTCATGAGCCATGTGTGATTACTGAGACTCCAGATATGGCTAGTCTAAACTGAGATAGTGATAGGGGCACTTATAATGTCCAAAGATTAAGCACCTGAATTAATCTGAAATATAATTATGTCACTTATAAATTATAGAACATGTATACTCATGTGAACAGGAGTTTAAGTTTCTTTTTAACTTTCTTTCTCCTAGACCTTTATTCCCGTACACTCCCCTTGATTCTGGACAAAGCAATTAAGGAGGTGATGCAGCCTTGGATAATATGGCCAAGAGTAATGGTCAGGCCTTCCCAGCCAGGAATCAAGATATCATCTTATGGAGACATCGCCAGATGACCAAGAACAGTAGCTGACACCTGCAGACCTCCTTGGCTGCACAATAACTGCATTCCATTCCCAGCCTCAGTTTACCCCATTTCCCTATATAACCCCTATCCCTCACGCCACTCCTTAAGACAGGTTTTGGATTTTGTATGCTCCTTGTCTTCTTGTTTGGCTGGCCTTCTCAATAAATGCCTTATATAATTCAATCCTGCCTCCATTGAATTGGATACAGTGACAAGCAGTCCCAAGCCTCACTGGGGTTTCCCAGTAACAATAGATTATATATTAAAAATACGTAGGAGCCCGGCTGGGCGTGGCTCAGCGGTTGAGCATTGACCTAGGATCCAGGAGATTGGGGTTTGATTCCCAGTCAGGGCACATGCCCAGGTTGTGGGCTAGGCAGCCGATCAATGACTCTATCATTGATGTCTCTCTCTCTCTCTCTCTCTCTCCCTCTTCCTTCCTTCTTTTTGAAATCAATAAAGATATTTAAAAAAAAAAATACATAGCAAATTTAAAAATTTAGTACATAAAAATAAAAGTTATCTCAATTTTATATTGATTTCATAATAAAATAACATTTGACACTATAACATTAAATAAAATATGATATTAAACTAATTTCATTGTTTTTTAAATGTTTTTAATGTGGATACTAGAAAATATATACTTAAATATAGTCATAATTGTGACTCATGGTTTTTCTATTGGACAGCAAGAGTTGATTTTTATGTAATTATTAAAGCTCCTGTAGGACTACACAGACTAGCTCACAAGGAAAGACGTTATAAGAAAGGGAGGATAACACTTATTGACCAGATACTATGTAGAGGGCTTTAACTTATTCCTTTAGTGCATGATCAATCCTCAAAATAATATTCCAAGAAAAATGTCATTATTTTTTCAATTTACTGCTAAGATTTCTAAAGCTTAGAGTGGTTAGTTAATTTACCTTTTTTACAGGCCTGGTTAAAATAAAGTCAGAAGCCAAAACACTTATTATCTGCCACTTGCAAATTTCTTAGATTTTACAAATTTAATTTCTAGTAGAGAATGTCAGAGGTTACTTATTGTCTTCAATATATATTTCTCCTTTACCATGGTAATAGAATTTCTTATTTTAGTTGGGCCCTGCCTTTCTCAACCCACTTGCAGTTATATATACCTTACAGCTAAGGTGTAAGTAGCCAGTGCGAAATAAGCAGATGGAAATCTTCCTCAAAAGGCAGAATGTGTCCTTTAACCTTTCTTCTTCAGCCTTTCCCCTTGAATGGGTGTAATGTGTGGAGTCAAAATAACCATTTTGGACAATAACACAGCTTCAGGGGGAAAAAACACTCTTAGGAGAACAAGATAAAATAACCTGTTTCTGGAGATTTCACACAGAAGAATTGACATAAACACAGTTGGATGGCTTTCTCAAGATTTCCAAATGCAAGAAAAATAAAAGCAGCTATTGTTTAAGCCACTGGTATGTTTGGTCTTTGTTATTTTTAAATAATTTAGTCCTGCTTGGTACCAGGAGTAACTAAATAGCCTTTAAAATGGAATGAAAAATGTTTCTGTTGAAGGTTTTACAGTTTTTGATAAACAGTAATAGAAAAGCCTGAAATATAATGACAACTTGGCAGCAGGAAATAGTAATATTTTAACCAAGGGATTTGTAGGGTTTTCTGGCCATGGTTAGAAGCAGAAGGGTAGGAAAAGGAATGAAGGAACACAATATAAATGCCAACCAAGAAAATACAACCTGATATACTTTCTCTATAATTGTGCACAAAACCCCTTTTGCTTGTATCTCAAGGATACCTTCCACTCTTAACTACTGCTATTTGGTGTTCAGACCTCCTTCCCAGCACCATCTTGAGAGCAGAAATGGCATAAATATCCCTTTAAGTGGTAGATATATACTAAAAGCAGGAACTTTTAGTATTTTCCCAATTAACCTAAATTCATCAGAATGATAAAACTAGCAGAGAAAAACGCCCATCCCTCAGATCAGGGAAAATGCAGATCAGAGAATATGAGAGCAGACGCTTCTTATATACCATTGCTATCCAAACGTAGGTCTGGAAAGCAATGCAAAGTGCCAGCAATAACTGACACCTCCAAATGCAAAGTAGACAGCTAGAACCAAATAGGGAAGCTATTTATTTTATCATTCTACATGCTCAAGGCTTGATTCTCGTTTTCCCCACTTTCAGATTGTCATTTTACTCAGGGAGTTTCTCATTAAATTTTCAGCTGACAGGCAAGTAATAGTCTTCAAACCTCGGATTAGTTCAGTAATAGAAATCTTCCCTTGAGGCTCAATCTGCATTTCCAAGGCAGAGAAGTGTCCAGGAGTTCTGGCAGCAGGAATTTTTACAGGGGGGAGCAGATTCTACATTAGGGACTGTCTCCTAGTACATTCCCTCAACTCAGACCTTCCATCTAGTCTTACTGAATTTAAGCCTTGCTCTCCTGGAATTCAAGCTGAGGAAGAGGCAAGCATAGAAACGGGCCACCAGAGACAGTGCCGCCTGTCATGACTTGGTTGAAATACAATTAGGTATGAAAACCAAAGAGCCAGACTTAAAGGAAGCATACTAAATCTATTAATTGAGTTAAATTTAAAAGTTACTAGCAATAAATCTCAGTGTCTTGCTGAAATTGCTTTTCCCATTGACATTTTACTAATTATTCTAATTACATGATTTTCTTTAATTTATATACATCATGCACTAAAATAAAACTGCCCCATTAAAAAATTATTGGAAAGTAAAAGTAGATAAAATGAAAACCTATTGCATTATTTTTCTATACTAGATAATGTGTTTGGGGCTAACATATTTAAGAAATGGAAATTTTACTTTAGAAGACAGAGTAAGCAAAAATCAAGCAAGATATGAATCCATAATTTAGAAAAACTGGGCTAAGGATTTAAAACTAAGGCACAAACAAAATAAACAATAATTTAGAAAATATTTGTTTTCTCTCCCTTATCTTAGTGTTTTAAAGGCATTGGCTCAATACAGAAGGTGCCTCTGAAATGATTTGGATTGCTTAAGGATTTAAAATAATTGTCAAATTTTATCACGCCTGGGATGTAACTAAATTTCTCAGAAAACCTATAAATATTTCTCCAATGACTTTGAATATATGATGTGCCTATAAGCTAATAAAAATTGAATAGGCGTTTGTGTTTTTCCCTAAAGTCTAATGTTTAGAATTTTAATTTACTATATTCAGTCATCTCTAATTAGAGGACTTCAGCACAATGCAGACATCTATCATCATGATGTGGCTCTGGGGAGGCATGTGTGTGTAATTAATCACAAGTACCTACTGCCTCTCTTTTCCCCTGTGAAGATCAGAAGGGAGGGAGACCAATAGAGTCACTGAATTGTGTAAACAACTCCACATCTCATCTGTTCAATTATTCTGCTTTCTTAAAAGAAAGATCTTTAAAAAAATGCTGTCTATTTTTTGATTCTTTTTAATGTATATATTCATAGGCATTTTCCTTTCCTTACCTGAAAACAACCAAGCTCCTTTACTGGGAGAGGGGTGGCGCGGGTGTTTCTGACTATCTTACGAAGAGTGTGCTGTTCTTTTGCCAAGGACAGAGTTCCTCCCTGTGAATCCCTGGTGCTCAGCCGTGAAACACCTGGCCTTTCTTTGGAGATTTCCACCCAAGTACTCAGAGAGTCTGACCTTTCTTAACTCAGGAGATAATGACAAGACTGTCAAACATGTGTTGTCTCATAATTGCTTTTACAGATCTGTGTCATTAGCTATGATTCAGTACTAGAAGAAAGGTCATTAAAAGATAAAATAATGGAAATGGTTTATTTATGAAAATTAATGAATTTAGAATTCTGTAGCTCCTATGTATAAACCACAAATACAGTGAGACAGTAAATATTATTGAACTTTAAATGTTGAAGAGGACTTTTCTGCTGGGCCATCAACAGTTTAAGTTTCAATGGCAGTGTTTGCGTATTAAATATTTGTGCTCTGCAGGGCAGTAAGGAGAAACCAGGTGGGAGTTTTCTTTCTCTGTAATAGTAGAGCATAAAGGAGTCTATCCTCTACAATTTCCTACGGAGACCTTAAACTTAGAGTTACTCAGCCCAAATTTAAGTGTGTCTTATTCAAAATTTCAAATTAAAAAGTTTTCCCAAGCAAATTGGAGTAAACAGAAACAACACAGGTCATTAAGTCCAAGGTTCAAAAACCATTGGAAGTATCAGAGTGGACTACAAAGGTGGTCAGAGTGAAGCAGTTACTGGGCTTTGAACAAAATTTTCTTTTGTGGCAACTCTTCTCATTAGATAAAGCAATGCAGCTTGAAGACATGATGTTTACATTTGGGGGCCTTTGGTCTGAAGACAAGTCAAGAAGTTCTTAGAGCTTTGAGGGGCAGCTGGTAGGTGAGGAATCATATCTGAGAACAGGAACAAACAAAAAACCCTCTAGTTAAAATGCCCCAAGAAGAATGCAGCAAGAGCAAATGTAAATCAGAAACTGTTCAAATACAAGAGTGAGGGCTGCAGCGGAAGCAGAGTGCTGGAACTTGAGCTGTGTATTAGACTTTGGACTTAAATAAACAAAGACAGAATGAAGTGAGCCCTTTCCATGTAAAGAAAGGTGACGTTTTAGAAGAGGGTTTAAAAATCAGAGTAGGATCAGAGCAGGTATTCTGCTTCTACCTACCTAAAAATGGCTTAATATCTAACTTCCTGACTTACAGAAAGTGTATCTATGTTAGCAAGACTCTTGACATTGCCATTTTGGCAATTTATAATCCAAGGAACAATTCAAAAAAGAAAACACTAGTCATTCAGTCTTAGCAAATTTTATTTAAGTCTTGACTCCAGCCCTTACCAGAGAGGAAGACAGCAACCAATCCGAAGTCTGTCTCAGGCAGGAAGATATTGGGAAGCTCTACTTTTATAGCTTTTAAAGATTTTATATACCTTCTTCTATTACTTACTCCCAGTTTAGCCATGCCACGATTACTCTTATTAAATTATGATTATAAAAAATTATCTGTAAGAAAGTTGGTATTTTGGGGAGTCTTTCTCTTGTTTTTGTTTAGTTATATTCTTCAAATTGCTCCAGACACTCAAGGTCCTGATTTTCTCTCTGCTATGTTTCTAACAAAGTCAAAAAAGTAAAATGTAGTTTCATTCACCCAGCAAAGCAAAGGAACTGAGAAGAAAAGAAAACCAACCAAAACAGAACAAAAGAAAAAAGAAAAAATACTGATTACTAAACTGAGTTAAACATGTTAGCTATCATTGCCTTTATTTTATGTTTTTAAATTTAACTGTCTACTTTTTTTATTTTAATTTTTTTAATGTTTCTTTATCTTTATTGTTGAGACTATTACAGATGTCCCCTTTTTAACCCCACTGATCCCCTCCACCCCACATCTATCCCACCCCCAGGCTTTCCCCATACCAATGTCTGTGTCCATGGGTTATGCTTATAAACATATAAATTCTTTGATTAATCTCTCCCCACCCACACCCGCCTCCCCACCTTCCCTCTGAGATCCCTCAGTCTGTTCCATGCTTCTGTGTCTCTGGATCCACTTTGTTCATCAGTTTATTTTGTTTATTATATTCCACATATAAGTGAGATCATGTGGTACTTGTCTTTGACTGGCTTATTTCACTTAGCATAATACTTTCTAGTTCCCTCCATGCTGTACCAAAGGCTAAAAGGTCCTTCATCTTTACAGCTGCATAGTATTTCATGGTATAAATGTGGCATAGTTGTTTTTATCCACTCATCTACTGATGGGCACTTGAGCTGTTTCCAGATCTTAGCTACTGTAAATTGAGCTGCTGTGAACATAGGAGTGCATAAGTTCTTTGTGACTGGTGTTTGGGGTTCCTTAGGAAATATTCCTACAAGTGGGATCACTAGGTCAAATGGCAAGTCAATTTTTAATCTTTTGTGGAAACTCCCTACTGCTTTCCGTAGTGGCTGCCCCAGTCTGCATTCCCACCAGCAGTGTACTAGGGCTCCCTTTTCTCCACACCCTCGTCAGCACTTGTAGTTCATCGACTTGTTGATGGTAGCCATTCTGACAGGGGTGAAGTGATACCTCACTGTGGTTTTAATTTGCATCTCTGATGATTGAGCACTTTTTCATACGTCTCTTAGCCATCTGTATCATTGCCTTTATTTTTAAAGTTCCAAGTGAAAAAAACCTGAACCCCATCTTTATATACTTAAAAAGCTTAACTCATGTGGAATATTTCCATGTGACTGACAGCAAAGCCATTTGTTAATATAGTCATCATTTATAAATTGGCACCTGGACAGGGATTGTCCTTGATTTTGATATTTCCAAATGATTTATTTTATAACTAGTATAGTCAAACCTCAGTTCTCCCATTTTGAACAATTTGGTTCTTGATCAATGTGTTCATGGAAGAAAAGTCTCGGTTGTTGAACAAAACTTCAGTCGTCAATCTCACAACCTTTTCATGCTCATACCTGTATGATCTGCCATGCACCTCTCAGGCAACAAAGGAGAGAACACATGAGTATGAGTCAGTTTACCACTATACTTTGCATTGTTAATGTTTCAGGAAATTGTGCTGTGAATTCTTTTTTTTTTTTTTTTTTTTTTTTTGCTTTTATTACTGCTGATTCAGTTCTCAAACAAATCACAAACAGCCTTCTGGAAGGAATTAAGTTGGAGAACCAAGGTTACACTGTAGTGTTTTCCTTACTTATCTTGTATTAGAGATAAGGCAAAAAGTAACATTTTCTTAATGATAGTGTTTTAAATGAGGACATGCACCTTCAGAGCCAGTCAATAAGTAACATCAAGCAATGAGCACAGTACTTCTAGCACCTTGGACCTATATCTAGCTCATTATAATTTGAACCGAATATTTTCAGATAACCCTAGGAATAAAAGGTTACAGATGATATCAGAAGTTTATGTTTTACATAGTTAATATGAATTCAAGTATATATCAAGTATCTAGCAAAAGGAGGGATGATCTAGTTTGTGTAAAACATTAAAATGAAGACATGTTAATATTTTGTGACCTAACTTTTTAATTTTTTTTTCTACTTTTCAGTTGCTGTTGATATACAATACTATATTAGTTTCAGGGGTACAACATAGTGATTAGACATTTACATAACTCACAAAGTGATCACCCTAAGTATAGTACCCTTCTGACACCATACATAGTTATTATAATATTATTGACTATATTAATAATGCTGTACTTTACATCTTCTTGACTATTTTTATAATTGGAAATTTGTAGTTATCAATCCCTTTGTTCTTTTTCACCTATTCCACCTCCTTCCTCCCATCTGGAAACATACCAGTGTGTTCTCTGTATGTGTGAGTTTGTTTCTGTTTTATTTGTTCATTTACTTTGGGTTTTAGATTCCACATATAAGTGAAATCATGTGGTATTTGCCTTTCTCTGTTTGACTTATTTCACTTAGTATAATATCTTCTAGGTCCATCCATGTTGTTGAAAATGGTAAGATTTCATTCTTTTTTTATGGCTGAGTAATATTCCATTGTGTACATATACCAGGTATATTTTATTCTTTCATGTATGGATGAGTTACTTCCATATGTTTGCTATTGTAAATAATGCTTCAGTGAACATAGGGGTACATATATCTTTTCAAATCACTGTTTAGGTTTCTTGAGAAAAAAATCATAGAAGTGGAATTGCTGGGTCATATAGTAGACCTAACTTTTAAAGCAATCTTCCCTTGAATTTTCTGAAAAGGATTTAGAAAGAATATAATTCCAAAGATTTTTTTTTTAAAAATATTATAAGATTGTCAGTTTTTCTTTTGAAATGAGAAGAATAGAATCAACCTTCTTCTTTGTGCAAGAATAATCCACTTATTTCTCAGTAAAGGAAGCAAAAAATGAGAAAAGAAGCAGTAGCGATACGAACACGAGAAGGGAGCATTTTATAAAGTGAAGTGAAGCAAAGACAACGGCTGATTGCCTGCACCTTAAAGACAAAAGCATTGAAAAGATAATGAATTACTTTCGGTGAAAGCTTTATCTTTTCATTGTACTCCTGTTTTAGTTCATCTTTTCATTCAACAGTGCTGACTCATCAGTTTCAAGAAATGATTAAATTTCATGCTAGATATAGTGTCTTGTTCTTTGTGGGAGCTTAGTAAACATTAATCAAGGGAGCTGACGAGAATTTACAAAGCAGAAAAACAGAATCATCCACGCATTTGTGACATACGATGAAAAATGTTATAGCTTTGGCATTGAAAATATGGGCTAAATGTCACTGTTTTTCTTCTTTTGATGATTCTATTTCAAGTGTTAGTTGACTCCTTTGACAAGTGGACAATTCTATGTATCTTAAATTTTTAATCACTTTATCCTTAAAATTCCATTAAAAAAAACACAGAGAAACTGAAGTGCCAACAGTTGTCTATCTAAACTGTTAATGAAATTTAACATTTTTCTAAATCATAAAAATTCTATCAGCAACCCTTCAGTATAAAAGGTACAATTATTGAGGCCAGGGCCGGGTACCTCAGCTGGTTAAAGTGCTGCCCCTATATGCCAACCTTGCACGTTTGATTCCCAGTCAGGGCACATACAAGAATGAATCAATGAATGCATAAATAAGTGTAACAACAAATCAGTGTCTCTCTCTTTCTCTCTCCTTTTCTCTCTTTCTAAAAATCAAGAAAAAAATTTTTTATAAGATACAATTATTAGACCTGAAGATTTAATGTGTTAGCAGTTTTCATTTTAGTAATTAAATAGATAAATATTTAAGTAACTTACTATGAGCCAAGCTTTCAAAAATATGATTACCAACTGTGTCAACTATGAAAATTATAATTATTATTTATCTGGTGACAGAGATGTGTGCAACTGTGTTAGTGGGGCAAAAGAAAGGGTGAAGGGGGCACAGGTCCCATAAGGAGAAAGGGAGAGGAGAAAATAAACACTCAGACATTCTGTGGGTGCTTTCTTATACCTCATTTCACTTAGTCTTTAAAGTTTACATCACCCCTCCAGTATAAGAATAATTACCTATCTTCTCTTTATGTTTGTTTTTGTATTCTTAATGGTGAAAATTTCTTGATTTGAAGCTAAGTGATTCTCCTAGCAATGAAATTATGTAACTAACATTTGAAGCTATGTCTGCTTTATTTGTGATTTGTGGGGAGCCCCTGTGGCCCCAGGCACGGAGGAGCTGCCTGGGTGAGCTGCAGAGGTGCTCTCCTGCTCCCTGGGAGATGTGGGTGAGCTGCTGTGGCCCCAGGCACAGTGCCTGGGTGAGCTGCAGATGTGCTCCCCTGCTCCCAGGGGGATGTGGGTGAGGTGCTGTGGCCCCAGGCACAGAGGAGCTGCCTGGGTGAGCTGCAGATGTGCTCCCCTGCTCCCAGGGGGATGTGGGTGAGGTGCTGTGGCCCCAGGCACAGAGGAGCTGCCTGGGTGAGCTGCAGATGTGCTCCCCTGCTCCCAGGGGGATGTGGGTGAGGTGCTATGGCCCCAGGCACAGAGGAGCTGCCTGGGTGAGCTGGATGTGCTCTCTTGCTCCCTGACCCAGACCTTGAGGCACCAAGGCATACTAATTTAGCTTGCGGCCATAAATTCTAGAAAGGCTTATTAGGGAGCTGGCCCTGGCCTAAAGGGTTAAGGGACAGTAAAGCCACATACCAAGCCAAGGACTCAATCCTCCCCAAAAAGTTCCCATTAGAAGCCCAGACAAAGATAGTTACCAAGGTCTGAGCTCCTGCAGGAGGCAGGATGTTTACTCCAAAAGAACATTCATAGCGCGTTAAAGGAATTACTTTGTATTGGGCAAGGGGAAGGAATGCGGGGTGGGGTGCTATTCAGCAAAAGCAACAGCGCCGGTATAAATTGAGCTTAGAAAATAAACTCGGGGCTGCAGCAGTCACGAGCTACAGTCCTCCAGATCCCATCTTTTTTGTGTCTGTCTTTTCTCCATCCTCACCCCTTCCTCAGGACCGTTCGACTCTGCCGGCGGGCTCCGGCAGTGATTTTTATAGTTTTAACCACATTGGCCCAGAATCCAGGGGGAACACTTCTGTTATCATATCCCTGCTTAGCACTGTTATATCATTCCTAGTTGGAAAACAGACAAATGTTTCCAGGCATCCACAACTGCAAGTGTGAACTGATGGCCCACTTTACTCAGGGGCAGCCATTTGAAATCCCACTGTTTAACAATGTTTATTGTAGAAAACATTTGTAATTTCCAGAAACAAACCTTTCAGCTTATGCATTATCACCTGAACTCTTCCTTACTATCTGAGAGATCCCTTAATGTGATCTTATCTTTTGTCCCTTTTGTGAGAGCCAAGATTAAAGCACTATGCTCTTGGAAGCTCTGTCAGTAATGAACAATCCATAAATTTTCAGTGTTTTACTTCTGCTCATCTCCTAATCTTATCTAAGATTTAACTGTTCCAGGAGGATAATGCTTTGCTTATATCCTTCAGATCTAGAAATAGACAGGATGTCCTCTACTTTTAATAGCTTTCTTTTAAGCATTTACTTTCTTACACCCCTTCTTACTGGGCCCACTTATTTACCTCACTGCAATCATTTTGTTCAATCATCAACACCCTCTTGTCTGTACTTCCATTTTCACTCATTTTGTATGTACTCACCTATCATTAAAATGACTGCAGTGAAAACATTCACAACTCTCCTGCCCACTTAATCTTCCTCATCCTTGAATGCAGAGTCTTTCATCTCTGCACATGCTACTGAATCGCTGGGTGTAGCTGGGTGAATGTATCATGAGCACGGAGGTCAGTTTCACTGTTAACTCACAATTGCAAACACAAATAAACATCACAGGAAGAGATTGTATTTTTCTGTTGGTCTCTTTTATTTTATCTTCCAAGTTCTCATCACCTCCCTTCCCTATCACTCTTTACTCTCAAGTAATGATTTTACTCCATATTTCATTGAGAAAGTAGAATCCAACACAGAAAATGAACTATTTTTTTCAACCAATACAAATTTGTGGTTTTCATGTCCTTTTTCTTATTTCCTTACTCTTATCAAAGACCCTTTTATTCCCATGGTTCTCAATATCAGTTGATTTTACTCAAAATTTTAGCTTACTCACCGCATATCACTTTGTTCTAAATTATCAAATTATTCTGCTCCACTGGGTTACTAACATAAACTGATCTAGTGTCTCCTACTAATTAAATTGTAACTCCACTGTCCAAAACCCAAATTCACCCTTGCTGACATGGCCCTTCCAATAACAGCTTATTTTCTATCTTTCTTCATAGAAAAATATTCAAAGTATCATCTATAATTTATGTCTGGTTTTCTCACTTTCCATTTACTTTTCAACCAATTTTGGTTAGGTTTCTGTCTTCACAACTACTGAGGCTATACTAACCAAGGTGATACCTACTTACTTTTTAGGATAGCTTTTCTCTTAGACTCCTTAAAATCACACATCCCTGACTTCCCTTTCCTCTCTTCTTTTCCCCTCTCCTTTCCAGGATAGAACTACTTAGAACTTCAAATGTGGGAATGTCTCAGAGGTCTATCCACCATCCTGAGTGATAGTATCCAACACCGTGGCTATAAAAATATTTATATGTGATAGTTATTCAATTTATGCGTTCAGATGGTTAATCCAATATTTTATTATGCATCTTTAGTTGGATATCTAATAAGCACCTCAAATTTAGCATGTTCGATACACATTCTCATCTGTGGTCCTTCCCAGGAGTCCCCTTCTTAGTAAATAGCATTGCAGAGCACATAACTTAGGAAACAACCTTTATTCTTCTCATTCATGTTTTCCTTATCTGAACCATCATCAAATGCTTTCAGGAATAACTCAGATATTTTCTAAATATACCAACTTTTCATCTTGATTTCTGGTCACCATTCAATCAATTTTTTATACAACATTCAGAAAAACAGATTTAAAAAAAAAAAATTGAATTAAATAATGCCCCTTTCCCACTGTGAAAATTCTTCAATGACTTTGCATTTAAAAAATAAAATAAAATCCAAACTTCTTATTATAGCCTTCAGGCCCACCAGCTGTCCCATTTCTCCAGAGTTAAGACTCTCCTTCATTCAATATCTTATAATCACACAGGCATTCTCTTGCTTCCTCTTTCCTGTCTCAGGAATCTAGCACCATCTTTTCCATTCTTTGCTTAAACTGCTTTTTTTGAGGACTTCACGGTACTTATTCTTTATCTTCTTGTTTCTTAACTCATGTCTCATCTCTACAGAAGCTCTTCATTTTCACACCATGTAGACATCCTCCCCCATTATTCCATTATATAATCTTGTTTATTCATTTTATTTTAAAGTATCATATTATTTTCTTTTCTATTTAAATGTAAATTCAATCAGAAGAGGGCTGTGTCTATTCTGACAAGATAAGATCTAGAGCTTTCTTGCTTAGGACAGTCACTTGCACATAGTAGTCCTCAATAATTATTTGTTAAATTAAAGAATGAGTCAATATATATGTCAGATCCTAGAATTATCAGTAAGAATCATTAGTGGGGAAATATAAGTGCTTGGAAAAAGAGACTGTAATACCCAAAGTTCAAAAGCCCATTACAATTTTTATAAGAATTTCTTCTGTATAAATATGATGATGTAGATGTTGCTATTTCTAGAGTACCAACAGAGATAGTTGATAGCAAAGAATGTGGGCAAGAAGAGTCTTAAAAGTGAGACTCAGAAGTTACAATAGAAAGATAATTTCTTACTTTAGAAATTCTAATATTTTAAAACTCAGGGTTTTTTGTGTTTATTATTTGTTTATTTTGAAAAACTTCTATATTTCTTAAAAGAGTAACTGGAGCCATGGTCTGTGCACTAAATTTATATTTTGATTGAGTAGGTTCATAACACATGTGATGGGGATGCAAATACTTATATTAATGGACTTGTTTTCTTTTAGGATTAGGTAAATCCATTTCAGAGATGCTACTATGCTTTTAACTCTAATTCTATTAATCTCCTTTTACCCCTTTATAGAATTACTTCTTTATTGGTGCCCAATAATGTTTACATTCTATTTCTATTTTGGAAACAAAATTTTAAAAAGTTACTCTAGAGAATTGCTTGAGGTTTTGCTAAGCTAATGGTCAGGTAAAAACAGCTCCAGAAATGGTTGGGTATATTTCACAATGGTCACCCTCATTACCCAAAAGTATAAGTGCAGACACATTGGTTATTGTAGAATCGAAATTGTTTGTTCAGATGCTCAGTTATAATCCTTGTTTAATTATTTTAAAAAGTAATTGTTGGGAGACAATTCTTCATGGATCTCTCATATTTTTGCATTTGTTAACTAGCAAGGCACTGATGGCCTTTTTTCAAGAATGTCTTTATAACAAACAAGCTTGGAAAATATAATGTCCTCTTTTGAAGATAGGAGTGATCACACTTCTGTCCACTGTAAAAACTTAAGGGTGCCTATGCTCAGGGTTCTCTTTTGTAATGAAACACATTACTTGTGCAGTTATCATCAGGCCCTCCCTTCACTGCCATGTGAGAATTGAGGCTTGGAAACTGATGCAAAATGATGATATTTGGGTTATTGCTATTGCTTTGGCTCTAGCCTGGGCTTTATATGTCTTCTACCAGCATCTATCTATCTATACCATGATGCCAGGTTAAATTGTTTGTGACTAGGTTAAAATTTCAGGTCATTCATAGTTTTTAAGAGTCATCAGTATTTATCTGGTAGTCTATGGGCAATCAATCTTTTTTCTCTATGTAGTAGTATCCCTTTATCTCCCATTATTAACTATTTGCACAGCATTATGGCATATGGTGTATTGTATAGACCACATCCCATTAAAATGAAATTCTATAGTACTACATAAATATCTACCATTCTCTATTTTCTTTCTGTCTTTTAAAAATTAACCTTGACTTTTTGTTTGTTTACTCTATTCCTGGAAAAACATGAAAATAAACATTTGTGTTTTGATTTAAATTTAGAAAGTATTGTGTTAGAGATGTGTTCCTACAAAAACACTAAAAGATTTTTGGTGTGATAATAAAAAATCAGTTTCTGTTACATAGCAAATTCACTTAAAAACACGCAAGTTGAAATATACCACAAGCTAAATTGTTTTTATATTAGGAGTTCTTCATAGCTTTGTAAGGTATAGATGTTTAAATTATTACATTGCCTGCAACACCTCTCACAGATTTGTTTGTTTGTTTATATACTTATTCATTCATTTTGGAGAACTCTAACTAAATGAGATACCCAGATTTGTGCTTTTAGGCCTTCAGATAGAAAAAGAGAGTTATATTTGCCCAGAAATACATACATGTTTTTTTATGTATGTCTTCCTAATTGGACTCACTAGATACCTTGATATTCACAATTAATTGAATAAAAATATATTTCAACAAATCATTAAGATTAAACATTTTTTTTTAAAAGTGCTGTGAGCATGTACATTTAAACAAAATGTTTTTGTCCTAGAATTTCGGTGCTTTAGAGGAAGGTACATTGGAATAACAGGAGTGGCCACCTACAACTTCAAAATATATGATTCTCTTGATAGTTTCTAGGAAACTCACATACAATAAATTTAGTCATTTAGAGTAAATAGTTAGATCATACAAGTATTAGAGGACCCAAAATTCAAGTCACAGTAACCTTAAGAGAATTAGAAAAACAGGATTTTAATTGAGTAAATCAAAATTTTATCAACCATATATGAAACTGCCTTAGTCCATTTGGGCTGCTAAAGCTAAATACCACATATTGGGGAACTTTTAAATGACAAAATTTTATTTCTCACAGTTCTAGAGGCTGAGAAGTTCAAGATCAAGTCACCAGCAAAGTGATGGCCCTCTTCTTCTGAATCTCTATAGAATATCTTTGATTAGAAAACTAGTCCCATTCATGAGGCTCCACCCAATCATCTCTCAAAGGCCCTACACCTAATTCCATGATGTTAGACATGAGGATTTCAACATACAAATTTTGGGAGGGACACATTCAGACCAGAGCACAAGCCAACTTTAGAGACTGGAGCTTGTTTGTCATTTATAACATACCAAAATAAAATTGACCTAATGTTTACATTGTGTCAAGCATAGTGAATAATATAATAATCAAAGCAGGAAAGAGATCTGACTTCAGGAGCTTACAGCTCAATAGGCATTGACTAAGCAATTATTTAAATTAATTAGATTCACAATTTTGCTAAGTTCTATGAAGAAACTACTCCATTACTATAAAAGAAACATAATGTTCACACACACTGGACACACTGGAGCACAGTATAAGTAAATGTAAGCATCGTAGAGTCTCTCTGAGGTTGGTCGTGGAGAAGGGGCTTATGGATATGTAGAATCCAACATTCATGTTCCTTTGGCTTCCCAAACTGAGAGGCAGTATCGGTTGCTAGTTAGCAAAAGAGATTTCTTAATATCTGCTTATTCCCTTGTTATGTTTCCATGATCACCAAAAAACTTTGATATGTGGTGCTTGATATAACTTGCATTCAGGAAGGGAGCATATGAGTCATATTTCACATCATTGTGCATTTTATTAAATATTATTTGAATTATAATTCACTTTACATATTATTAGGTTGCAGGAAAAAAATATTATTTGTTGTTTAATAATAAACACTGCCCGGCCTGACGTGGCTCAGCGGTTGAGAGTCGAACTGGGATCCAGGTGATCGGGGTTCGATTCCCCCGTCAGGGCACATGCCCAAGTTGCGGGCTTGATCAATGACTCTCTCATCATTGATGTTTCTATCTCTCTCTCCCTCTCCTTTCCTTTCTTTGACATCAATAAAGATATATTTAAATAATAATAATAATAATAATAAACACTAACTTCAGAATTTTTGTCATATTTTCACTTTTATTATGAATTAACATATTAGCATTTGTGCTTTTCTCAGTCTTATGAGCTTAATTAATATGGGTCCAGCACAGAAACATGGATACCTTTAAAATGTATTCCCCAAATTAGTCTGTGTATATCTAAGTTTTTACCAGATTTCATACAGTGGTGAATTTATTGAGATAAATGTTGTCTTACAGGGTGCAGGGATCAGGTTTGTTGGCCAGAAGATCTCTTCAGCTTATACACTCTTTTCTTTGTTAAATTAGTACTGTTTATTCCTGCAGAATTGACTTATAAATAATAATGAACCATCTTTATTCATGCCTGTTCAATGATTAGAAGTGCATAGGAATATGACTGAATGAAAGCTATACTGGATGGCATAAGTTCATATAAGTATGTATTTGATGATAGTCACTATTACCTGTTTACTCTCCCCCGTGGAGATAACATACATCTTGTTAAAGCAGGATGAAATGTAAATTGAAAGATAAATAGAAAATAAATTCTAGTTTATTTTTTATGTTTACCTATGACAATTATAAAATTTAGATTGAAAATTAAATTATTTTAGAAAATCATTAATGATAACAGTGAATATAAATTCAAACCGGAAGTGTTGCAATAAAAATTGTTAAGGAAAACATATAGATAAAAGCACTTCTAGGAATTGATCTAAAGCCTTTGCCTACTAACTCTTAGAAAGACATTTAGAATGACTATTCTTGCTGTTATATTAGGGTATGTGTGTGTATCTGTGTTTTCTTACCTACTATAACCTTCACCACATGGACTATTTTTCCACGTTATAAGTAATTTAGCTGCATACTAACATGTTTTGTCTTGCATTATTCATAGCACTGTACTCTATTGTCCTCTCAAAGTGACATCTCTCAATGACAAAAAATAATCATTGAAAGTGGGAGTCAGCTAAACCACAAATCAGCGTCCAATGAATTTGTTTCATTTATAACTTTTACAATCCCTGAAGATCTTTAGGGCACAGAGGTTTGAGAGGTTTCCTGACGTAGTTAAATGTAATTGATATTCTACCTTTTTACAATGAATTTTGGTAAGGTTATTAACTGGGAAATTTAATCATAATTATTTAGCATTAATATTAATTCTACATATAATAGGTAATAAATTATAAGATTCAGTATTATTTGCTTTTTAATAATAAATATGTTTAATATTCTAAAAATATCTTAAATATTTCAAGACACTCTTAAATGTTAATTTATGTTATACATGTTAGATATACATAGAAAAATGCTCTATGAGAAACAGCTTAAATATAGAAATATAAATTTCCATAATCTTTATGAAAAGTATTTTCCTTTAAATTGTCACATTTAAAAAAACAAGATTAAAATTTCCAAAATTAATTATTTTCCTCATATTAATTTTTTGGATTATGTTGCTATATAGACAGATTAGTGATAATCATAGTGAATAAAAACTAAGGTCATTTCCTCAAAATTTTAATTATGGCCTGTCCTTATTTTTTCCTGAGTTCATGATTTTTTAATTTATATTTTAGGTCCTTTTATAACAATCTCTTGGATAGATCGCTTGTATTATAATTTGAATAAACACAGTTTCTCTTTGTTAAATAAATTTGCACTGCACTTGAAACTGTAAAAATTATCTCTGACATGAAACTGTTGTTGAAGCATGCATGATTAAAACTTTCATAGAGGGAAAACAAATGACAAATAGATTTTTTTTCACTGAGTGACTACTAACTTAAACAAAGGTAAAACATACACTTACTTTGGTGTGGTTTTTGTGGTCATGGTATTTTGGTTACAAATGACAATACAACTCAATTTACTGGCAGTACAAAAAGAGCTTATTGATTCAAAAGACAGCACTGTCTTCAGGCATGGCTGGATTCAGGAATTCAAAGAGTCATGGGGAATCTTTATCTCTCCCTTTCTCAGTTCTGTTTGACTTCATTCTCAGACAGATGCTGTTCAAAAGTTAAGTAACAAGTAGCCTCAGGCAACTGCCAATTAATATGTTCCTTGGAGATTGGCATACTAGAGAGAAAAGTTACAAAATGTGTTTTTCCAGATATCTCTAGTGAATAGCCCAACATGGGCCATACAATGCTATATGACAAGCTACTTGTCAGTGAAATGAGAATTCTGATTAGTCATGATAGCATTGTAATAATCTGGTTATTCTTTAGTGGGAAAGGAGCAAACGGAAGACTAGATAACATAGGCATGCCATTTATACAACTTTGCTAATTTAACACTTTCTAAGTCTGTCCCCCACTGATTGATTGGAGAATGGACTGGACAAAGGCAGTTTAGACTCGTGTCCTGTAAGGTCTGGATGATGTTCCAAGATGCTTATCTGTCAATCACACCTGGAAACAGACTATTGGCCAGAATAGGCATGGCATGAAACCTTAATATTTAAACTTCTAGACAAAGGAGTACGCTCTCTTGGCTCTTGGCTCTTGGGACTCTTGTTGCAGGGGTGCACTTCCCTGCATTCCCCCATGGCCATGTGGACTCCACACCATGGACTAGATGAGTTTAATTAACTGATGCTGAATTGGACCCAACTGCAACATGGAATGGACACTTTGGACACTGGCCCTCCTTTTGGCTTTGCTAAACCCACAGCTGCCCCCTTTTCAGGACTGGATTAAGGGGAATGGTACTTTGGAACTGGAGGAATATAACTCCATGCAAATAAAGCCTTTTACCACATCTCATCTTCTCATGCAAATCTTAGAAAATTCTTTTTCTGAAGATATCTCAAGAGCCACCCCATGCCCATTAGTGTTGGGGAAATCTGGCCCATTAATCTCTCTGGTAACAGTCAGACATGTGCACAAGCCTACTACTGGGGCTCAGAAGGTATGTTCAACCACCCCCAACCAGTCACTGATCAAGATAACAGGAAAATAGGTCTTTAAAAATAGGAATCCTGAGCAGACTAGAAATGAATGTTTCATTTTCCTCCTGAGCCAGAATCTACACATTAATCATTTTGAGAAAATTCAGATAATGCAATTTTACAATTTTGTGTTAAAATATGTAGTGGTGGGGAAACTTTGGAAGTTTCTTCTGCATTTAGTCATTACCAGTAAGGCAAAACACATTTCTCAAAATATTTAATCTAGCTTAATAAATGAAATACATGCAAAGTATTCTGGATGCTCAGTAGCATTGCATCCCAAGTAGACAGGAGTATTTTTATCTATGAACTGGGGAATAATTCTAAATTGGTGTTAAAATAATCAACTCAGGATTATTTAGAGGAACAAAACTGAGTTTGTGGCAGTTCCAATTTCTTTGTTTCTTTTCCTTTAGTTTCCTATTGTCTTCCACTAGATTCTACATTCCTAATAATTTTGCTGTATAACAAGAGATATTTGAGAAAGTAGCTGAGAATATGAACTTTAAGATCCCGATGAATGGGGCTTTATGAGTGCAAGTCTGGCCTTTTTTACTCTTTGTGTTTCCTTGGGTAATGCTCAACTTCTCTGAGCAGCAGTTTAAAGCAGATAGATTTAGAACCCATGGCCAGTCCTTCTAACCACATTCTTGCCAGTGGTATCATTTCCTTTGCTCTAATGTCCCATCCAAAATCAATCCAATCCTCTGTCTTCTGAATCTGCATGTATGAACAATTACAAATAAAATTACCTAACCAAGCAGGCAGGTAGTACTCTGTATGTGTAGACTTCCATCTCTACAAGGTCTTCAAAACTTTCTGGAAATTCTCTATTTTTTTCCAAGGTTTCTTTCTAATCCATTTTTTAATTATGTCAAACCTCTTTTTTTTCCCTCAAACCTCCCAAATGGCCACTGTCATTCTTTTTTCCACCTTCTACCAATGTCTCCTAGCCTCCTAAACCCTAGACTTTTCCACTGCCTCATCCTCTGGTTCTGTTCTTCCTGCCCAGGCTCAACTCTCTTCCTCAGCTTCTGATTTCATCTTCTTCATCTCAAGACTATTCCAACCATTGATTTCCCTTCTTCGACATTTTACATTTTTCCCCCTATATTATTTTCTTATTGTTGCAGTAACAAACTACCACAAATTTATTGGTTTAGAAGAAGACAAATTTATTATCTTACAGTCGTGGAGGTCAAAAGTCTAAAAATTGGCCTTAGAGGGCTAAAATTAAGGTGTCGGGAGGGCTCTATTTCTCATAGAGACTTTAAAGGGGAATTCGTTTCCTTGCGTTTTCCAAGTTCTTAAGGCAGCCTGGATTTCTTCACTTGTGGTCCCCAGTTAGCAATTATATGATTCCAATCTCTGCTTCTACTGTCACATCTTGTCTAACTCTTATTATATTGAGCCCACCCAAATAATCTAAGAATATTTTCCAACTCAAGATACTAATCATAACTTATCTGAAAAGTCACTTTGCTCTATAAGTTGACATATTCACAGGTTTCAGGATGAGAATATAAACATCTTTGATGAGCCATTATTCTGTCCATCACATTTTCCTATCACCATCGTCCAAGTTTATTCATTTTCTGTTTTTTCCTTAACCCCACTTTATGAAAACCTCATTCATTTCTGACCTTTACAGAGCCACACTTCTTGAATTGTCTACACATTTTTTTTCCTTCATCAACCTACATAAACGTACACACATATACATTCTATGGGAACCAATTTCATCAAGGTCACTGTGAATTTTTTATCACAAAATTATTTTTAGTTCTTGTTATACTTGACCTTTGAACAACATACTTGACCTTTGACCATTGACAACACATTGTTTCTTGAAAAACATATCCATGAGCTTCTATGATACCTAATTTTCCAGTTTCCCACCTATGTCTCTTAACTGTTTGCTAGTTTACTTTCAGAATTTTTTCCTGCCTATTATTTTCATGTTGAGTTTTCTCCTGGTCCTGTTCCCAGCTTTATTCTCTACTTGCTGTACATAATCTCTCTAAGTTGTTTCAAAAACTTCATCGCTTCAAATTCTTTTAGGAATTCCAATGATTTCTAGTTTCTGTAGATCTTATTTATTTACTTCATAGCATCTATACAACTGATTGCTGTAATTTTCAGTTACACGGCAGTAGCACTTTAGGCCCTAATCCTTTTCCATTCCTTATATTCCGTATATTTAATATGTCTGGAAATTCATTCTTGAAAATGCCTCTGTATTTTTGCCATCAATCTGTCATAATTTCTGTATTATTTCTTCTAAATCCTGCATCCTGAAATTTTCTAATTCACTTCATATTTATGGCCACTACCATAGTTCATATCAAGATTATCTATCATCTAAATTATTTTTATAGCCCTCAGGGTAAGTTTCTCTGCTTCAAATATAGCTTCCCTTCCAGCTTCACTCTATGATGGAGGGTGAGGCATATTTCTAAAACTCAAATGATCTTTAATCATTGTCATACTTAAGGCTTTTCATATTTTTTCTATTTTTAGATGAAACCAGCTTCCTGGGTGTGTGAAGTGAGCAATTCCACAGGGTCCCACTCTTAGAATGGCCCCATACTTGGTTTAATGCTCTGCTCTACCATCTTGCAGTTCTTAAAATTTTTTAACAAGATGCCCCATTTTCTCATTTTGTACTGGCCCCCACAAATTATGGAACCAGTCCTGCCCTTTGATAAAAATTTGATATCTTAATATATAGCTTATAAGACTTTTATGACTAGGTCCTTTCCTCTTTCCCTTTAGCCTCTCATATTCTCTTTTGTCTGAAACCACACAAACATACACACATAGGAACAGAGTTGTACACTTACACATACGCTACTCAAACATTTGCACTCTGTCTCCAACCCTTTATTAAACTACTATTCAGTGTATACTGATCTCTGTTTCAACACTACTTTTTCTGAGAAGCTTTGCCACACACAGTTGCATAGCTTGTCCCAATCACAGGTAATGACTACTTGTCTCATATGGCACTTATTTGCTTTGCTGCATCTTAGAGGATGCTAAGGTCCATGTCTCGGTTTACTACTTTATCCATAGTGTAGTATATAGTTTGCATTCAATTATGATTATTTAAATGTACATAGTACTTAATTGTGAATAGTTAACAAACAATAATTTTCTTTATTTTCATTTTTCCAATAGAAATGAAAATATAAATGTTAAAATTCTCTACTTAATATGGAAGTGTGCCAAGAAATAAACATAATTATTATTTTTCTATTGATCAAAACTGCACATCTAGCAAAATTCAGTATCATCTTGGTTTTACTTTTGCAAGTATTGCAAGAAAAGGAAATATTTTTCAAATCAGAGTGCAAGTCTTTAATATTATAATATTCATCATTGATTAGGTTTTTTAAATTTTATGGGGTGATATTTTATAGTTATTCAAATATTATTATTATTATTCTGAGAAAGCAAGTCTAGTGCTAGCTAAACCTTATGATGAAGATCAAAAGAAGTAAAAAAAAAAATTGAAGGTAAATTTTCCTGTCTTACTGTGACTGTCAAAACAACTCTTATTTGCTCCATGTAAATAAAAGACAGTGGGAGAAATGCTATTAGCATAAAAGCCTAGAGGAAAGATTTTCCTAAAGTGGTTATTATTATTATTATTATTATTGAAACAGAAACATGGTACAGAAAGGCATGACAAGTGAGCTTATGCAAATGTCTAAAGTGGATCAGGGTGGGAAATACTTCTCTACAATATAATTTTGTCCTAATACTTGTCTTCATCAGGCTCTTCAGAGGCATTGGACAGTAAGCTGGACCTGAATCGGCTACAGAATAGCCACAGATCAGTGTGATGGAGTAAAATGCTTCCTCTCTGATGACCTTTAGGCTAAAGCCCCTGCTTTGATGTGCTGATTAACTAGAGAAATTCTGCTTGAGGCTTTAGCAACCCCTGTGTCAGGAAGAGATGAAGAAATGTGCACAACTTATTGGAGTCTCCAGAGTGAATTCAAATCAGTGGCGGTCAACAGACCGACCAGTAACAAAGGAATTTATAAGTTCCCAGTTTTTCCTTGGAGTCCTTTTCGGGCTTGGCAGTCTACAGCCCCCACGCACCTCTTGTCTCACCCATCCTCTCCTCCCTTGATATAAAAGAAACCTGAATTTTGAGCTCTCTTAGGATGGATTTAATAATTAGTTCTCCCTTCTTCTTGATCTAAGCCTTCTTGATCAGTAAACCTTTCCTTGCTCCAAATTCTAGTCTATTAAATATTGGCCTTTCTTTTGAAGTATCTGGCACAAGAATCTTGTACCTGTGATATCAGGACTTATATCATCATGCACTGAATGATGATCATCATTCTCATGAAGCAATGTTTACTAAGAATCCACTAGGCTCAAGGTACTAATGGGATTGCAATAGGTAAGAATCAATATAGTAATCTTAATTGATGTTCAATTTTAAAATTTTATTTTAAATTGTATTAAAGAAGAGCCTAAGACTCTCTTCCTTGTTATAGAAATGAAAACATAATTTTGCTTTCTTAAGAATTCTCATTTATTATTTCTGCAAAGTGGTTGTGCCATGTGCCTACATATCTCCATTAACCTAAGAGCATTCCTCATATATTTAAAGAAGTGAGCAGGAAACTTAAGTTAGAGGACAATTTACAGACACTGTAAGCTTTAGTGAAACTAATGCAAAATAATGAAACATAAAACCAAATGCAAAATAATGCAGTTAGAAGTGCAAAAAAATCATGTGATCACATAACTAACCCCCAGGAAGAAAGGATCAGATGCTGGGCACAGCTATGGCACCAGCACAAAAGAAGATGATCTCTCTACAACTATTACATAATCTTATTTGGTTACAGCTTGGGGGGTGGGGAGCACTGGAGTCAGATCCAGACAGTGTTCATTAGAGAAGTGGTGACAAGTGATAACAGAAACTCATTTTTTCCTTCCAAGAACTATCTGCTAAAACAGAGCTGCCAATCAGGTTTTGGGAATCTTTGCCCATGAGTAGATGCCACTATTCTCCTGATGCATAATCAAGTCTGTCATTAACACTTCCACAGTCTTCTATATGTGGGCAGAGACAAGAGTGTTTCCCTATTAGGGGACAACCTAAGTATTTTGCTATGTCAGTCGAATAAAATGAAAATTATTTATGTTATCTTATTTATGCCTTTTATGATTCAGTGTGAAATTTAGGTTCTTCCTCAATGTTATGACAAGCTTTTCAATTTTTCTGAATACATCTGTGCCTTAGAAAATGGAAGGATTATTAGCCAGGCAATAGACCTTGCCTTAACCTGTGCTCACTTTCACCATTTATTTTATTTATTTATTTTTTAAAATTTATGTTTATTGTTAAAAGTATTACAAATATCCCCCTTTTTTCCCCACTGATACCTTCCACCCTGCATCCAGCCCACACCTAGGCCTTCCCCATACCAATGTCTGTATCCATGGGTAATGCTTGTAAACGTATAAGTTCTTCGATTAATCTCTCCCCACCCACTCCCCCACCCCCGCCTTCCCTTTGAGATCCCTCAGTCTGTTCCATGCTTCTGTGTCTCTGGATCTATTTTGTTCATCAGTTTATTTTGTTTCTTACATTCCACATATGAGTGAGATCATTTGGTACTTGTCTTTCTCTGCCTGGTGTATTTTGCTTAGCATAATACTTTCTAGTTCCCTCCATGCTGTCCCAAAGGCTAAAAGGTCCTTTTTTTATTGCAGTTGAATAGTATTCCATGGTGTAAATGTATCACAGCTGTTTTTATCCACTCATCTACTGATGGGCACTTGGGCTGTTTCCAGACCTTAGCTATTGTAAATTGAGCTACTATGAACATGGGGGTGCATAAGTTCTTTCTGATTGGTGTTTCAGGTTTCTTAGGATATATTCCTAGAAGTTGGGTTACTGAGTCAAATGGCAGTTCAATTTTTAATTTTTTCAGGGAACTCCATACTGCTTTCCATAGTGACTGCACAAGTTTCCATTCCCACCTCTATTTAGCCTCCATGTGTTTGAATGTTTTTTAGTGTTTTTATTGTAGTTGATTTCTAATTTTTCATGCCTTTGTGGTCCAAGAAAATACTCGAAATGATTTCAATCTTCTTGAACTTGTAGAGACCCGTTTTGTGTCCTAACATGTGGTCTATCTTTGAGAATGTCTCGTGTGCACTTGACAAGAATGTATATTCTGCAGCTTTGGGGTGGAATGTTCTATAAATGTCAATTAAATCCATCTGACCTAGTGTGTCATTTAGGGTCACTGTTTCTTTGTTGACTTTTTGTCTGGAAGACCACTCCAGTGAAGTCAGTAGGGTGTTAAATTCTTCTAGTATGACTGTATTGCTGTCAATCTTTCCCTTAAAGTCCTCTAGAAGTTTTTTTTAAATAAATTTAGATGCTCCTGTATTGGGTGCATATATGTTTGTCAGTGTTATATCCTCTTGTTGGATCTATCCCTTTAGAATTATGTAATGACCTTTTTTGTCTCTCCTTATGGTCTTCATTTTGAAGTCTATTTTGTCCCATATGAGTATTGCTATCACAGCTTTTTTTTTTCTTTTCGTTTCTATTTGCATAGAAAATCTTTTTCCATCCTTCACTCTCATCCTGTGTGAGTCTTTTTTTCTGAGGTTGGTCTCTTGTAGACAAAATATTTTTGGGTCTTGTTTTCTTATCCATTCAGCTACCTTATGTCATTTAATCTATTTACATTTAAGTTTATTATTGATAAATTCTTATCTATTGCCATTTTAATTCTTTATACCTATGTTTCTCTCTCTCTCTCTCCCTGTTTCTTTTTTTGTAATTACAGCAGTTCCTCTAACATTTCCTGCAATGTTGGTTTTGTGGTGATAAACTCCTTTAGTTTTTTTTTTTGTCTCGGAAGCTGTTTATTTCACCATGTATCTTGAAGATCAAGTAGACTCAGAGCTCTCTGAGGTTTGCCTCTGCCTGCAGACTGATTAATCTGATTCTCCTAATGAGCTTCAGCCTGTAGAATCTCCACAAGGTGGGGTGGTTGACTGTTATCAGTCTCTTAATGAGCCTCAGGCTGTAGAAACTCCTCTGGGTAGAGCAAGAGGTTTTCCAGCAGAGTGGGGCAATTGCTTCCCTCCCAAGGCAAAAGCAGCAAAATGTTTGCTTGAGAAAGATGTCCTCTGAAGTATGGGGGAATGACTTGGCACAGGAATCCAGGCAAGTGCCTTCTGATCTCTATCTCTAGAGCCCACAACCCTAGATTCTCCTCACACAGCTCTAGTTCACTCTGACTTCCTTCTGCTGGAGCCCAAGGTGAGTGGCTACACTCGAAACTTTGTGCTTTTACTCTTTAAGAGGGTGCCTGCATTTCCAGCTATCTCTCCCTGGCAGATAGAAACCCAGCTGCTTTTCACAGTGAGATCTTATGTGGGCATTTTTCACAGTTCTGGTGCTCTTAGCTGGGTAGCGCAGCCTGGGGTTGAAGCCCCAGAGTCCTCAGTGGGAACCCCCCACCGCTGAGATATCCCTCTGGACCTTCAACTGCTGCCTCTGGGGACCCAACCAGCCCTCTCGTGCCTCCATACTTCCTGCCAGTCTCCATGGGGTCTCCCCTTCACATCCTTGGTTATGAGGGTGCTTTCCAGCTCATCTTCAGTTGCAGTTGATTATTCAGGATGTTTTTTCTATATTTTAGTTGTAATTCCAGTTTGGTCCCTGAAGAGTGTCAGTGTAGCTTCCACTTAGTCCACTGCCATCTTTAATCTCTCCACACTTATTTTCAATGTGGTGTGACCCTTGACTAAAAAAGCTCACTATTTGATGAATGTTTTTTTCTCAAAGTTAAAAAAAAATTTAAAAAATTACCTCAAAAGGCTATATATTCTTCAAGGATGCTGTGATTTTCAAATTAGAGACTGAATTGTTAATTAACTAATAGTTGGTGGGTTGATTTCCTGTTCTCCTCAAGAGCAAGGTTAGTGTGCTTTGCTAATTAGTAATAAATAACTTAGAAGTTTTTAGACATAGAATAGGCACTCAAAATGTACAGAATTTAAAAGCTATATAAGCAGGGAATATTGTGTTCAATATGACAGCTTTTATTCCCTTGACCACAGCAATGGTCAAAAGTGCTGGTCCTGTCCTTCTGTTGGGTACACTGTAGGATTGCACTCATACTCCCATTTGAGTTATGTATGTTCAAGTGATTTGCTTGAGTTTATGAAATGTGGGCAAAGGTGATGTATCACCTTTTAACTGAAAACCTGCAGCACCAGTGTATGGTAGGCTGCATTTCCTTCCCTATTCATTAACTGCCATGATAGTCCTGAAAGGATGAGATAAGACCTCTGCCAGCCTTGAGGGCCTGCAAATAACAGAGCCTCCTTCCTGTCAACACACATCAAACATATGGTATAGGGGAAAAATAAATATTTTGTGTCATTAGTTATGAGATTTGGGGGTTATTTGTACCATCAATGTAATATAGCGATTCCAAACTACATGAAGCGAGATCAAAACTCAATCTCAAAGAATGAATAAGAGATAATTAGAATATTGAATAGTTAATTAACTGATGGTTGGAGGGTTGATTTCCTGCTCTTAAAAGAACAGAAAAGGGAGAAATGTTCTAAACAAAATGAGGTATCTTAAACAAAGAGAGAGAGATTTCGAAGGCCATCATTGGGGGGAGAAAACACAAGTTTAGTGACTCAGGTTTGATAAAACCAGCAGAAAGTCTCTTATCAGAGAGTAGACTTTTATACATATATTGAAGACAATGAATAGAAATGGTGACGTTTTTGAGGGAATGAGAGTTGATGGAAATGTCAGTCATGTATTGGAAGAAATCAGATTCTCCTTTTCCTAGAGAAGATATGTTTCCTGGAAATCTCTGTGCTAACCTCCCTATTCTTTTCCATAGACCCTAGCAATTATAATCACTGAGAACTCCTCAGACCCAGCTTTCAACCTGTTAGAAAATCTGCACTATTCTTTTGGTGCCTTTTATAGCCTATATGCATTTTTAAAAGTGGGCAAGAATATCAAGCCAGATAAAATTTACAGGTGTTCATTGAAATTAATAATCTGGGGCCAATTGAAAAACAGTGCAAATAAGATTGAAACTTAATGGAATGGAAGTTATATTATTCTATTTAATTTTAATTTTAGTGTTTTTAAAATATTATATTTGAATAGCAAATATTGCTGAAGGAAGTTGTTTTATTTTTTCAAAGTAAAGTTTTATTTGAAATGTAAAAGACATGGTCTTAATGAATAAAGCAAAAGGATAGAGTGCTCTCTCCCCACTAGTCAGCCAGCCTATCTGAGCACAGGGTAATGTGCAGTACATAAGTGCTGGTAGAATTTCACAGTAGTTTAATGTTAGATTAGGCAGAGTCTCAGTGAGTGATCTGTTCTGAGTTTACACCCTTACTGAGCATGAACAAGGGGTCCAGTTCCTTGGCTATAGCCAGAGCATTTAGGCCCAAATTTCTTTGTATAGAATCCTTTACAATAGATCTCACCTTCTTTCTCAGAGTTGTTTATTTAAGACTGTTCCCTTACTGGGAACATCTGAAATAGTTTTTGAGCCAGGGTTTTCCTGATCTAATGATTGTCCAGACAGCATACACGGAATCCCCAAGCATGAAACACTTTTCAGCAGTTACCTATTGCTGAGCAAATTTAGAAATGTTTGGATTGGTTGTAAGATTGAACAATCTCTGGCTTGATGCCCAGCCTCTCACCACAGGTAACCATAGCCTTTTGGCCCACATGCCTTTCCATACCAGGATTTGCAGTAGATATCTTCATTTATGAATTTCCACTGTTGTGCTGTATGAATTTTCCTTATAAACTATGCACAGAAAGCTGCCACAGTGGAAGCCTCTCCCACCACACTGCACTTTTTCTACCTGGTACCAGGTGCTCGCAGGCCCCTTTACTATTTCTACTTCCCCAGATGTGCAAAGCACAGTGGGCGGAGCTAAGGGTGGAAGGAATGCCTGGTGACTCAGTGAGTCCAGGGAAGTTTTCAAGTTTGGATATATGGACCCATATTTTATGTAATGAAACTTTTAGAATTGCTATCAAAGCATTCTCCTACAGAAGCTTTATATTTTTATTTATTCTAATCAGTTTTAGCTCAATAGTGATTAATTTATACATTGAGTGTCCCAAAAAATGTATGCACACACTTTGAATAAGTATAAAGGCAGTGTTTATTAAAATACATTTCATTTTCAAAGTTGAGCAATCAACTGTTAAAGTGTGTGTATGTTTTTGGAGACATTGTATTTAATTGCTGAATATTGGTCAGTAAAAAAGCACTGACTATTTTCAGTTTCACTAATGCTGTTTGAAACTATTCTTATTCCTTAAGGGCCATTATTTATGTCTTAATACTATGCATGTTCCAATATTTTTCTTTAGATTCTTAAAAAATAATAACTTTATTGGGAGAACGTTCAAATAACATGTGCAAACTAATTCAGTAACCAATCTTCAAAATAGCAGTCACATTTCATTGACTTTTTCTATAGTTAGTATGGAAATAAATAATCAGGTTTGTGGAGTATAAATCTAAATTTGTCAGGCTTCGCTAGTTAGAAACTACTCTTTGGTATTTCTATTAGTCATGAAAGATATGCAGAATTTCTTCCATGACACTTTTAAATAGCTGAACATTTCTATATATGCATATTCCCTGGGGATATTTGAAATAGAAATTCCCCCAAAAATTAAATGCCAGATTGTCCAAAAGCATAAACACAAGGGGATTTTTTTTTACCTGTAGCTATGTTAATGCAAATCTGGTCACAGTAATGAATATGTTATTTTTATTATTCTGGATCTGAGATTGCTACATCAGATATAGGATTTTAACTTACTTATCCTGTAGATATAACACATTACATATGTACCAGAGAGCATATAATTTTTTGATATTTTTTCTGATATTACAAAATATAGCCAGTGGCTCATTTTTTTTAGTTAAATCTAAGAACTCTCTTTAACTCGAAAATGATTGTTCCACTGACAAGCTATCATTCCAATATAAACCAGAAGCTATAGACCCTGTTCTACACCCTCTCTAGGGTTATCAGATCAAACAAGAAGTATGAATTGATCAGTGAGCTTAGTGAACTACTGGCTAATTCCATTAAGCAACCCTATGTCCCATAAAATTTATGAGTTTTTTCTCACTTTTGATCAAATTGAAGAGTCATGTTATTATTTTATAGGCAAAGTTCAAATTTACCAGACTTGGACCCTTTTTATTTATTTATTTTTAAAATTTATCTTTATTATTGAAAGTATTACAGATGTCCCCCACTTTTCCCCCCATTAATCCTTTCCAGTCTGCATCCACCCCACCCCTAGACCTCCCCCATACTATTGTTTGTGTCCATGGGTTATGCATTTATGCATATAAGTTCTTTGATTAATCTTTCCCACCCACTTCTCCACCCCCACCTACTCTCTGAGATTTACCCAGGACCCTTTTTAGATGGTCATATTTCCCATATGTATGTATTTGGATATGTAGAATAGTGTGTGTTTGTGTGTGTGTGTGTGTGTGTGTGTGTGTGTGTATGGAAGGTGACAGGAGTTTGTAGACCTTAGATATTTATTACATTATTGCATTATTATATTTGCTTAACTTATCTACTCAAAATGTAGAAGCTATGGATAACAACTAAATATAATGTCAGACCAGAAATGTAATGTAAAATGAAAATACACCAAGAGAATTTGAAATTGGCTTCATTAATGCTTTAGTGTATATTCATAATGCTGATGTATATACCAAAAGTATTATTTTTTCCTGTCATATATTTTCATTGTTTTCATGAACTCTCAGCGTAATTGTAGATGGGGTCTGCTGAAATGATGAGATATCCTGTATATACACACTGGGCAATCTATAAATGAAATGTATTTAACTTGTCTAGGAGCTGATATTGCAGGAAAGATATTATGAATCATAATAATCAAAGTGCTGGGTCCTGGTACATAAAAATAGGTAACATTTACTAAGTAGTTACATAGGCCGGGCACAGTCTAAATGTTATATGTAAATTATTCCATTTAATCCTCTCAACAGCCCTTTGAGATATGCACTGTTACTATTATTTGCACATGAGGAAAGTAAGTCTTAGAGAGCTTAACTGCATAACTTGTGTTCTTTTTGAGAAAATAATTGAGTTATCAGTTTTATTGAGAAAGCACTGACATACATCACTGTATAAGTTTAAGGTATACAACTTGATAGTTTCATTTACATATATTGTGAAATGATTACCACACCAGGTTTAGTTAACATCCATCATCTCTTATAGATACAATAAAGAGAAAAGAAAAAAAAAACCTTCTCATGCATAACTTGTGATCATAAGTTATATGCTGTAACAATGTGGACTTTTCCTCATTGTGAGCGTTTCTTGAATTGCAAGGCTATATTTATGTAAATCACCAAAGTAAAACTAAAACCAAACTTTTATTTTCTCTTTAACACTAACCACACATATAGTTGAAGACTGGACTTCCCTCCCATTGTTGCTACTGGAGCATCTTTGGTTGTAAAACTCGTAGAATGAATATGATGTCTTGACCAGCAGGTAAAAGAGGAATGCTGTGGAGAGATATGGAAAAAGGACCAATGCATTTCTTAGGTTTATCATATTACAGCACTGGAAACATCAGATAATAGAGTGTTTAAAGAATCAGAGCTAATAGGTCAGTTCATTTGTTTACACAAGGTGCTCTTATTCTTTTTGGATATAAATTAGCCCAATCATACTAAGTATCATGCACTGTGTGTAGAGTTGGGTAATGATCTCCATCAAATGAGTGCAGAGGGACACTTCACGCTTAGTGCCTTCTGTTCCAGCTGTTTCTACTTATCTTAATTTTCGTAATTGGGTTACAATTAGGCTGTGAATGAGACTTTAACATGGAAATTGGAGTTTTCAACAAAAGGGTTTACTTATTTTATTGTTTTGTGGTTCTTAACTTCCAGAGGTCTGCTTCTTGCTACATGTTAATTAAAAAAATATTACAAAGTGTTTAAGATAAGCTTATGGCATTCAAAGAATAACCTATTTACATCTCCACAGGTCTAACAATGTGGCTGCAAAAAGAACACTGCTTGGGAAAATTCTTCCATTTGTTTAGGGCATGAGATAATTCTTATTCTAAAATTATTATAATATCTCATATTTGTTTCTGACATTATCTCCAGGCCTGAGCTCACTTACTAATATTGTTACTGTAGACAGCCAGTCAGAGAGGCAAGCCACCTGGGGGCTGAGCAGAGGTGCAGGCCTGCTTGGATCCAAGGGTGCCATGAGAGCTCTAATCAGTTCTCCCAGGGGTTTGTGGGGGCCAGGTTCAATGTCCAGAGGTGGTCTGAGGGCTACAGCATCTCCAGGCTTCCTGATGGTAGGTCCTACAGTCCCATCCCCCTACTGTACCTGATACCGTAGACAGGGAGCACCAGGGAGCCTCCCCAGTTGGCCAAGATGGCACAGGGGGAAGTTCTTACACTGAGTGTGCCAAAAGCTAGAAAGATAAATGAATAAAGTCTGAGAATGCCATAAGCTAGCAAGATCATTACTTATAAAAAAAGCCCATCCCTCACTATCCATATAAGAACCTTGAGCAGGGCTTGAGCAGGAAGGGGAAATGGTCTTTGAGATGAGAGTCAACTATTCTCCCAGGTCGCATCATCTGAATGAAAACCTCTTTTCTTTTGCACCAGCACCTATCTCCCAAGTTTGGTTTCTGTTGCTACAAGCAGCGAAACCTACTTGTTCAGTTACAGTTTTAAGTAGCCAGCCAGAGGGTGTGGACTTGGTAAGTTCTGAAAGGTGGGGGCTCAGGTCCCAGCTGCCTGTGGCAGGCTGACCCCTGAGCAGTACTGTGGGGATTTCCCAGCAGCTGCTGAGAGCTTTTCTCAAGGAACTTCCCTGCACTCCTTTTGAAGGTGTCAGCTACTTTAAATACTTTGCTGGTGAAAGGAAATGGGTTTCTGGGGAGTAGATGGACCCCAAGACTGGATAAATCAAACCAGTGTGCACACCAGGCATCCTCTATCCCTGCCGCTTGGGCTTCATGTCACTGCCAGCTGCCAGCAAAGTTTTGATAAGCCAACCATGTGAAATTAATGGGGAGGACACTGCTCACTTCTGGAAACTGTTCCAGCTGAGACATCATGCATGCATGACAGCAAAGTTTCGATTAGCTCATCATCTGTCCCTGTTGTTTGGGCTTTGTGACGCTTGTGCTTCATGCCACTTGGGTTGTGTGCTACTTTGGCTTTGTTCCATTTGGGTCAGATCAGGACCGCTTTTGGTATTGGTTGGCAGGAGCTAAGACTTATTTGTGAGCATTTATTTGAACTAGCGGAATTATGGATCCAAGTTTTGTTCATATGTTCCCACTTTGTTTGGGGTCTTTCTATGGTTATGGGTTATGGGTTTGGGTTTGTACCTTTGTGCCATCAGGGTTTGTTCTGTTTTGATTCCTGAAGGGAGCTGACTGGGCCAAATTTTAGCATATTGCTCCATGTACAGCTATAACCCGATGACGAAGAGCGAAATGGTTTTCTATTGTAACACTGCTTGGCCTATGTTTACTTTAGACTATGAGGGAAAATGGTCCCTAAATGGTTCCCTAAATTACTACACAATCATATAGTTGGAATTGTTTTGCCAAAAGTAAGGAAAATGAGACAAAATCCCTTATATTCAGAAATTTATGTCTTCACTCAATAAGGATTAGGCACAGAAAGAGAACAAACTAAAGACACGGGAAAAGAAATTAGCTTCAAAATCACTTTCTGATAGTAAGACACAGGAAGGAAAGGAAAATGAAGAGATGAGTCTCTATAATGCCCTGAACTAGGGGAACCCAGGATTAGCATCAGAAAGATTTCCCTCGCCACCACCCTTGCTTCTAGATACCCTGAGGCCCTGATGGGTGAGAGCCTCAGCCCTGTGTGAAGAAATGGTTTCCCCCTTGAAGACCCAGCAGGGTACCCGATTTGGTCAGGGAGCATACTATCTGAATATGGACAATTTCCTTTGAGGCAATACTTTATAGGCTGAATAAACCAGGAAGGCCAGCCCCCTGGCCACCATGAGCCCATACTCCATTTTCCACTTCAGATTTACTGAATTGGAAGAATTCCAACCCCTCATATTGGGAGGAGCCTCAGAAAATGACAGATCTTATAACCTCCATTTTTGTCACTCACCATCCAAATTTGGGACCAAAAGGAAGGGTGTAAAGACCCTCTAGGTGTCAATCAATGTGCCTATTATAAGGAGGAGGGCTACTGGGGAAAGAACTGCCCAAAACTCAAAAGTAAAAAGGATAGAAACCCTCTCTAAAAAATATTAGAAAAGAATGACTATTTGTAACACACTAGGTACTAACCCTATTAGGACAGAAAGAAGAGTATTCATTGATAGGAGGGTGAATGGGAAAATATCAGGCCATTTTATTAGACAACCCAAATGTTACCTTACAAACCACCACTACCTTAAACCCAGCCACCCTACTCAGACTCAGAAAGAAGCTCACACCTCCAACATCATTGTTTAGAAATCATTGACAAAGTGTATTCCAGCAGGCTGGATCTATTGGACCAGCTGCTGACAGAACATGTCTGAGAACCAGCTGCTCCATGAAGAAGGTCAACGATGAGCCAGGTACACAGTAGTCACCATAGACAAGGTAATAGAAGGGTGTTTGCTGTAGAAACCTCAGTACAAAAGACTGAACTGATAGCCCTCACCAGAGCATTAACATTATCCCAGAGAAACAATATTAACATCAACACTGACTCTAAATATGCCTTCATGGTAGTCCATGCCCCTGGGGCACTACGGAAAGAGGTAGTGCTCTTAACCTTGGTGAGTAAAGTGCAAAAGAAAATTTAAAATTGCTAGAGGCAGTGAGTCTACCAAACCAGATTTCTATAATGTACCACCCAGGACACCAGACAGAAAGTTCTCAAACAGCCAGGGAAACCAAACTGCCAATAAAACAGTATTACAAACTACCTGAGGGCCACCACACCTTGGTGCTTTAATTCCCCACCTGGACTGTTTCAGAATTTAAACCACATTACACAGAACAATGTGAGAAACAGACCAATGAATGGGAATTCTCTAACACTGACCCTAATTCTACATGGAAGATCAACACTCATGCTCTGATCTTACTCCTTGAAACTCTAGTATATCTCATTCTCAAATGCCTACATGAAGGGACCCATTATAGAAAGGGTGCTTTTATGGACCTCATTAGACCACATTTGAAAGGCCCTCATTTACAAAGGACCATTCAAAAGATTATCCAGGCCTATCATATATGCACCAAAACAATCCTAAGAGAGAATGGGCCCCAACAATATAAAGGGATATTCCCATTTGAGGACTGGGGAGCTCACTTTACACAGATGCCTAAAACCATGGGAAAGTTTAACATTTCATTAGTTTTTGTTAACACCTTTTTCTGGATGGATAGAGGGATACCCCACTAGAACTGAGAAGGCAAATGAGGTAGCAAAACTTCTACTCAAATAAGTAATTTCTAGATTTGGTCTTCCTTACAGCATTCAAAGTGACAATGGACCATTGTTCACTTCAGAACTCTCTCAGAAGATAGGCGGGCACTACAAATTCAATGGAAACTATACACTTCTTGAAGACCCCAATCTTCAGGGAAGACTGAGACAATAAATCACACAATAAAGAATATTCTGGTGAAAATATGCCAGAGAACACATTTGAAATGGGACTAAGCACTCCCTATTGCCTTGCTCCTGATTAGTGTAGTGCCAGAAGTGGGCTTAAATTGAGCCCTTTTGAAATAGCTTACGGGACACCCTTCCAAGTTTGTGTTTTAAGAACACTCCCTTTCGATTTAGAACATGACTCAATAATCAACCATACGTACAACATTTAGGGCAAACACTAACAATTTTGCACAAGCTTGCTCATTGTAGGTCTATTTACCTGTCTGACAAGCCCTTACACCTGTTCCAGCTGGGAGATAGAGACTTACCTCCATTCTGGACCCCCTTCTCCCTTTACTAGATAGAAATAATCTCTGAACCCAGGGATAGGTAACATTATGCCCCTTGAGAGAAGGAAGAAACTACAGAAGATGAGATCTCCATCTATTTACCTTTGTAAGATTATAAGAGTCCAGAATTTTGAAAGGGGAATTGTTACCATAGACAATCAGATGTATGGGCTGTGTGGGGGCAGTGCAGAGGACACAGGCACACAGGGCTCCAGGGTTTCCCTACAGACCCCAGCTGGCTCCCCCGGATGTACAGGAACCATGTCCAACATCAGGAGGCAGGCTGATGGTTGCAGCACCTCCAGGCTTCCTGATGGTGGGTCCTGCAGTACAGCCCCTACTGACGCTATACCATAGGCAATCGGGGAACAGGGGAGTCTCCTTAATTGGCCAAGATGGCCCAGGTGGAGGTTCTTACACTGAGTGTTCCAAAAGCTAGAAAGATGAATGGATAGGGCCCGAGCATGCCAAAAACTGACAAGGTAATTGGATAGAAAAAAAAGCTCTCGCCCGGCCAGGTGTGGCTCAGTAGTTGAGCGTCGACCTAGGATCCAGGCAATTGGGGTTTGATTCCTGGTCAGGGCAGATGCCCGGGTTGCGGACTCAACCAATGACTCTCTCCTCATTGATGTTTCTATCTCTCTCTCCCTCTCCCTTCCTCTCTCTGAAACCAATAAAGATATATTAAAAAAAAAAAAAAAAAAAAGAAAGAAAAGCTCTCTTCTTCCTATCCCTATAAGAACCTTGGGCTTGAGCAGGAATGGGAAATGGCCTTTGAAGTGGGAGCCTACCATTCTCCCAGGTCATGACACCTAAACAAAAACCTCTTTTCTTTTGCACCAGCACCTTTCTCACGAGTTTGACTTTTGTTGTGGTATGCAGCCAAACCTACTAGTTCAGTTACAATATGAAAGCTATCAGCTGGACAAGGTTTGAATTAGAATGGTAAAAGTAAAGTCTAGCCCTTATATGTCGAAGCTTGTTGCAAATGTATCTCAAACCTGGTTTGTTTTAATCTTATTAAAGCAGAATCTGTATTTCAGCAAGATCCCCAGGTAATTTTTATGCACATTAAAGTTTGAGAAATAATGTTAGAGACTAATTAAAGCATCAAATCAAATGCAATTCCAAATTTGAAAAAAAATTTTTTTGTCTCATCATGCATTCTGAAAATACATACATGAAGAAAATGTGAAATCTCAACTATGTAGTCTAATGACAATTAGATTTAAAATTTTAATAACATGACTACTTTAGATTTTTAAAAATAGGTTAAAAGATTTTATAAGCATTCTGTAAGAAAAGCCAGAACCAAAGTTGAGTTGGAAGTGTTATGTTAGTTTTTTAGGCTATTATTCTTTGCAGAAGCTAGACAGTCTAATTTTCTTATCCTCCATGGGTCAGTGGCACTGTAAGTTTGAAGACTGATGTAAGGCTCTATAGTCAGTGGAAAATATTTCATTCTATACACAATTTTGCTCACTATGTTTCCTTATTTTAGTAATTGTAGACCTCTTACTTGTCCTTTAACTTCTCTTTGCCCAATTAATTGTACTTTTCTGTTTAAAAAATAATCAATTAAAAATATATAAAATCCTGTTTCAGATTAACGGATTCCTGAAAATTGGCTGTAAAACTGTTTGAGTGTCATTTCTTGCAAGCATTGATGTAAATGTGACTTAGCTGAGAATTTTGCAGTAGTGCTATGAGAAGGATGACACATCTGTGAAGCTTTTCTTCCTGTAGGTGGTCATTGTGTTATCTTTCTTCATCTGCCTCTTTGCTGTTTTGACATTTGAAAATGTCTATAAGTTTCATCTGTAATTCTTTTTTTAGACTACCCAGTTCCTGGCTAAGGAGTGGTTTTGTAATTTCTGTAACTGGCTTTATAGCCAGGGCAGGTACTATTTGGAACAAGTTCTTAGAGGAAAAATTTACCTAGACAATGATTATGTCTGCTGCAATTTACCATGCACTTCATTTTATCCACATTATAATCAGCATTCAGAATGTCTGTATATCCCAACCTTTCATTTCTCTTCCTTCACAATCATCAAGTATTACCTCTCCAAAGAGCTCAAGGATGCAGGGCTGGCTCCCTGCTACTTTCATAATTGCTATAGTACCAGAATATATCTCCTGATCTATGGCTATATCTTGAGATAATGAAAGGATTACCATCTTTTGCATTTTGTTCACCTACTACATGTTAAGTCAGCAAACACTGGTTCCATATATTGCTGGCCAAGCATGCCCTTCTGGTTATCCTTCCTTCTCTTCATTGAAATAAGTTTATATAAGATGTTTGTTGTCATATGTTTGCTTTTTTGAAGATTTGAATATTTTCACAATAGTAATCATTTAAAAATATTATATTGTTTTGTTCAAATAATTTTAAAGACAAAAATGGAGAAAACTATATTTAAACTTTTTTATGGCTTAGTAGTATTCTGCTGTATATATGTACCACATCTCCTTTATCCATACATCCTTTGAAGGACACTGCAGTTGTTTCCATGTATTGACCACTGTAAATAATGCTGCAGTGAACGTAGATGAGCTATTGCCATTTGCAACAATGTATCTGGAGCTTGAGGATGTCATGCTAAAGCAAAATAAGTCAGACAGAAAAAGTCAAGTACTATATGATTTCACTCATATGTGGGATATAAAATTGAAAACAAGAAATGAACAAACAAGACAAAGAAATAAAAACTCTTGGACACTGACAACAGTGTGATGGTTATCAGAGAGGAAGGGATTTGAGAGTAGAGGTAGTAAAGGGTAAGAGGGGTCATACATATGGTGAAAGAAGGAGATTTGACTTTGGGTGGTAAACACAATGCATAGAATTGTACACTTAAAACCTATGTTGTTTTATTAACCAATGTCACCCCAATAAACATAATAAAAAGAAATTTTTTAAAGTAAAAAATGGAGATAAATGCAAAATGCCTATGAACAGCTTCACCAAACTTTTACAGCTTTCTGTGCTATTGCTGACTTGGCAAAGGAACACCAGGAAAGTTTAAGCTTTGAGACAAAATTTTCCTCTGGTTTCCTCTGTCTGAATGTTTTTCTCCCCTAAAAACACAAATCTTGGTCTCTACTGACTAAATATCTTATTAATTGTAACCTTCTCAAAAATGTCTTTCTTGCTCAATAATAAAAAATCTTCCATTCCAATTTTCACTATTTCATTTCTGTACTTTTCTCTGCAATAATTAAGGTAATTTTCATTTATATATGTATTTTTAATTGAATGTCTGTCTCTTACCACTAAAATATAAGCTCCATGAGGACACTGTTTATCCAGTACCTATGTATAACATTACCTACTGCATAGTAAGCACTGCATAAGTATTTGTTGAATGGATAAATGAAAAAAATAGAATTAATATCAGACAATATCTCTTTACCTCCTTAGGATGTCTTGGTATGTGAGGGAAGGAAGGATTCATATTTTTATTCAGAATCCCATCGGACCCTCTTTTCTTGACATCTGTCACTTCTGACTCTGCAGCTTATTGGCATCTGGATTCAGACACATAAATTTGTGAATGGCTCAAGTACATAAGAACATCTATTAAGATTTACTACCAGCAGAAATAGATATTGTGAATAACCACAGTGATCCAAGATAATCTAACCCTGGATATAACAGACACCACATCAATGTAGGAGCTCTTATTCTTGGGATTCTTTATTCCTCATAGCTACTCCTCTGTGAGTTAGCTAAAATAAATTGGGGTTCTTTCCTCAAGATCTACAACACCCAGGTGAAAGGTAAATAAATTTGATGTTCCTTGCCTTCCTCAGGGGTGGGAACTAATAAATGAGAAGAAAATAAATGATAAGCACTCAAAACACAGAGGAAATAGTAAACTGGACTCATAGCCCAGAGAAAGAGAAATGGCATTACAATAAATATAAAATTTAGAATGTCACATTTCTGATTCCTTGCCATACTTTGAATTGCATCTTCTAGACAGGAATTTAATGAAGAAGTCTATACTAGATGAGTGATGTGAAAGCTACCTCTGATGAATCATGAGGTACTTTCAATTAAGTGATGCTTTACCCAGTTACTCCAACTTGTCTTAAAATCACAAAATGAGAAGCAGGTCAGGCCAGGCTATCTCTCAGAGCAAACATAAGTGGTTACATCACTACAATACTATCATGTGATGCTGATGTAGCCATCTTAAAATGAGGAGAATATTTTAATTCAACTGACAAAAGTGGAAAAGTGAAAGAACTTTTTATATTACCAGTTACATTTTTCACAATCCTAGAGTAAAAATGTATTTTCTTTCAGTTATTTGCTTGAGGAACACAAGGGATTCTCAATGACCCAGAAAACCTGCCATAGTAAGTGCATTTCTTTTTCTGTGAAGTTGAGATCAAGAACAGATAAGGCCTCTTCGTTGTTAAAAGCAAGGAACAAATGGCTTTATGTTGGAGGTACATGGTGTTATTGGGAATAAGGCAATGAAAAATGAAAAGGTGAGAAAGACAGGGTCTGCTAACAGGGTCTCCCCCTTCCTCTTCTCTCCCTTTTTCTTCTCTCCTTTCCTTATCTTCTCCTTTCTTCTTTCTACTTTCATCTTCTTTATTCTTGTCTGAGATTACTGTGTGATCTCAGTGCTCTCGGAAAGAATGGACAAAGTACAAAGAGCCTCACTGTCTTTGCAAATATTTATCATTCTGGCCCAAATAGCCATGAATATATTGGCTGTTTAATTCTAGTCAAATGTAAAACATTAGTTGCTTTTCCTAAGAGGTTTGTACTCCATTAGAAGACCCATGGCTAGATATCTGTCAATTGATGGATTTTAATTCCAGCTCTCTCAACAATTAACTTGAGAGAACTGATTATTGGTTCTGTATTCTTTTCAGTGAAATGAAAAGACTACTGGTTGTGTGTAAGATAGGGTTATCTTATAGCTGTAGTCAGTCAGCTCTGTGCTTATCTCCAGGAATGCCTAGAAGTCTAATACTGACTTTGGGCCAAGATAAGAATGAGATATGTTAGTTATTGATAAAGTACAGTTTATAATTTGAAACTCTCCTACAGATGCCCAGTGCCAAATGGTCTCCATTGTTAATGGTATATAGTTGGTTTGATCTGGCTCAGCCTACATAGCCTGGCTTTAGATCCATAACCAGTATGGTAGAAAAAAATCATGCTATAAACTTTTGACTGTCAACCCTAAAAACAAAACACATGTTGTTGATTTAAAATCTAAAGACAAAGAGCCTCTGTAATTGAACCATGAACCTGGGCCTGCATGTCGAAGTGTCAGACCCTCTATGATGGTATGTTCTTTCTTTCTCCTGCTGTGACACAACCCTTTAGTTTGACTAAAGCTTTATGTCAGTACAACATATGGAAGCTTGTGAGTCCTATCAATTATTGGTCCCTTTTAACCTTTGCACTTGACTCTTTTCAGGTATAGTTGAGAGGTCAATTTAGATAATATATTATTACTTTGATTTCTTTCTTCCTTACACAAGAGTAAACATTTTTGCAAAATGGAACACAGGTAATTACTAAAGAATTTGTTCCTATCTCAACATGAAGCAGGTAGACCATTTTAGAAAAATATGAGGGTACATAATTTTCCAAGGAATTTTAAGGGAAAAAGGGGCACTGGGAAGTGGTACGTAACATCTATTTTGACTGAGCATAGGATTTTTTGTCTGTAATGCATTGGGTATGATGATGTTTAGTGTCATATTATTGTCTTCCATAAAAATCTTCAAATTAGGCATTTTTAAATGAATTAGTCTGTATGTGTTCCCAATTTAAAGACAATAATTCACATTCACACTTTAGAGAGAATAGATTTAAAAGTCTGTAAGTCCCAATAAATTCAATTAAAAAATAAAATAAATAAATGTCTATAAGTCCTTTTTGGCATTGGTTTGCTAGAATTTTAATAATTAAATTAAGAAAAAGTACCATTTAACGCAGTATTACTTAGTTTATAGTTATTTTATAACCATGGTTATTAAAGCATTTAAAAATAATGCTTTGTTTTATTTTTCATTTTCCATGGTGTCCAGAAGAATTATTGCCACATATCCCTACCAGTTTTCCATAAAAGCCATAATTTCTGAGGATGCATGTTAACATCTGAAAGTTTCAGTGACATTCATAAAATTAATATTAAAAGATATTCTTGTATTTATTACTATCCTGAATAAAGGGAACATTATGACCTTCATGCCAATTGTCAAAATTCACTTTTGTAAAAAAAAATGTATATATATGTAATACATTTCACTATAGACACACAGACACGTGTGTGCACACATGTACGCATATGTTAATTTGTGTGTCAGTTTTCAAACTGGACAAGAAAGGGAGAGATATTAAGAACGACTATTTTCTACTTTCACTCTTCCATACATTTTGAATTCCAGCCATAAATTCCTTTTACAAAACCTATATCATATACATCCACATTAAACCAGAAATGACGCAACTTTATTTAGGAGATAGACATCTCTAGCCCCCAGGTTTCAGGACACAGAAGAAGTTCCACACATTTTTTCCAATTTACACTACTTCCTCACCTTCTTCTCATTTTCTGTTTCTGATTGCCTGAATAGAATTACTTATAACTTTTGTTTGACAAAACATTATAATAGCCCATTTTCCAAGATAATACTGCTACATTTTCAAAGTAATATTTACCTGTGCTTCCTGATCTCCTCAACTAAACTATGTTTAAGGAGAGGGGTTTCTTTTGCCTTTAAAATTAACTTTAGAAAATATCCCTGAGAAATTCAAGAACAGAGAATTTCAGCTGTGACAACTCAGTTTCTGATAAACAGGTTTTACTCCTATAAATGAACATCTCAGCTGCAGTTTGACAAGATTTATCAGTCTAAAACACCCAGAAATTTGTCTTTTCTCATTTTCATTGGATCATAGTTTTGTTAGGCTTGGTTGTTAAATGTCAAATGCATTCAGTAAGAACAATATTTCATCATATTCATTGAAAAGTACTGGTATTAATGAGAATAAAAGCAGGGGTTTTGCCTTTAAAATAAATGGAAATTGTTCTCAATATATTCTTTATGAAGTTGGAGTAAACTTGAAGGCTGTGATGGGAAAAACCAGATACTGAACATGGTAACCTAAGGAATATAGAATAACAGTATTGCCTGGTGCAGCAGTTGAGCATTAACCTATGATCCAGGAGATCCCAATTTGATTCCTGGTCAAGCATGTGCAGGAGGCAGCCAATCAATGGCTCTCTTTCATCATTGATGTTTCTATCTCTCCCTCTCCCTTCCTCTTTCTGAAATCAATAAAATATATATATTTTTAAAAGAATAACAGTATCCTTTTTATCTAATTAGAAACGGAACAGAAAAAAGGCAAGTTTTATAATAGTTTTCATGCTCATAAAATTTTATTATGAATAATAAACAAAGCAAAACAACCATCTAGTATTGTTTACTTTAATTATAAATAGACAAACTATAATGATTTACAGCATTAATATATGAGATATATAATATCCTGACAAATGAAGAATGCTATAAATTTTAATGGTTTATTCAACATATTATTGAATTTTAGTTGAATATATATATGGATTTAATGACTTTCAAAATCATTCCAGCTCCAAGAGTTGCTGAGTCTATCAGAGTAGCACCTTTCACTATTTGAAGCAGTTATAACTGTAAAACATCCTTCCATCATGTACAATAAAAGCAGACTTCAAAAAACTAGATGAAGCTAGGAATGTTTAATTTTATTTTACAGAAATGGGGGGAAAAACTAAGATTTTGCAGTGCTTGGGTTTCTGTTTTATTTTCTCCGTATAACAGTATTTTAATTTTTAAAATAAAACTGTCATTAGATAACTTTTTATATCTCAATGGCTTTGTGTAGCTTTGAGCAGTGTACAACATGTTCTCCTTTCCTTGTGGTTGTCTGATATAAAAGAATCTGTGGTAGTATAAATAGATTAAGGAAAATAGATGTTTCACTTTATTTATTTTTATTTTTATTTTTAAATAAATCTTTATTAATTTCAGAGAGAGGAAAGGAGAGGGAGAGACAGAAATAGAAACATCAATGATGAGAGAGTCATTGATCGAGCCCACAACCCGGGCATGTGCCCTGACCGGGAAACGAACCCCGATCGCCCCGATCCTAGGTCGATGCTCAACCACTGAGCCACGCCTGGCCAGGCTGTTTCACTATTTAAAAATTGTTGAGATCAACACTTCTCTATAAGGCAGGACAAATAAAAGAGAAGTTTATTTTATATTATATGTAAATTGTCCTCTTTATACAAACAAATGCACCCCAAAATAACATTTCCTTTACATAATAGCCCTATTAGCCAAAAATAACAGGTACTTGGTAGATTTTTAGTGTCTTGTACATATATAAATATATAAGCATACATATTTATAAAATCATTACACATTTGCAAAGAAAGAACAATATTCAAGATGGGCTAATTTATCTTTAAAATGCCTGCAACCAAGTGGTTTAAGAATTATCAAGATTCCCACATTTATTTCTGATATACAATTTTCATGTTTAAGATGCATTAGTGAAGAAAAACATTAGATTTATTAGGCCATGTACATGGCCAGTCCTTGAAGAATGATGCCTTCATAAGTTCATGCTTCACCTCTGATAATAAGTTATTACAAAACATTTCAAAAAAAATCTATCTATCTGTATTAGTTTCCTACTGCAGCTGTAACAAATTACCACAACCTATTGGCTTAAAACAAATATATTATCATCCCTCTGGAGCTCAGATGTCCACAGTTGTATCACTAGGCTAAAATAAAATTGGCAGGGCTGTGTTCCTTCCTTCAGTTGTATAAGAGAGAATCAGTTTTCTTGCCTTTTCTAGAGGCTGCCTGTCTGGCTTGTGGCTCTTTTCAGCTTCAAAGCCTGCAAGCAGTGGTTAGTTGAGTCTTTCTCAAGGTCCTATCTCTCAAGTTCTAAATCTTTTATCTCCCTTTTCCTTATTTATGGACCCTAGAAATTACACTGGGCCTACAGGGTAATCCAGGATAATCTATTTTAGGGTCAGTTGATTGGCAAACTCAATTTTATTTGCTAAGTGGAATTATCATCCCTGTCATAATGAAACATATTCACAGATTCAGGGGATTTAAGCATATATATCTTTGCGAGCCATTATTATGCCTAACATATTCATTATGTATTTATATCGTGTATTTTGTACTTGTATGTGTGTGTATGTGTAAAATATCATCGTAATTATAATGTAATGAGAAGTTAATTATTCACTTAATTAACTGAACCTTAACCATTTTTACTTATTAGTCTTAAGATTTAAGCCCTATCTGTTTTGTCCCAGAAGTTAGAATGTCAGCCCATGGACTGAAGGGTCTAGGGTTTGACTCCAGTCAAGGGCATCTACCTGCATTACAGGTTTGATCCCAGATTTTGTGGGAGGCAACCAATCAATATGTCTCTCTCACATCTCTCTCTCTCTTTCTCTCTCTCTCTCTTTCTCTCTCCCTCTCTCTCTCTCCCCCCCTTCCACTCTCTCTGAAAAAGAAAATAAAAAGCAATGGAAAAAATACCTTTGGGTGAGGATTAAAAAACAAAAAGATTTAGAAAAGGTTACTTGTATTAACCACTAATGAATTGGTTTTTGTTGGAAATGGGCATTTGGTCAATAAACTGCATCAAGGCAGTGCCAGTGCTTCAATGACAGCTCTCTGCAGAACTGAGGAAGGGATGGTTGGCATGAGCCATCTACTTAGAATCTGCAGGTTGTGGTTTGCAGCCAATAGAGGCTCATCCACTCTCTAAGCTCTTGAGAACCACACTGATTATAACTTAGCAATTTTAATACTTTAGCAGTTTCCCTAGTTTAATGAGTATAATCTCATTAAGCCTTTGTGAAAACTGATTACATTTGATAACAAGTCCATTATTATCCTGGGTCACTTGCTGTATTTTGTTTTCTGTTTTATTATTGTTTTAGATGAGTGGAGGAGGGCAAAGGGGATAAAGGACATCTCTAATATTCTCAAAAGTAAAATAATTTTTTAAATAAAGCAAAAGGAAATGAAAAAATTTTCTATGCCACAAACACATATGCTTGTTTTATCTCCAAAATGTTGGATTTAAACTTGGTGAGAAAGAGCACTCACTCCATTGGTGTACTTTGTATCTAATATTTAAAAGTAGAAGAAACTGCTACTAAATATCTAGGTAATAACTTGAATTGTGCTTAATTGTTGCTCTGTTTTAAAAATCATGCCTCATAATTTAGAACTAACATAATCCACTATACCTCAGCACAAAAATAAATATTAAACAAGAACATTTTCTATACATTTTATAAATTTATTCCTGAGGAGAATTTTCTTTAAGATTTAAGTTATTTTTTTGAAATAATGGCTTAAAAAATAGGCCTGAAAGATACAATCAATGCCTACTATGACCCACATAATTATTATATGGTATAAATGGGAAAAAGATAGGAGTTGTCAAAATGATTTCACCTTGGCCCATGAATTGAGGTGCATAAATGAATTGAAAGGTATTTCCCAACTTTTGTTTTAATGATCTCATCCTAAGGAGCCTTTCTAGACATACTGTCCTTAATCTCTCTTCTCCTTCCATGAAATTTTAATAGCATAGATGTATTGTATATCTCTTTATACAGGCTGGCCCTTTGCATGGCAACAAACTATTATAATATATAAGATGCTACCTACTAAGGAAACAATTTTCACATCCTTAAAGATAGTATCATCCTCATTGAGAATACGTAACATACAGTGACAGCAATAGAGGGAAGCTCAGCAGCCTGTTATCCAAAACTCTCCATTTTACTGACAGAAATCTTGAACACAGAGAAGGAAAGTGATTTGTCTAAAAGGATACATACTTATTTTATGTTGTAGATAAAAATAAAAGAAATATAAGCATATAATTTTGTCAATTTGCCTTTATATACAACTAATATTGATTAAAACAAGCAGCCCCATGGGAAAGGAAAAAATCTCATTGAACCACCATGGTGATCAAGTGATGATCTAACTGTTGGGACACTCAAAGTATTATAGTTTAGTATGATATATTGATATAAAGAGAGTAACATTATTTGACATTTCAAAAACTAAATTTGACTTATATGTAATTTATAATAGAAAAAATCTTGGGGAGATCCAAGATGGTGGCAGATTAAGTGGAAGCTACACTGACCTCCCAGTACCAAACTGGAATTACAATTAAATTATAGAAAAATCATCCTGAATAACCAACTTAAGAGTAGTTGGAGAGAAACCTTATAACCAAGGACTTATAGAAGAAGCTACATCAAGTTTGGTAGGTAGTAGAGAGGCATGAGAGGGCTGGCTGGACTCCCACAGGCAGCAGTTAAAGTTCTGGAGGGATATCTCAGTTGTAGGGATTTCCACCAGCCCTGAGCACCAGAAATGGGGAAAGCACATAACACCCATTTGTGAAAAGCAGTCAGGTTTCTCTCTGCCAGGGAGAGATGGCTAGAGATTCAGTCACCCCCTTAAAGGGCCAATGCCCAAAATTTTGTTTGCAGCCACTCACCCTCAGCTCTTGAGAAGGGAGGTCAGACTATACACAAGTCACATGAGGAGAGTTGGGAGTTGGTGGCTTTGCAGAGAAAGCTGAAGGGTAAACCACCAGGATCCCTTTGCTGAGTCTTTCCCCATACTGCAGAAGACATCTTTTTCAGGCAGAGCATTCCACTCCATGCAGCATTGGCCTGGGGGGGAGAAATAGCCCCACCCACTGGAATGCTTCTCACCCCATCCTATGGAGCTTAAGCTTTGTTGAAGCATAAAGCCAAAGACTCTTTCAATAACTAAGCTTGACAGGAGCTTTCGGGCAGAGGCAGACCTCTGTGTGCTTAGAGAATTTCATTGACTTGCCCCCAGGCTCAGTGCTGGTAAAAACCAGCCTTGATGCACAGCTTGTTCTTTTCACAAGCACCCAGGCCCAGTAGAAGGAGCCACAAGCTGTGGATGGCTGATAGCTCCAAACAAGTTGTCAAGGGTCAGCCGCAGGCAGCATCTGACAAAGGCTTGCATTGAAGTCCCTTTGAAAAGGCCCAGAACAAATACATTCAGTGGCCAGCTTCAGACAACAACGCAGGAGGATGCAATAAGCTTCACAAAGAGCATATCCACAAGGAAATCTCAGCAGGCACCAAAACCTGCCAAGGTGAATTCTGTGTCATATGATCAGCACTAGCACTGTAGCTTGCATGATGTGCTAGTGGTTTAGCCTCATAGTCAGCCAGGCTGAGCATTAATCCCAGGCACCCATAGGCAAATAGCAATCAAGACTCAATTACAACAGGAGGGCTGACATAATGTGCACGAGGGAAATTCTTAGAGCATCTTATTCAGGTGAGCAGGGTAACTGGACCACTGGGTCTCACAGGTCACCTCTTACATAAGGGCACCCTACCAAGATGGAGAGTCATAGCAGATCTATCTAATACATAGAAACAAACACAAAGACGCAGCCAAAATGGGGAGACAAAGAAATAGGCCACAAAAGAAAGAACAAGAGGATTGTCCAGAAAAAGAGCTAAATGAAATGGAGAAAAGCAATTTATCAGATATAGAGTTCAAAGTAATGATTATAAGTGTGCTCAACAGCATGATAATGACATAGGAACCATAAAGTATTCAATATCTGAAATAAAGAATTAATTCACAAGAATAAACAGTAGGTTGGATGAAGTGAAGGATCAAATCAGAGATATTGAAGACAAGGTAGAAAAAAAAACCAAATCAGAGCAACAAAATAAAAACAAACCACATTATTTTTAAGTGATTTTTAAAATATATTTTAAATATTTTTTTAAAATATGTTTTTATTGATTTTTAGTTTAAGGGACCTTTGGGACAACATGAAGTGTAACAATATCCACGTCATAGGGGTACCAGGGAGAAAGCAAGAAATCAAGAACCTATTTGAAGAAATAATGACAGAACACTTTCATAAATTGTTGAAGGAAAAAGACACATAAGTCCAGGAAGCACAGAGAGTTCCAAACAAGATAAAACCAGTGAGACACATACAAAGACATCATAATTAAATTGCCATCATAATTAAAATGGCAAAGTTTAAAGACAATGAGAGAATCCTAAAAGCAGCAAGAGAAAGGCAGTCAGTTGCCTATAAAGGAACTCCCATAAGACTGTTTGTCGACTGATTTCTCAAAAGAAACATTTCAGGCCAGAAGGGATTCACATAAAATATTCAAGGTGATGAAAATCAAGGACCTACAAACAAGGTTACTTTACCCAGCAAGGCTATCATTTAAAATTGAAGAAAAAATAGTTTCCCAGACAAGAAAACACTAAAGAAGTTTGTTACCACCAAACCAGTATTACAACAATTATTAAAGTGTTTGCTTTAAGAAGAAGAAGAAAAACAAAACAAAACAAATAGAGGAACATAGTTTAAAAAAATTAAATGGTAATAAATACATACTTATCAATAATCACTTTAAATGTAAATGGTTTAAATGATCCAATCAAAAGACAAAGGTACCTGAATGGATAGGGAAACTAGACCGATATATATACTGTCTTAAAGATACCTACCTCAGAATGAAAGTTATGAACAGATTAAAAGTAATGGAACAGAAAAAGAAATTTCATGCAAATGGAAAGGGGAAAAAAAGCTGGGAGAGCAATACTTATATCTACCAAAATAGACTTTAAAACCAAGAGATAAAAGACACTACATGTTAAAAGGAGCCATCCAACAAGAGGATGTAACTTTTGTAAACATTTATGCACCCAATAGAGGAGCACCTAAATATGTAAAGCAATTTTTTAAAATATGTTTTTACTGATTTTTAAAGAGAGAAAGGGAAAAAGGGAGAAGGATAGAGAGAAAGATCAATGAAATAAAAACATCATAGATCAACTGCCTCCTGCATGCCCCCTACTGGGGATTGAGGCAGCAACCCAGGCATGTGCCCTGACTGGGAATCGGACCAGTGACTTCTTGATGCATGGGTTGAAGCTTAACCACTGAACCACACTGGTCAGGGTGTAAAGCAAATCTCATTGGACATTAGGGATAGGTTGACAGCAATACACTCAAGCTCGGTGATTTTAACACTTCAGTGAAATCAATGGATAGAGCTTCCAGAGAGAAAATTAAAAAGGAGATGGAGTACTTAAATGACACACTAGATCAAATGGATTTAATTGATATCTTCAGAGAATTTCACCCAAAGCAGCAGGTTATACATTATTTTCAAGTGCACATGGAACATTTCTTAGGATAGACCATATGTTGGGACACAAAATAACTCTTAATAAATTTAAAATTGAAATCATATCAAATATCTTCTCTGAGCATAACACTATGAAACTAGAAATAAATCACATGATAAAAACTGAAAAATACATAGAGACATGGAGACTAAATAACACATTACTAAACAATGAATGGGTTAACAATGATATCAAGGAAGAAACTAAAAAAATACCTTGAAACAAATGAAAATGATAACACAATAACCCCAAATCTGTGGGAAACTAGGAAAGCAGTCCTATAAGAAAATTTCAGAGCATTACATGCCTATCTCAAGAAATAAGAAAAAGCCCCAATAAAAAACTTAAGTTTACACTTAAGGAAACTTTAAAAAGAACAAAAAATAAAGAGCAAAGTGAATAGAAGGAAGGGAATAATAAAGAACAGAGAAGAAGTAAAATAATACAAAAGATCAAAGGCTAATTATTTGAAAGGATAAACAAGATTGACAAACCTTTAACCAGACTCATCAAGAAAAAAAAAAGAGAGGACCCAAATAAATAAAATCAGAAATGAAAGAGGAGAAATGACTCCTTACTCCAAAGAAATACAAAGAATTGTAAGATAATATTATAAACAATTATACACCAACAAATTGGACAGTCTGAAAGAAACAGATAAATTCCTAAAAACATACAATCTCCCAAAACCTTGTCAGGAAGAATCAGAGAATCTGAATAGACAGATTACAACTAGTGAAATAGAAACAGTAACCGAAAAACTCCCAACAAAGAAAAACCCAAGGCTGGATGACTTCACAGGTGAATTTTACCAAACATTCAGATAAGAACTAACACCTATCCTTCTCATACATTAAAAAGTGTTGGGAGCCGGTGACCTGTCAGGACATGGTCCACGTCACCTGAGGGTCTGAAGTCAAGGACTCGATCCTCCCCACAAGTTCCCATGAGGAGCCGAGATAAAGAAATTACCAAGTTCTGGGCTCACGCAGGAGGCAGGGTGTTTACTCTGAAAGAATATTTATGCAGCAGAAATTGCCTGGAAGGAACTACTTTGTATTGCGCTCACCTCATTATCAATTGTTTGTTACTTACTATATAATTGAAGTTATTTGGGGCTGCTCCTCATCAGAGGGCAGTCCTCCTGATCCCATATCTTTGTTTGTCTCTTTCATTCCCACTGTTAGAACTCAGGCTTGTTCGTTTTTCAGACTGGTTCCTGACAAAAAAAGGTCATAAACCATAATCAAGAGGGATTTATTCCAGGTATGCAGAGTTGGTATAATATCCACAAATTAATAAACGTGATAAATCACATAAATAAAATGAAGAACAAAAAGTACATGATCAAATAAATAGATGCAGAAAAAGCATTTGATAAAATCCAGCACCCATTTATGATTTAAAAAGTCTCAGCAAAGTGGGAATAGAGGGAAAATACCTCAACATAATGAAGTCCATATATGACAAACCCACAGCCAACATCATACTCAATGGCCAAAACCAACAAGCATTCCCCTTAAGATTGGGAACAAGACAGGGATGTCCACTTTCATCACTCTTACTCAACATAGTACTGGGATTCCTAACTACAACAATCAGACCAAAAAAAGAAATAAAAAACATCCAAATTGGAAAAGAAGCATTAAAACTGTCATTATTTGCAGACGACATGATACTGTATATAGGGAACCTTAAAGATTCCATCAAAAAACTACTGGAACTGATCATTGAATTCAGTAAAGTAGCAGGATACAAAATAAATATTCAAAAATCAGTTGCATTTTTATGAACCAATAATGAACTATCAATTAAGAAAAGAATCCCATTCACGTTTGCTTCAAAAAGAATAAAATACCCATCAATAAATTTAATCAAAGGAAAAAAATACCTAAATCCAGAAAATTATAAGACATTGAAGAAAGAAATGAAATAAGAAACAAATAAGTGGAAGTATATATCATGTTCATGGATAGGAAGAATTCATATCATTAAAATGGCCATACTACCCAAAGCAATGTATGGATTCAACACAATTCTTATCAAGATACCAATGACGTATTTCACAGAGCTAGACAAATATTCCAAAAATGTATATGTAACCAAAGAAACCCCCACAAATAGCAACAGCAATCTGAAAAAACAAGAATAAAGTTGGAGGGATTACACTACCTAATATCAAGGCCATAGTAACCAAAACAGCCTTGGTACTGGTATAAAAACAGACTTTTATAGATCAATGGAACAGAATAGAGAGCTCAGAAATAAACCCACACCTTTATAGTCAATTAGTATTTTACAAAGGTAGCAGAAACATTTAATGGACTAAACATATTCTATTCAATAAAGTGTGTTGGGAAAATTAGACAGATACATGAAAGCAAATGAAACTATAACACCTTCTTTCACCATATGTAAAAATAAATTCAAAATGGATTAAAGACTTAAATGTTAAGCTCAAAATCATAAAAATTCTAGAAGAAAAGATATGCAGTAAAATGTGAGACATTTCTCATAATAATTCCTCAACATAATAAAGTCCATATATGACAAAACCACAGCCAACATACTCAATGGCCAAAACCAACCAATATTTTTTCTGATATATGTCCTCAAGCAAGGGAAACAAAAGAAAAAATAAACAAATGAAATTACATCAAACTAAAAAGTTTTTGCACAGCAAAGGAAATCATCAACAAACGAAAAGGCAACCCACTAAATGGGAAAACATATTCACCAATACATCTGATAAGGGGTTAATAGTCAAAATTTATAAAGAACTTAACACCAAAAGAAGATAAAACACCCAAACAATCCAACTGAAAAATTGGCCAAGGACTTGAAATAGATACTTCCCCAAAGAGGACATACTGATGGCTAACAGACACATGAAAACGTGCTCAGTGTCACTAATCATCAGAGAAATGCAAATTAAAACCACAATGAGACATCACTTCACACCTGTCAGAATGACTATCATCAGTAAATCAACAAACAAGTGTTTTCAAGGATGAGGAAAAAAGGGAACCCTTGTGCTCTGTTTGTGAGAATGCTGATTGGTGCAGCCACTGTGGAAAGCAGTAGGGAGATACCTCAAAAAATTAAAAATGAAACTGCCTTATGACCCAGAAGTTCCATCTCTGTGAATTTATTAGAAGAAAACCAAAATGTTAATTTGAAATAATATAGCACCTCTATGGTTGCTGCAGCATTATTTATAATAGCCAAGATCTGGAAACAGTCCAGATGAGTGGATAAAATGACTATGGTACATTTACACAATGAAATACTATGTGGCATTTAAAAAAAAAGAAATTTTACCCTTGTGACGACATGGATGGTCCTGGAGAATATTATGCTAAGTTATCTAAGCCAGTGATAGAAAGACATGTATCATATAATTTCACTCATATGTGGAATCTAATGAACAAACTGAACTAATGAGCAAAATAAAGACAGATTCAGGTAGAGGGCAGGCTGATAGTTCTGGAGGGTGTGGGGAGGGCTGGAGTCTTGGGGTGGGGTAGAGGGATTAACCAAAAAAGGAAAATGAAAAGAGAAAGAACTCATGGACATGGACAGTAGTGTGGTGACTGAGGGGGTTAGGGAAGTAGGTGGAGTTGGGGAAGCATATAGGGAGGATGAAAGGTGATAAAATATAATAAAATAAGAGAAAAACAAAAACAAAAAAATAGCTTTTGTGAGAAGCTCAGCCACAGAGGCTAAAAAATTCCAATAAAAGGCAAGACTTGTTTAAAGGTTAATCACTCATATACTGTTGTTTGTGTTTTTTTTAAATATCTGTATTGATTTCAGAGAGAGGAAGGGAGAGGGAAAGAGAGACAGAAACATCAGAGATGAGTCATTGATCAGCTGTCTGCTGCACACCCCCTACTGGGAATCCAGCCCAAAATCCAAGCATGTGCCTCGACCAGGAAAGAACTGTGACCTCCTGGGTCCTAGGTCGATGCTCAACCGCTGAGCCACACCCTGCCAGGCACTCATATACTCTTGATATTTTCCCTGAGTTAGAGCTTGTTCAACAAAATAAGGAGTTCACAACTCTTAGATACTGGCATTTCAAAGGGTAAAATACATCTTTATGAAAATGTAAGGACAAAAATCTCTTTATGTAAAATGATGTATTGAATATCACCTAGAAAAGAGTATTAAAGTTTCTCTATTTATTTAAGAAAAAGCATCTCTTCTTAGAGTAAAAATATTATGGTCGCAATCAGAAAGTAAAACTATCATTTGAAGTTAATGTCTTTGTGTTTCTGCTGTAAATGACTGAAGATTAGTCTAGTATCACAGCAATAAACAATGTATTATGATTAAATTCCAGCATGTAGAGAGAGAAAAAAATAAGCCATGTTTCTTTGTCTTTTTTAAATATATCTTTATTGATTTCAGAGAGAGGAAGGGAGAGGGAGAGAGAGTTGAAACATCAAAGATGAGAGAGTTGTCATCTATCAGCTGCCGCCTGCACACCCCCGAATGGGGACTGAGCCTGCAACCCAGGCATGTGCCCTGACCTGGAATCGAACTGCCATTTCCCGGATCCTGTCAACGCTCAACCACTGAGTCACGCCCAGCTGGGCGTAAGCTACGTTTCTTAAACTTGAAAAACAAAACAAAACATCCTGGTGAACTACCTAAACCTTGATTTTTCTTTATGAAAAGCTTTTGCTTATTGAATGCAATTATTTAACAGATTTTATCTGGTGTCAGATTTAGTAAGGTGGGGTTTTTTTGTTGTTGTTTTTTTCTTTTTAGAGATTAATCTTTTTCTAAAATTTCAAATTCATTGTCACAAATGAGTAATATTTTATTTTTTACTTTATTATCAATATTTTTCCAATATTCAGTTTTCATTAATGAATCTTTTCATACCTATCAAAATTTACAGTCCATTCAAATAATCACCTTTTTCCTTTGTTGATTTTCTAAGATTGTTTTATATGTAATTAATTTTTTTTGCCTTTATTATTCTCTATTGTTTTTTAGCCTAATTTTTATCTCTATTTTTATGTTAAACATACTGATTTTCAGCCTTTCCTGCTTTTAATACATGTAGTTAAGACTATGTATTATTTCTCTATTTATAGTTTTTATTATAGTCCATGTTTTAAAATGTTATATTTTTATCATTCATTTTAATTTTTCTAATTTTCATATTTTATGCATAGGTTATTTAATAGTGTTTCCTAATTTCCCCCAAATTGGAGATCTTTATTTTTTTTATTTATTTATTTTTTAAAATATATCTTTATTGATTTAAAAGAGAGGAAAGGGGAGGGAGAGAGAGAGATAGAAACATCAATGATGAGTCATTGATCAGCTGCCTCCTGCACACCCCCAACTGGAAATGGCACCCTGATAGCCTGGATCCTAGGTTGACACTCAACAGCTGAGCCATGCCTGGCTGGGCCCAAATTGGAGATCTTTAGACTTAATAGTTGCTCCCTGTATGTGACTGTGTCTGTGTGTTTTCCCCTCCTTGAATTTATAGGGCTTCTGGAATCTGAAGCTTGATGACATCTATTTTTTTGGAAAATTATCAAAGAATCTCCTTGAATTTCACTCTTGCCTCTTTTGTGTCTCTCTCTTTGTGCACAAATTAACTATTTTTGATTTTTCACTATGCTCCATATGTTTGTTTTTTCTGAATTGTTTCTTCTTTCTCCATGATTTAGCTTTTTTAAAAGTTGTACTTCTCATTTTCTAGTTCACCAATTCTATCCTCTGCTATGCCTAGTCAACTGTTCAATTTAACTATTACAACCTAGTTTCACTCATTCTATTTTTACATTATAAAATTTCCACTTGACTTAGTGGAAATTGCCATATTTGGAGAAATTACTCATCATTATCTTGAATGATTTTCAAAATACTTAAAATCTTTCTTTGATTAGTCTAATTTCTAGATCACTTATATGTCTATTTCTGTATGTCTGATTTTTATTTTTCACTTAAGTTTTGAGCATTTAGTTGTGTTTTTATGAGATTTCTCATAAGTTTCTATTGAATTCCTGAAGTTTGCCTTTAAAAATTTATAGGACTAATTTGAAGACCTGTCTTGTCTAGTAATATCTTCTAAATGGAAGGATTTCCTTTTTGTTAATGATAGGAAATTTAAATAGTTGCTTGCAAATTTAACACAATGTGGGACAAAGGTAGTTTGACACTGAACTTTCTTTGTGAGATTTGGTCAGTCTTTACTTTTATATGAACCTTTTTGATAATAGTGTTTCTAAGGTCCTTACTAGAAATATCCATGTATTACGGTCCCTATTTGTCAATCTCTGAAATCCAAATTTTGTCACCCAATTTTGTAAAATTACTGAAATCTATACTTATATTCTGGTGTCTTAGTTACTGTGTTTGTTTGTTTATTTGACTCTAACTCTCTGTACACAATCTCAATAAAAAATCAACAAACACCTCAATGTGAAGAAATTTGGACAAAATTTCAAGCTCATCTAGAGGCATTTAGTTTTCAATGGGATTTGAGCCCTTGCTTATATGGGTGGCTTATTTGGTCACTGATTACTTGAAATAGGTGTTGTTCATATGTTTGTGTTAAAGTTTATTCCCTTTCCTAGCTTTTATTGGTGGATAAATTGGTTCCATGACAAGTAATTCTGCCATTAGTATAAGTAGATATTTGTATATGCAAATCACCATAAGTGGAAAATAAGTATATTTTTTAAATTTTAATTATTAAATGAAGGCTAAAAGGAAAGTTATATGAACTGACTCATTTCCAAAAAATTATATAGTTATCAGTTTTCAGAGAGCCAATTAGAGGTCATATTTTCTGTTTCCAGGCCCAAGCTCTGAACCAATCAATAGTTTTATAACAGAAACTCAAGTTTACAAAATATTTTCTGTGGACTTTCTCAGCAGATCTTTACTATTTAAGAAATCATAGCAATTTTTCCTGGCTAATAGTATAAAAGGTCAGTATTTCAATATTGTCATATATGACAGAATAATTATTTTAGTGATCTGTTTATTGAAAAACCACTAAAGAAATAAAGTGCTCTTTTCCAATATTTGCATCATTTTACTTCTATCTTTTTCTTCCTTGCCTGGAAGTATGAAGCTTTATGTCCTGTAGCCAAACTGTTGAATCCCTGTCTTTGTGTGTGAAAACAAAGAACTGATTTGGAGCTGAATTTTAGCGCGCGTGCGCACACACACACACACACACACACACACAAAAATGCATTTCTAGCCTATCTTAAAGTTTATAACTGAGTCTCCCACTTTCCCCCAACCCAACACCACTGCCACTTCAGGAAAGTGTGTTTGTAGTAAGTAATGTGATAGATCTTTGACTTTGAAATAATACATAATACATGATTATTCCTTTCATTACTGTGTTCCAGAATCTATTATCAAATACCCTCAGATTGTAGAATGGGTGTCAAAATCCAAATAATTTAACACAGTTAATAAGAAAAGTCATAGAATGTGTGGGAATAATTTGCTTTTGAGCAAAGCTTTCATAGAAAATAAATTATTTCCTGTACCAGAGATAGCATTCTGTTTTATCTGTGAAAGACTTTAATAGCTCAAGAATGAAGAAAAAGAAAATGAATAATGCAATGTATCTTTTGTTTTTTATATTTGTTGAATATTTTTAAACTTTCTTATAGATTCTTTAAAAATAATATTTTTCTATCTTCTCTTTATATAGAATTATATAGAATGCTAATTCCATATTCCTTTTTCATTTTCAAAATATAAAGATAACCAAATTTCTAATATAGTCTCCAAAAGTGTATGGGATGACTACAACATAGAAACAAATTTAACTTTTTGAGCATGATATAGTAATCACTTATGTATAACTAATGTAAAAACAGTAATTTCAATAAAATTTTACAAATGAGCAAAATGACAACAAAACTTCCTGTGATAGCAGTTCTGCTTTTTTCTGAATCATCTGGACAGTTTTTTAAGTTTATTGATGTAAATTTTTAAAAATATATCTTTATTGATTTCAGAGAGAGGAAGGGAGAGGGAGAGAGATAAAAAAATCAACAATGAGAGAATCATTGATTGGCCGCCTCCTGCACACCCCTCACTGAGGACCGAGCCCGCAGCCAGGGCATGTGCCCTGACCTGGAATCGAACGCCGATCTCCTGGATCCTAGGTTGATGCTCAACCACTGAGATACGCTGGCCTGGCATATTGATGTAGATTTTAATCAATTTTATATTTATTGAGATTAAATTATCTGAATTCATTTTTGCTACTTAGACAAACATTTCTTGTCAATTGTGTCAGAAAGGACCAAATTGGAATAGCTTAAAGAATATAATCACTAAAACCCTTTTAAAAGAATGTCCTTTAAAAACTGAAAATTAGAAGTGTAAAGCACTCCAACATAAATAAAACTCTAAATATATATAGCTGCATGAAATAATGATTAAATGCCAAACTTTATAAGCAACTGTGTATGTTTTAGTAAATAGAGATTTGCAAAAAACAAAAAAAGCAGTATTATTCAGCCTCATATTAACTAGGCATTAACATCAGGGCTACTGCTAGCATCTTAATAAAGAACCACTATCAAACAATTATTTATCTTCATTTATGATTCTTTCTATGACTGGTTATTATACTAATTGTAACATAATTCAGCTTTAAGATATCTTTGCCTTAAGTATCTTTCTTATGGAAGGTATTGTCACTTTAAGGAAACAACATACAATTAGGCTTCAGTTAAGTCCGACAAACCCTGTGCTATAATATACTCAAATCAAAGTCCATATTCATTTCTCTTACCAGGACTTTATATTCTGTTAGGAAATGTATCTGTTATATTCTGTTAGTGAAATGTATCTTTGTATTTTAATCACTATAAATAAGCTACACTTTATTTAACATTATTAATGAAGCAATATTAACTAGAATTTGGAGGATACACAACAAAACCTTATTTTAAATATTTGAAAAAGCAAGTTGGGTAATCAGTACTCATTAAAGACACTAATTTCCATGGTACTATTAAAGCACTTATTAAACTATTTTGATTACATTTTTATATATGTGCTCATTTAAATAATTTCTAATTACAAAATAATATCAAAAAAATAATCTAGTTATATTTTTTTCCCTCTCCAGAGCTTTGGTTGATTAAATTCCCTCACCAACTAAAAACTATAATACTAGCACATTTTTTTATTCTAAATTTTATTTGACCATTTTATTGTCTTATTTTTTACGATGAATATATCTGTATACATATGTATTTGTATAAAAAAATTTTCATTAAAAGTAACTACTAATGCAAACTTAATTGTTCATAATTTAGCTTGGTAATTATTTGAGGGCCTAGATAAAGCTGTAGATACCAAAAATTCCTTCTTAACTTAAACAAGGCAGGAAAGGGTACACATTTAGATCAAACTGTTTTTCACTGAGAGTGGAGAATATTGAAGGAAATCTAACAGGTGTCTGACTCTCTAAGTAAATAGAAGTAATGAGGCAAATATTCATTTTGCAGAGACTAAAAGGGGAGAGTAGGACACATAGCAATAACTAGGGAATATACGATAAGCCATCTGGTTGAATGTTATAAATGATGATAAGTTCCCTGTGCAGTTCTCAATATTGGTACTAACACAAGAGTATGAAAGGAATACTTTACCCACTTAAACATCTGTCAGGACTCTCATGCAGCTAAAGCAAATTTACCTAGCTGATATTAATATTGTTGACCAGTGCATTCTCTATATACAGGGCAACTGTCAAGGGAATCTGGTAAACTGGACCGTACTCTGACCAAAACAACTATTAGGCGAAATGTAACTGATGAGAATGGGTTTCTAGGAGTAAATGAAAAAAAATACTGAATAGGGCAAAAAACGGTGCAGAAGGAAATCTACCCAGGTTGTAGAAAAGTGTTCTTGCATAATTCAAAGAAACAGCATGCTAGCTTTCATGTATAAATATCTAAAAGAGAAAATAGAATCAAAATCTCTCAAAGACCACAAATATGTAATTCTTATTTATCAAATTTATTTAACAAATACTATTTATTTACTTACTTCCAGGATTTAGGTACCATGTTTCCTATGGAGAAAGTTTTAAAAAAGAAAAGAAACCAGTATATTTTTACAGAAAATTTTTGAGTCAGCTCAGATTTTTATTTAGTATGCACAAACAATAGGGGAAAAAAGCTAGGTAACCCTGAGAAAATGTATGCAGTCACAAGTAAAATACAGGAAAGAAAAATGGTCATTTCTATTGAACCTAATAAAAAATAATGCTTGAGGAGAATTTTTTAGATTGTTGTTCTGTAACTGCAGTTACCCAATTTAATGAGCTCTACTCGTATACATTTAAGATTTTTTTCATTAAGAGATAGGGAAACATTTGAATCTATAACCTAATGACTGGTTATCTGATGATATTCATAATATTTTCTTAGCAAACAATAAAATGGTGGTTCATATGACTATAATATTTCTGCTATTTCTTATAGGGAAAATAAATTCTTGCATAATTAGCATTTCTATTGATTTTGCATATACTTGCTTATTAGGTATGTGAACTACATAGTATTAATGCATAGTAACATCTTTATTTTAATCTATATATTCACTCAACAAATATTATTGAACACCTCTTTCCACAGTACTTGATACTGTGAAAAGTCAGAGAATAAACCAGAATCATTGGCTTATGGATATATTTTGAAGGTAGTGCCATCAGAATTTTCTGAGAGACTGAATGTGGGTTGTGAGAGGAAAAGACTAAGTCAAGAATGATTCTCACATATTTTTCCTCAGTGATATTATCCTATATAAGATAATAAGTACAAATTTAGAAAAAACAATTGAGTTTAGTGAAAATGAGATACAGAACCATTTTCATAGGACACAAGAATTAAAACTTTGGGACTACCTCAGATGACTCTCATAGAAAAAAATAAATAAATAAAAATGAGGAACAAAATTTATATTTAAAATTTACAAAAAGTAAGAGGAAGGTGATAGTAGCAACAGAGGAATAATTAAGCTAAGAGAAAACCCCACAAGGTGGAAAAAAGGTAAAATATAATAATGCCTCCAGTCAATGAAAGGAAGGAGTTACAGTGTGATCTTTGTTGTACAATAGCCCACATGCATTAGCGATGTCAGATTTGATGAAAAAAATGTTCTAAAATCAGCTGGTTCAGCTGTATTCACAGCTAAAGGAATAGGATCAGTGAGAATGAGAGTGAGTCCCATTCAGAAGCTGAGCTTTGGGGATGAAAAGTCACTGAAATGGAAGAAAAGTGCACAGAGAAGAGACAGACTTTGTACCCGCATGATAGTACGCATGAGCTAATGCACAGTAATATCTTGAGATAATACACTACATGTGCTATAGGGAGAATTATATCAATGAGGAAAATCATTTTGATTTGCTACTTCCATCCAAAGATAATTTAAAGACCCTTTATTTTCCCATTAATACAGAAGATTGGACTTGTAAGAATAACAGATACATGTGACAGAGTAATAACTTTGAAATACTAGTTGATATTTTATTCCTGAAATTGCCTCCATTTCTCTCCTCCATTCTATTGTTTCATTCAATTAAGCAGATTTGGAATTGTTATCTCAGGGTAACCATTATCTCAGTATTAGATGAAAAAGACAGAATACTCGTCTTTCCTAATTTTTGTTTCCAAAATACTGAAATCCTTAAAAAAAGTCAGAGAGCTTCCAGCATATTTAAATGTTTGAGAGTGAGGTGGAGACTTTTTTGAATGCCACCATATGGGGGGTGCTACTGGCATCTAGTGGGTAGAGACCAGGGGTGCTGTAAAACACCCCACAATGCACAGGCACAGCCCCTCCACTCCTAACAAAGAATTACCTCACCCCAAATATCAAGAGTGCTGAGGTTGAGGACTATTCTCTTAGTTTCGTATGAAGACAAGAGAATATGAATGAGTAAAGAAAATAGAGACAGTGGCGAGTTATGAAGGAAGGAACCCATTTCCCTGGTAGAGCCCTGGATACATCTTGTTTTGCATACATCTTGTATCACAAGCTGACACTTAGAAGCATGGCACTACCACAGTGAAGGACTGTGGGCTGTGTTCAGGAAACTCTCGTCTAAGCTTGTCATAACAATGGTTCTCCTGTATGTCAGGAAAGCTATAGAATAGTGGAGAGAGGTGAAAGGAGCTGAAAATACTAGGCATAGGACATAGAGGGTCATCTCAGTGAAAAACCTGATGAAGAACCTGAGACAGAGGCCAGAGAATGCCCTTTAGTGTGCCAATTTGCAGCATACTTGTGTGGTTTGAGGTAAATACAGAAAGCCAAACCTTAAAGGGGAATTTTTGTTAAGTTTTAAAAGGGTGCTGTCCAGTAACACAAGAACATGTTTCCCAGGGAGAAAGTTAAGTTTACAAAGTACTTTGAGTAAGGAAAAGCTTTCAGAAAAATAAGCTTAAATATAATTCAATGTCAGATGATTACACTTGAGCAAGGGACTTCACTATGCATGCCAAATGTTAAAATTAAGCTAAACTTAAATACATCAAGTTAGGGAATAAATAAATCATTCGCTTTACCAAAGTGCAGGATTTTTAATATTAGAAGATGAATGGATTCTAAGTCTGGATATATTTGTTGCTGTTGTTTTTTGCTTTGCTTTTGTTTAGTTGTGTGTGTGTGTGTTTTTAATTTAAATATTCTAACTCAAATGACTGGGATGGAAAACACTGAAGGAATGCCATTTTGCAAATTTATAGTCACTTATTATCATTCTATCAGAGATGACAGTATAATAAAAGATTTTGTTTAAATAACATACCCTCTTTATATTCTGGTTCTGTAACAATATTAATGTTCTGAGCCTTTCAAAGACACTGTTTACACATTGTTTAAAATATCAAATTCACCAAAAGTGAGAAGTCATGCCTTTACAAAATAATAACTAAATTTACTAAGCACTAAGTATGTGCCAGCCATTGTACTAATACTTTGCATGTGTTATCTCATTTAATACTTGCAACAACACTATGAGAAAGCTCATGCTAATATTTCCATTTTACACATGAAGGAGTTGATGTGTAGAGGTGTTAAGTAATTAAAATATAACAAAGATAAGAATGGAGATCAGTATTCAAACCTAAGCAGTCTGGTTACAGAATGTATTATAGTTGCTTGAAGGCACCCTCTAGTTCATGATGGAAAATTCCCAGAAACTCCCAAATAACACTTCCATCTTATATCCTTGGCTAGGAGTTAATGCTAGCAGCAAGGAAACTGGAATGAATTCTTTATTCTGGAAATCCATATGCCCATCTAAATATCTAATACTGTGAAAAAAGAGAAATCAGATCTGGAGACAAAGAGAAGTCTGCCCCTGGTTAATCAGAATACATTTTTATTGTATGTCCTGTACATAATATTATTTTTAACTTGCCCTCCTAGGGCAAGCATCAATGTTTATAACTTGCCTAGATGATCTACACCAAAATCTTGTAGCAGATTCTCTATATTGTACTTGATTAATATTAAAATAAGTTATCTAATAAAATAATTTTAAAATAAAAAAAATAAAATTAAGTTTTATTACCAAAAAGTGTCCTACATATATGTTTTTATCATTTTTATCTTTTAATTACAATTGACATAATATTATATTAATTTCAGATGTACAACCCGGTGATTAGACATTATATAACTTACCAAGTAATCATCCCAATAAATCTTGTACCCATCTGGCACCATACATACTTATTATAACATTATTGACTATCTTCCTCATGCTGTACTTTACATTTCCATGATTATTCTGTAACAACCAATTTGTATACTTTTTTTTTTTTAATCCTCATCCAAGGATATTTCTACCATTGCTTTTCAGAGAGATTGAAAGGGAGAGAGAGGAAGAGAGAGAGGCAGAGAGAGGGAGAGAAAGAAAAACATCGATGTGAGTGAGACATCAAATTGGTTGCCTCCTGCCCTTGCCCTGACCAGGGCCAGGGAAAGAGCCTGCAGCCAACCTGTACCCTTGGCTGGAATCAAAGCCAAGGCCTTTCAGTTATCCGGCTGACACTCTAGCCCCTGAGACAAACCAGGTAGGGCCAACAAACTTGTATTAATCCCTTCACCTATCTCACCCATCCCTCCAAAACCCTCTCCTCCGGCAACATTCAAAATGTTCTCTGTATCTACGAGTCTGTTTCTGTTCTGCTTGTTCATTTATTTTGTTTTTTAGATTTTTGATATATATGTAATTATTGCCATTTTATTGTTCATATTTTTTATCTTTTTTCTTCTTCTTCCTCCTAAAGAAGACCCTTCAACAGTTCATGTAGCACTGGTTTGGTGGTGATGGACTCCTTTAGCTTTTTCTTGCCTGTGAAGCTCTTTACCTGTCCTCAATGATAACTTTGCTGGGTAGAGGAATCTTGGTTGTAAGCCCTTGGTTTTATCACTTTGAGCATTTCTTTCCAATTGCTTCCGGCCTGCTGATCTGATTCTTGGGTTCATCTACTCAACTATTGATTCCCCTTCATTTCATTTAATGCACCCTTCATTTCTGACTGGTTCTTCTTCAGGGTTCCCATGTCCTTTTTTATGCTTTTGAAGTTCTAAGTTCATCTACTGTTCCCCACTGAGCATTCTTATAATCGGTGTTTCAAACTCTGTATCTAAGTTGATTGCTTGTGTGCATTTTGTTTAGTTCTTTTTCTGGAATTTTGCTGTGTTCTTTCATTTGAGACACGTTTCTTTGTCTCCTCATTTTGGCAGCCTCCCTGTGTTTGTGTCTCTGTATTAGGTAGAGCTGCTGGGGTCACCATGGAGGATCAGCTGGGCAGAGGCTCACCCCTTGGAGCAGGACTTACTTCAGTGGGGCTCTTGTGCCCGCTGAGTCTGCCCCTTGAGTGTGTCACTTGTGGAAGTGGTTGGGTTGTGCTTCCCTGTGGTCTGAAGCTGTTCACCAGGAGTGCTGGCTGTAGGGCCTCCGGGGAGGTACAGGCCAAGATCTGCCTGGGGCCTCCTGGTATGAACTACACAGCAATCTTCAGATGGCTGTTACTTTTGCTGGGCTTGGAAGTGCCTGGGAGAAGCCAAGATGTAAACCAAGTTTGGCTGCCACTAGTGCCATGCCTGGGGTGAGTTACCCAGAGGTACAGAACACACCAAGGCCAGATGCTCTTGTGTGAGAGATTTTAAGCAAGTCTGAAGCATGAGCCAATACAGGCCATTTATATGGAAAAGCCACTGGAAACAGCTTGGGTGGGTCTGCAAGTTTTGTGAGGTGGATTCTCAGGAAATTACAGGGTGGGGTAAACAATGTTAACCAGGTTGATGGAGATTCACATGGCTCATGACTGCCAGCTCTCTTGGGGGCAGTGCTCAGAAAAGGAACAATGGCCTTTGCCATTCTGTCTGAGAGAGAGCTGCCCCTCCAGCTCTTGCCTTGATGCCACACAATTCAGTTTCTCCCTATATGTCCCTGGTGCCTTTCAAGCTACTGCTCCTGTGCTAAAGCTCAGAGGGAGGAAGTCCATGTAAATCCATGCACCGGCCCTTTAAGAGGAACATCTGGAACTCCACCAGTCCTCTCTTTCATGAAGCCACAATTTGATCTGATTTTTACAACCAGAAGTTATTGGGACTTCTCTCCCTAGCTTTTGAACCCTAGGCTGTGAGGAGCCTGGTGTGGGGCTAGGACCACTTGCTCTTCAGGGAAGACCTCCAAAGCCAATATTTATCCCAATTTTTATTCAACACATGTGAGTGTGGACCAGCCCATTCCACATCTCTGCCTCTCCTACCAGTTGTAATGTGGTTGCTTCTTTAAAAAAAAAAAAAAAAAAAAAAAAAAAATTCATTTTAGAGAGGGAGGAAGTGAGAGAAAGAAACATCAATGTGAGAAAAATACATTGATCGGTTGCCTCCTGTAAATGCCCCGACTGGGGATCAAACCACACCACAGGTATGAGCTCTGACCAGGAATTGAACCTATGACCTGGTGCATAGCATGATGCTCCAACCAACTGAGCCACACTGGCCAGGGCTGGCTTAATCTTTATATCCTTAGTTATAGGACTTCTGTACAGCTAGATTTCAGGCAGTTCTGAATAATGGTTGTTCTGTAGTTTAGTTATAATTTTGAGGTAGTTGTGAGAGGATGAGAGTACCACATTTACTTTCATTGCCATCTTGACTGGAAACCCTACTTTAAGAGATGCTTCTATAGACATGCCTGACCTGTAATTGCAAGATAAGCATATAAGTGACACCAATGTTAGATAAATAACAGCATTGATGAAATCAACAACCAAAATACCACATACAATCTGTGCGATTATTTTCTTTCTCATCTGAAACCCAATATATTTTATGATTTGCAAAGAAAGCATGATCTCCCTCTCATGGTGCCTATTTTCCTGTACTCGGGGGTCTTGATGCCAGAACACAGTCTTCACCACCATTTCTAGTTGTTGCCACTGTGTGGGAAACTGGTTAAGTATTTTATAATGTGCTACTTTTATAAACTGCCAAGTCTTTCCTAATAGTTTTTCAGGAGCTGTACTTATTTATTAATTAATTCATTTTCATGTAGTCAACCAATATATAAAACTGAAGACTGTGACAGTTTTTTCAAATAGAAATAAAATTTAATCATTTTTTTCCCTCATTGCATTTTCTAAAAGAACATTTAACTTAATATTGAAAAAAAGAGGTAGTAAATGATATTGTCTCCTGTTTCTCATTTTAGTGAGACTGAGGTAAGAGTTTAACAAGGTTAAAACTGGCCATAAACAACATATCTCTGAAATTATGTTTGAAATCTAAAGAGTTAGAAAAAGAGCCTTGGAGCTTTTTGTCATTAGTATACTGGCAATAACATCAGGAAACATCCATCCAGGATCAAGAAGCAGAAATGTCGGTTATAGGTAGGTGCAAGATTCACTAACTTGGTGTGGAGGGAGGCTAGACACTAGAGAAGGATCATACAAACTAAAGTTCCTAGACAAGCTAAGACATGTGTTACCATTAAACCATGATCAATAATTAAGACTAAAACTACAAACTAGTTAGAATAAATTATAATGTGTCATTGCTTAGTGTGTTGTTTTTAAACAATACATACTTAATAAAATTATTTGTATCCTACATTGTTATTGTATTGCAAATAATCAAATTTAATAAAATAAATGCATTTTTTTAAAGAGAGAAGTCTTATATTAGTACACCAATATAACATTTTAAAGACCATTCTGTTGAATTAATTTAGGAAGTAAAATAATAAGAAGGAATTGCTTCCAGAAGTCCTTTTGTGATTACTGCTGTAAATAGACCTATAAGTACAACAGAATATAGAGGCTATTTTCTTGTAGCCTTTTCTGAGAATTGTACCCCATTATCTTATCACTATATTTGCTTTTGAAATATTTATAATGTCATGCTCACAAGAACATTGAATATTGTGCACTTTAGAAATAACATGATTTACAAGCAGTGTCAGAGTTGTTGATCCTTCATCCACAAACATAATTTTCATATTCAGAAATTTACTGCATGCTATTTTGTATTTTTATTTTGGCAGATAATCATAGATAGTTCAGAATAAACAGATTTTCCCCTTCTAAATGATTATTTTATTAATATATTTGGAAGTATATCTTCTAATGAACCATTTTCTTCTTTCTACATAGACTTTCAGTAAATCTATTAACCTGAAATTTCTATTTCAATTTCGACTACTATTTTAATTCTTATATTTTTGGATCAAAAATTGCACTTCATTCTTGTGTAATTTTGAGTAAATGTCTGTCTTAAGTAATTTTCTCAGAAACCCATATCAGTGCTTAAAAGGAGTTTCATAAGAAAGTTGATGCTTCCATGGTTTCTGTAGTTCTCACACTTGTTGATCTTCTGTCCTGTGAAAAGGGTCCAATGTCATCATTTATTTTCCAACATTCTTTTTTATTTTATTCAAGTTATTTGGTATTTAATTTTCACTTTCATATATTCTTGTGTCTATTTTAATTTTACTAGACTTTTATTGCTGCACATAGATACTCTTTCGAATTAATTATTTTTAAAATGAAATAGCATCCTAAAATATCACTTACTCAAACACACCTGGAGTCTCAGGAAGATCTGAGTCTGCCACAGGAGTTATTTTCTGATCCCCATAATGGCTTTGAGGAGCAGACAATTCCATAGTGGCTTATGTTGTTCCTTTTTACTCTCTGTTGATGTTTTAGAGTAACTGCAGTTTCTCTTTAGGTCTCTGATAAGGTTTAGCCCCAGTAATTTAGGGGGAAAAAGAGAAATTATTAGGAATTTTCAGTGTAAATACCTAACATATGTGGAGTTGAACACTGGAAAGTATGCTAAAGGCCCCAGATAAGATCGAATCAGGAATCAGTTTATTTAACTTTTTTTTATATGAATCATCACATTAATGATTCTAGTTGACTAATGAGAGGGAATACACATATACTATAATATTTCAGCATATAAGTGCTGGTCAGATGTTACTCTTCACAACTGCATCTATGATGTTAACCATATGTACTCTTAGATTCCATCTTGAGATCAATAAAAAGTTATCTTACATCCTAGGTTCATAAAACAATTATATATCCTTCATGTGAATTTTTTCAGTAATTGTATGTACTTGCTCCAAATTGACACTAACTCCAAACAGTTGTTGAACTTGCTCTCCATTTATTCCCCCAAATTAGGCTAATTCCATTGTAAGTTCTTGCTTTAAAAATATTTTTAGGAAGATAATATAAGACACCACTAAATAACTGTTAGATTGGCTGAAATCTAAAACAGACAACACCAAGTGCTGGTGAGGATGTGGAACAACAGGAACTTTTACTTATTGTTGACAGGAATGCACAATGTTACAGGCACTTTAGAAAACTAGTATGGCAACTGCCACCAAACTAAACATACTCTGACTATACAATCCAGCAATCATGGAGTTTATCCAAAGGGGTTGAAAATTTATGTCCATATAAAAACTGGCACATGGGTGCTTATGGCAGCTTTATTCATAATTGTCAAAATTTGGAAGCAACCAAGTTGCCCTTTGGTAGGTGAGTGGATAAATTAACTGTTGTATCTCCATGCCATGGAATATAGTTCATCACTAAAAAGAAATGAGCTATCAACCCATAAAAAGACATAGAGAAAATTTAAATGTGTATTAATAAGTGAAAGAACCCAATGTGAAAAGGTTACATACTGCAAGATTCTAACAATATGACATTCTGGAAAAGACAAAACTATGGAGACAGTAAAATGATCAGTGTTTGCCAAGAATTTAGCAGAGAAAGGAATGAATAGCTGGAGCATAGTGTATATTTAAGGTAGTGAAACTATTCAGTATGATACTATAATGGTGGATACATGTTATTACACACTTGTTAAAAGTCAAGTAATGTACAACACCAAGAGTGAATTGCAATGTAAATTTAGATTTTAATTAATGTATCGATATTGGCTCATCAATTGTATCGAGTATATCATACTAATGAAAGATATGTGTGTGTGTGTATGTGCATAAAACTGGTGGTAGTGAGGGGATATATTATAACTGTATTTCCCATTTAATTTTCTTATAAACCTAAAAGTTCTTGGATTAATAAAGTCTATTAATATTTTTTTAAAGTTGTTGAATAAAAAAATATGTTTTGCAAAGCCTGATTGTATCTTTGATTATATCTTCAATCATCCCAAGACATTGTATAATTTTAAAAATTCAAGGTTTAGTTAAATTAAACATTTAATACTTTTGCCTAAAACATCCAGTTGGAAAATCTGATTGCTTCAGGTTTCATTGAAGAACAAACTTTCTCCAAACTGTTGAATACAAGGACTAAGATATTTTCACCCTAACATACAGTCTCCTCAGGACTCATAAGTAACATAAGAAATTAGACTATTTCTCTGATGTTGACGATATAATGAGTAGTACCCCAGAGCACTAGAGGTGGTTTATACAGGTTAATGATAGTTTATTTGTTGCTTTTTTTTCTAATTCAGTGATGCCTGTTGTTCGCTTGATTTTTTTTTTTAATATATATTTTTTATTGATTTTAAAGAGAGGAATGGACAAGGAGAGAGAGCGATAGAAACGTCAATGATGAGAGAGAGTCATTGATCGGCTGCCTCCTGCACGACCCCTGCTAGGAATGGAGCCTGCAACCAGGGCCTGTGCCCTGACTGGGAATCGAACCTCGATCTCCTGGAACCTTGGGTGTTTGCTTAAATTTGATCATGGTGGAATATTTATATCTTGAACATCAGCAAACACTGCATATAATTTTTTTTTTTTTTTTTTGGTTTATTAGAGAGCTGGTTTACCAGCACAACATTGGTTAATATGTTATCTCAAGCTTACATCTATAGGAAATATTTTGCCCACGTTGAAATAGATTATAGAAAAACTTTTCCTCAGGAAAGACAAAAGGATGCTGACTTTGATATCGTTATTTTCTGAAAAAAAATAATTTTTATCCTCTTGATTTTCTAGAACCATGATAGTAATTTGTTTTCGAAGTTTCTAAATTGCATTACTATAATAGAAAATAATCTAAGAGATCATAAATGTCTATAGGGATTAGCAGATATGCCTATAAATTTTTACTTTAAATAATGGAAGGAATTTAAGAGACTGTATATGCAGATGTCTGAGTTACTCGAACACTTCTGCCTTAAAGGGAATTGTCAAAACCTAGTGATGAAAAGGTGATGAGGGAGAATACTGTATTTGTTTTTCATTGAATGCCTAGTGTCTCCATGTTTTTTATACTAAACCTATATAACATTATGCATTTTGAAAAGATTATAGCACCAGGTTGTAGAATTCCAAGTAGTAAGATGAAGGTTAATTGTAGCAAATTGAAAGAAAAAATATATATAACAACTGAATGCAAAATGAGTAGCAAATATGTAACTTATCAAAAGCAATTAATTCATTAAAAGAAACAAAAAAATAATAATTGTGCCAAGCACTACACCAGGTATAAGATATACAAAATTGTGTCTTGGCAAAATTAACTCAGAGATGGTAAGAGTTTTTAACTGATGTAATATAATAATAAAGAGACTACAAAGCCCTCTGGGGACAGTAATAATATCTGCCTGTGACAGTTTCTCTGCTCATTTTCCAAGATTTTGATACTTTTTAAGAATATTTGCTAAGTATTTTGTAAAATGTCCTGTAACTTAGGTGTGAGTGATGTTTTCTCATGACTGGATTGTGGTTAAGGGTTTTGAAGAATACCATAGAGGGAAGTTTGCTTTCTTATCACATCACATATCAGTGTGACTACCGGTGATGGTAATCTTGACCACTTGATTAAGGGGATGCAGTCAGGCTTCTCCACTGTGAAGTTACTCTTTTCTGCCTTTCTACACTCTGCTATTTGGAAATTAATAAGTTGAGTCCACACTACAGGGAGAAGTAAATTCTGCCTCCTAATGGGAGGAGTGTCTATATATGGTTTTTGGAATTCTTTTTAAAGGAAGATTTATCCTTTTCTCTGTCATTTATTTATTAAATCAATCATTTATGTTTTTATATATATACATAGATATATAATTTATATTAGTATGAGCTTGATATTTATTTAATATTTTGAGTTATAATCCAATACTATGTTATTTATTTTGTTACTCAATTGTTTCAGTTTTGGTCACTGGAATCTTTTTTACACTGCCTTCTGGGCTCTTTTTCACATGTACCTATCAAAACAAACCAACAAAAAATCCCACATTGAACTATTTTTCTTCTCAATAGTTTTACCTTTTCCAGAATTTCATATACAAGAAATCATGCAGCATGAAACCCTTTGGGGTATGACTTTTTAAAATCAAAATATGTTTAAAATTTATTCATAATAAACACTGTTATCTGCATCAATGGCTCTTTCCCTGTTGTCACTGAATAGTTTGAAATACGCTTCCACACATTATTCATGTGTTGTAGCAAATCTTAGTTACTTTCATTTTTAGAGTATAATGAGGCTACTGTAATCATCTCTGTACAGGTTTGTGCGAACATAAGTTTTAAATGCACATATTTTAGGAGGAGTGTGATTGCTAAGATCATAGACTACAACTTCAGGAGGAATGCAGATACCTTTTCATCATTTACAGTCCTATCCCCCCTCCTCTGTGGTATAGCTATCTGATATATTACCTCCTCATACATGGAGACCCAGATAAACCATTTTATAATTATTATTATTATTTTTTTTAAATATATCTTTATTGATTTCAGAGAAAGGAAAGGAGAGGGAGAGAGAGAGGTAGAAGCATCAATGATGAGAGAGTCATTGATAGAGCCAGCAACCTAGGCATGTGCCCTGACCGGAAATTGAACCCCAATTGCCTGGATCCCAGGTCGATGCTCAACCGCTGAGCCACGCCCGGCCAGGCTAATTATTTTTTCTTTTAACTGTCAAACACAATTTTAAAATCTCAAGGAAAGAACAGTCTATAACATTTAGTTATATGTTTATCCTTTCCTATTAATTTCTTAATTTCTCTTTTAAATTTTCTTACATAATAATTTATATTCTTTTTGCCTCTCCCCAGCAGAACTTGTGAATGGTATACTGGCTTCTACTTTCTCTTAGAATTGAGGTGACAATTCACCCATATTTGCACCATAACTTACAGAAGTGAGGCCAGGAAAGGCATTTTTATCCAAGCAAGTTTGCGACCTACTAAAATTGGAGATTTTCAAAGGAACCATAGTCTTAAAATAGAATATTTGCAAAAGAACCACAATATGTTCAGGTATAGTGCAAAATTACTGGTCATTCTAAGAGTTAGATTTACCAGGCAGAATTTAGCAAGACAAGAACCTGAAAGATATTTCTATTAAAAAGTTTAGTATGAGAAATTGGCTAACCTGATTGTGAAGGCTGGCTAGACAAGTCTAAAATTCATTAGACAAGCTGTCAGGAAGAACAGGCTGGAGTTATTAGGCATGGGATAAACCTGCTCTCCTCAGGAGAAAAAAAAATTTTTCTAAAAGGGAACCTCAACTGTCCTTTGAAAGTATTTCAAATATATTCACAACAACACCTAGGTTAGTGTTTGATTTAATAACTTGGGACTATCCTCCAGCCAAATGAACACATCAAAATATTCATCATACCAAACAAAATCTCCATTTGAATGAGAAAAGACAGTTAACAAGCACTAACGCTAAGGAGACACAGGTGTTGGAATTCTCTGGCAAGGACTTCAAAGCAGCCATCATTAAATACATTCTAATAAGAAATTACACTCTTGAAACAAATTAAAACTATCAAAAATCTCAGCAAAAAAATAGAAGATATAAAGAAAATTCAAATGAAAAATTTTGAATTAAAAAGTACAATAACCAAAGATTTTAAAAAATCAGAGGGTGTACAAGAAAGTGGTACGTTTTTAGGTGCTCCAAGAAAAGAATTGTCTGCCCAGTATTCTATATCCAGTGAAAATATACTTCAGCAATGAAAATGAGATAAAATCATTTGCAGATGAAAGAAGCTAAAAGAACTTGTCACCAGCAGATCTGCTCTAAGGAACATTTAATAGAAGCTTTTTAAACTCTAAACTTTCACCAGTTATTATTGACAAGAATTAGAAGGCAAGAGAAAGATTAAAAGCGCATATATTGCTGAGACATTTTTTAAAGATTAACACTTTAATAAGATAAATATCACATTTATAGATTTCTAAATATTAATTTTTAAAAGACTCAAAACAAGAGTAAGATTATAGTCTTAATAACATATCTTCAGAGAAAGTAAAACTTGGCTTTAAAAATTGATAACCTATAGTATAAAACAGTGGGCAAAGAATACAAATAAATGATTCCTGGAAAAATAAATCCACATATTACTAAATATTTGAAAACCTTCTCAATTTTCCAGGCATTCATAAAAATATAAATTAAATGATAAGTAGAAATCCTTTTCTACGTATCAGATTAAAAATTGTAGAAAGAATGATTCCAATAGCAGGTGTCAATGATGATAGGGGATATATACTTAATATTACTATTGGATATATGATAGGCTTATCTTAAATATTCTTTATATGTTAATAATGGATATCCTTTATGGAAAGCAATATTCAAATAGTTATTAAAATTCCCATATAATTTTTACCTCAGAATTACTCTTAGGAATCCATTTCATTGGCATAAAAGAACCCATGCAAAAAGATGTTTATTAAAGCATTGTTTGTAGAAATAAATATTAAAAACAAAAGGAATCTCATCAGTAAGTGAAAGGTTGAGTAAAGCATAATACACCAATATCTATATACAGAACACTCTACTAACATTAAAAATATGTTAAATGTATAACAATTCACTTATATTTTTATGACATTAAAAATGATAAAGCAAGATACAGAAAACTATGTATAATACAGACCTATTTTTAAAAACAAAAATATATAGGAGTGTATTTATATGTGGATGTATTTTTATATAGCCATCACCTTAGAGTTTGCTACACAAGGATACACATCAAAGACTAAACATTTGTTACCTGTGACAGTGAGGGGAAGCCATGAGACATCAATAGAAAGGAGTGTATGCAAAATAAAATGACTCAATATATTTTGATAAATGCTTAAACTATAAATAAAAAAGAAATAACAAAACAAAAATTATGAATTCAGTAACTAGATTCCTGAAACAATAAAGGACAAAATCTAAGCAAAAATTAAGAGGAAAAAAATACTCAGTGTAGAACACATTGCAAAAGTTTCAAACCTGTCCTCATACTAAATATCTCAATTAGACTGTATGGTACCTTTAACCACACTAGTTCAAGATTATTAAACATTCCTTAGAGATTAACATTTTAAAATTAATTTCAGAATATATATGTATACATATATAGTTATATATTTAATTTATCTTTATTGTTGAAAGTATTATAAATGTTCCCTAGATCTGCCTCCTATTCTATATAACCAATAGGTAAATGAATTTGTAATTTGGTGCCACCTTTGAATAAAGTAGGTCTAGTCCTCTCATCATCTGGAGAGAATATATTTTTCCATGCATGGGTTAATTCACTGCAAAAATATACTATCTAATTATCTAATATAATTGACCTGGTAATCTAATTCCTACTTCCGGCCTCAAATAGTTGGAGATAAGCTATTTAAAATGAACAAAATAAACTGATGAACAAAATAGATCCAGGGAAGTAGAACAGACTGAGGGACCTCAGAGGAAAGGTGGGGAGTGGGGGTGGGGGTGGGGGGGAGACGAACTGAAAAATTTATATGCATATATGCATAACCAATGGACACAGACAATAGTGTGGGGTACTCTTTGGGGGGTGGAGGTGGGAGGAGGGGATCAATGGGGGGGGAAAAGGGGGACATCTGTAATATTTCGACAATAAAGACAATTTAAAAAAAAAAAATCAAACTTATTATTCCGGAAGTAGCTTTCTGAGGTAGTGCAGTTTTGTTGGGTCTTGGTCAGCTTCCACCATAGTGTACAGTGACCGGGACCAAAAAGTGCAGAAGGTGATGGTGTAGCCCATCAACCTAATCCTCAAGTACTTGCAGAATAGATATCAGATTCAGGTGTGGCTTTATAAGCAAGTGAATATGCAAATAGAGGGCTGCATCATTGTTTTTGATGGGTATATGAACCTCGTATTAGATGATGCAAAAGAGATTCATTCTAAAACAAAGTAAAAAAAACATGCAATTAGGTTGGATCATGCTGAAAGGAGATACTATTCCTCTGCTCCAAAGTGTCTTCAACTAGAAATAACTAATGAAGTGAGAAATTGTTGAGAAGCAACACTGTGTTTCTTAGGTGTCTTGTGTTGGGAGTATAGTTCTTAAACATTTATTCATATTGTTTTGATTACCTTTATGTTATTACCAGATGACAATAAATGTTATGGAATTGTTTTTATTTTAAAAAAATAAAATAAGTGAGAATCAAACTTGCTTATAGTATTTTCTGAGACTGAGATATAGTATAGATACATTATTTGTATCCTTCTTACTTTAGATTAGATTATGATCCTGTTATATTAACTCATTGTATAATGTAAATGTTTTTAACATTTACTCAAAAATTCTCTATGTAATTTATTGTTTAATATCTCCCTTCACCTAAGCTATGAGTTTCATATGAACTATGAATTATTTTGTTTATTGTTTTAATTCCAGTACTTAATGCAGAATGCCATTTGATGAACGAATGAGAAAATACCTGACAATATTAAACTTTAAACTAATTCATTGTATAATCTACATAAGCATTTTGTGATTAACCCATATTAGGCACTATTTTAATACACTATTTATAAACTGCCAAATTAGCTATCATAATGTAATTAATTAAAATATAATGGCCTCTTAGGTCTCACAGCAAAAATTTTTCTTTTGGCTGTCAATCTCAGGCATGTATTTTGTACTGTATTATTGGACTGTTATCTTAAGGACTTTCTATGTCATAAAAGTTGCGTTTTCTTCTTTGTTTTGGCTTCTAGAAAACATAGGGACAGAATGTGGGCCCACAGTGAGAAATTTTTTAGTGTGTATTTTGGGTACCAGCCTTATCTTCAGCTTTATTTTGTCTGCCATTTGCTCATTTCCCCTCTATTCTGCATTTCTGTCCACAATTGAGTTTTTATGTATGTAGTCTTACAACCTGTTTGTACAATTAGTGTTATAAAATTAGTCCTACAACAAGAAGGTATAAATAAAATAACAGAAAAGCCATGATCGAATGATCATGTAGATGTTTATATTTTAAAGACTTTTGAGGAATTAATGGTTATAAGAATATAGATAAATAGGCATTAACAAGAAAATTAGTTCTGAAAATAATAAAAGATTGGAACAATCATTAACCCTACCACTATGAGGTCAACATCACATCTTTTTTTTTTAAATTGCCATTAAAAAATGAAACAGAGATAACAGATAACCAGTTAAGAGAGAGAATTGAGAAGATACTACTAATCTATTCAGTTTCCTAAGACAGTGCTCTAATTTATAGGAAAATGACTTAAAAGGATGGGCATATGGGAAATGATTTTTGTTTGTTTGTTGGTTCACATATTTGAAGAGGTAGGGTAAAGATCTTGAGGCTAGTCTACCTTTTTTTTTTTTCTCAATAAGAAGTTTTTCTCAATAAAAATAATATTTTCAAACTAATTTTGGTCTGAAAAAAGGTACTGATATTGGGAAAATTCCAAGGGATTTTACATGAATCAAGAAAGATTTAGGCTCTATCTTTCTAAAAACTAAGTACAAGTTATCAAGGTGTCAGTGTTAAAAGTTGCTGTATAAATTGGCTTCATGACACTTTTTTTCTATACCTAAAATTATCTGTCTGTATAATGATTTATTTTTAATGTGTGAATTGTCTTATACAATTCATCATTTTTCTAACAGTGCTACCATTAGACACTCTTTAAAATCTTAAAATTGAAGGTTAAAATGGAATACTCATTATTAATACCTATAAAGATTTTTAAAAATGGTAGTTTTAAAGTAAAATTGCTTCTATATATCTTTTGATGGCACCTTTTATTTCTTTTTCACCCAATCACTTTTAGGAATTTGTTGTTTAATCTCCTCATATTTGTAGAATTTTAAACTTCCTTTTGACATTTATTTCCAATTTTAAAGCATTGTGGTAAGAGAATATGCTTAGATGATTTTAATCTTCTTAAATTTGTTTTTTATAATTTAAATTTTTTATAGTTGATACTGTTACAGATGTCCTCCATTCCCCCTCTTTTCCCCACCTCCACCCAGACCCCTCCCAACTCCCTTGCCCCCCCCCACACACACACACTAATGTCTATATCCAAGGGCTATGCATATATGTTCTTTAGCTAATCACTTCACCTGCCTTTATCCAGTCCCCCAAACCCCCTCCCCTCTGGCATTTGTCAGCCTGTTTCATGTGTCCATGCTTCTGGTTCTATTTTGTCAGTTTATTTTGTTCATTAGGTTCCACATATTAGTGAGATCATATGGTATTTGTCTTTCTCTGACTGTCTTATTTTGCTTAGCATAATAATCTCCAAGTCCATACATGCTATCACAAAAGGTAAGATTTCCTTCTGTTTTACAGCTGAGTAGTATTCCATAGTGTAAATGTTCCACAGCTTTTTTATCCACTCATCTACTGATTGGCACTTGTGCTGATTCCACATCTTGGCTATTGTAAATAATGTTGCAATGAACATAGGGGTGTTAGAAAGAAACAAGTAAAGCTGTGACTATTTGCAAATGACATGATACTGTATATAGAGAACCCTGAAGATTCTACTATAAAAATACTGAAGTGGTAAATAAGTTCAGTTAAGTAGGAGGATACAAAATAAATATCCACAGTAATCAGTTATATTTTTATACATTAATAATAAACTATCAGAAAGGGAAACTAAGAAAACAATCCAATTTACAATAGCTTCAAAAAATGAAATACCTAGGAATAAATTTAACCAAGGATGTACAGGACCTGTACTCAGAAAATTATAAGGCACTGAAGAAAGAAATTGAACAAGGTACAAATAAGTGGAAGCATATACACTGTTCATAGATAGGGAGCACTGACATCATTAAAATGTCCATAACCCAAAGCAATCTATAGATTCAACACAGTTCCTATCCAGATACCAATGGCATATTTCACAGTACTAGAAAAAATATTTCAAAAATTTTATGTAAACATAAAAGACCCTTAATAGCCACAGCAATCTTGAGAAAGAACAAAATTGGAGTAATCGTGTTACCTGATATCAAACTATACCACAAGGCCATAGTAATCAAAACAGCATGGAACTGGCATAAAAACAAGCATATAGATCAATGAAACAGAATAAAGGGCCCAGGAGTAAACTGATGCCTTTAAGGTCAATTAATATTTGACAAAGGAGACAAAAATAGGCAATGGGGTAAAGACAATCTATTCAATTAATGGTGTTGAGAAAATTGGACAGATATGTGTATAAAGATGGAACTAGACCACCTTCTTACACCATACACAAAAATAAACTCAAAACGGTTTAAAGGCTTTACACTCTAAACCATGAAAATCCTGAAAGAAAACAGGCAATAAAATCTCAGACATTTCTCATAGCAGTATTTTTTCTTTTCTCTCCTTTTTTAAAAAATGTATTTTTATTGATTTCCAAGAGAGGAAGGGGGAGGAAGAGAGAGAGATAGAAACATCAATGATGAGTCATTGATCTGCTGCCTCCTGCACGCCCCCTACTGGGGATCAAACCTGCAACCAGGGCATGTGCCCTGACAGGGAATTGAACTGGGATCTCCTAGATCCTAGGTCAATGTTGAACCACTGAGCCATGCTGGCCAGGCAGCAATATTTTTTCTGATATATATCCTAGGGTAAGGAAAACAAAAGGAAAATAAACAAATGGGAATACATCAAACGAAAAAGTTTTGCACAGTGAAGGAAACCATCAACAAAATGAAAATAACCATTGAATGGGAGAACACATTTACCAGTACATCTGATATAGGCTTAATATAAAAAATTTATAAGGAACTTATAGAAATGGGTAAAGGATCTGAATGTACACCTCTCCAAAGAGGACATACAAATGGCCAATAGACATATGGAAAGATACTCAACATCACAATCATCAGAGAGATGCAAATTAAACCCACAATGTGATATCACCTCACACCTGTCAGAATGGCTACCACCAAGAAATCAACAAACAAGTGTTGACTAAAATGTGAAGAAAAAGGAACCTCTGTGCACTGTTGGTGGGAATGCAGATTGGTGCAGCCACCGTGGAAAGCAGCATAGAGTTATCTCAAAAAATTAAAAGTGGAACTGCTTTATGAACCAGCAATTTCACTTCTAAGAATATATTCAAACAAACAACATTATGGTGATTGCCAGAGGGAAGGGGATGTGGTAGGTGGTACAGAGGATAAAAAGGGGATAAATGGTGATGGAAGGAGTCTTGACTTGGGGTGGTGAACACACACTAAAATATACAAATGATGTGCTATAGAACTGTACACCTGAAACATACATAATTTTATTAACCAATGTCACTCCAATAAATCCAATTAAAAAAAGAAACCAGAAGCACCAATTTAACAGAATAAAGCCCATATTTCTTTATTGATTTTGTGTTTGGATGATATATCTATAGCTGTTAATGGGATATTTAGGTCCCCTACTATGATTGTGTTTTTGTTTCTTTAGTTCTGTTAGTAGTTGCTTTATATATTTTGGTTCTTCCTGACTGGGCACATACATATTGAGAACTGTTGTGTTTTCTTGATGGAGTGTCCCCTTTATCATTATAAAATGTACACTTTTGTCTCATGTTACCTTTGTTATCTTAAAATCTACTTTTTCAGGTAGAAGTATAGCTACACCTGCTTTTCTGTGGGTGCCATTTGCTTAGAAAATCATTTACCAACACTTTACATTGAGTCTATATTTGTCTTTGCAGCTCAGATGTGTCTCCTGAAGGCATTATGTGGTTGGGTTTTGTTTTTTGATCCAATGCACTTCTCTGTGCCTTTTTATTGGTGGATTTCAGTCCATTGCCACGTAAGATATTTATTAATATATGAGGATTTCTTATAGCCATTTTTATATTTTGTTTTCTGTTAGCTCTGTGCCTTCATTTGTTCTTTTCCTTTGTGTTTCTGTCTATTATTGTTTTTGGTGGCATTCCATATTTTTTCCTCTATTTCCTTTTTTTGAAGTTGTGTGTGTGCGTCTGTGGTTACCATTAGGTTTATGTAAAAAAAGTTTAATATATGTATAGTAGTCGGTTTTTGTTTTTGAATGCATCAAATATCCATTCCTTTTGTAAACTCAGACTTTTACCCCTCCCCTTTTATGTTATGTTGTCACAAATTATCCCTATTTATGCTGTAAGTTTGTTGGTGATCTTACTCATAGTTCTAATCAAAAGATGTATAGAGACAAATGAGAATGACAGGATGACATATCAAAACTTCCGGGATGCAGTGAAAGCAATAATAAGAGGCAAGCTTATATCATTATAGACCTGTCTCAAACACGAAGAAAAGTCTCAAATAAAAAACCTAGTATTTCATCTTAAAGAACTAGGAAAGGAAGAGCAAAAACAGCCCAAAGTCAGCAGACTATATGCCACAAAATTCAATAACTTAGAAGAAATGGATAAGTTCCTATAAATATATAACCTTCCTGGACTGAACCATGAAGAACTGGAAAATCTAAATAGAGCAATCAACAGTGACGAAATTGAAAGAACCATCAAAAACATCTCCAAAAGTAAAAATCTAGGACTAGATGGCTTCACAAGTGGATTCCATCAATCAAAGATTTAAAATCTATCCTTCTCAAACTCTTCCAAAAAATTGAACAAGAGGCAATAGTTCCTAACACATTTTATGAGGCCAATATAGCCTTGATACCAAAACCTGGCAAGTATAACTCAAAAAAAAAAAAAAAAAAAAAAAAGAGAGAGAAAATTGCAGACTAATATCTTCAATGAATACAAATTCAAAAGTTCTAAACAAAATACTAGCAAATCAAATACAATGATACATTAAAAGAATAATACATCATGATCAAGTGTGGTTCATTCAAGGGAGACAAGGATGGTTAAACATAGACAAATCTATCAATGCAATACACCAAATTAACAAAAGAAAGGATAACAATTATATGATTTTATCAGTAGATGCAGAAAAACATTTGATAAGTTAAAATATTTATTTATGATTAAAGCACTCAATAAAATGGGTATAGAAGTACCTCAATATAATAAAGGCCATATATGACAAACCTTCAGCTAATATACTTAATGATGAAAAACTGAAAGCTTTTCCTTTAAGATCAGGAACAAGACAAGAATATCCACTCTCACCACTCTTATTCAGCATATTTCTTGAAGTCCTAGCCAGAGCAATGAGGCGAGAGAAAGAAATAAATGACATCCAGATTGGCAATAAAAAAAGTAAAAGTGTCACTTTTTGCAGATGACATGATTTTTTATATAGGAAACCCTAAAGACACCAACAAAAAATATTAGAAACAATAAACAAATAAAATAAACTTGCAGGATACAAAATTAATGTACAAAAATCCATTCCCTTCAGAAATAGAAATGAAAAAAAACAACACACAATTCCTTTTGCAATTGCAACAACAACAAAAATTTAAATACCTAGGAATAAACTTAACAAAGTATTTGAAGGACCTATATACTGAAAACTACAAAGCATTATTAAAAGAGATTGAAAAAGGCACAACAAAATGAAAAAATATCCTGTGTTCATGGATTGAAATAATCAACATAGTTAAAATGGCCATTTTACCCAAAGCAATATACATATTTAATGCAATTACCATTAAAATACCAATGTCATTTTTTAAAGAAATAGAACAAGAAACCATCAGATTTATATGGAACCACAAAAGACCCTGAATAGCCAGAGCAATCCTGAGAAAAAAGAATGAAACTGGACATATCACCCTACCTGACTTCAAATTATACTACAGAGCTAGAATAATAAAAACAGCATGATATTGGCACAGAAACAGACACACAGATCAGTGAAACAGAATAGAGAGCCCGGATATAACACCACATGTATATGGGCAGATAATTTTTGACAAAGGAGCCAAAAACATACAATGGAGAGAAAAAAAACCTTTAATTTATGGTGTTGGGAAAATTGGAAAGCCACATACAAAAAATTGAAATTAGACTGCTGTTTGTCCCCATATACAAAATTTAACTCAAAATGGATCAAAGACCTAAATATAAGACCTGAAACCATAAATCGCATAGAAGAGAACAAAGGTACTAAATTTATGAACCTTGGTCTTAGAGAGGATTTTACGAATTTGACCCCAAAGGCAAGGGTATGAAAACAAAAGAAAAGAAAGAAAAAAAAGAAACCACCAACAAAACAAAAAGGCAGCCAACTGAATGGGAGAAGATATTTGCAAACAGCAGTTCCAAGTAGGGGTTAATATACAAAATATATAAAAAACTTATACAACTCAACACCAAAGAAACAAGCAGTCCAATTAAAAAATGGGCAGAGGATCTGAACAGACACTTCTCCCAAGAAGACATACACATGGTCAACACATGTATGAAATGATGCTTAACTTCACCAGCTGTTAGGGAAATGCAAATCAAGACCACAGTGAGATACCACCTCACACATGTTAGAGTGGTTATTATCAACAAGACAAGAAATAACAAGTGTTGGAGAGGTTGTGGCAAAGGGGAGCCCTCATTCACTGCTGGTGGGAATGGAAACTGGTACAGCCATGTGGAAGACAGTATAGAGGTTTCTTCAAAAATTCAGAATAGAGCAACCCCTCTTCTGGACATCTTCCCCAAAATTAAAAAAACACTTTTTTGCCAAAATATATGTTCCCTTTTATTCATTGCAGCATTATTCATGATGACCAAGACATGGAAACAGCCAAAGTATCCTTTAATAGTGTTGAATAAAGACGTGGTACATGTATACTATGGAATACTACAGCCATAAGAAAAGGTGAAGTATTGTCATTTGTTACAACATGGATGGACCTTGAGAATATCATCCTAAGCAAAAATGTCAGACAGAAAAAGTTCAGAACCATATGATTTCACTCATATGTGGAATATGAAATTGAAAGCAACAATTGAACAAACAAGACAAACACAAAAACTCACAGACACAGACCACAGTATGTTGGTTACCAGAGGGAAGGCGTTTAGGGTTATGCATATTAAAAGGTAAAGAGCATCAAATACATGGTGATGGAAGAGGATTTGGCTTTGGGTGGTAGAAACACAATGCAATATACAGATCATGTATTCACAGAAATGTACACTTGAAACCAGTATAACCTTGTTAGCCAATGTCACCCCAATATATTTAATAAATTAAAAAAACTTATTCTCAGTTCAAAAACGTATTGCTTTTACATATCTCCATAAATTATGAGTAATTGCTACTGCATTCTGAATATGTTTTAAATTTAAAAAAAAAATAAAAAGCTCTCTGGCAGGTTCAGATGGTTGATACATTGATGTATCTCTCTCTTTCTCTCTCTCTCTCTCTCTCCCCTCTTAAAAAAAGAGTAACATTGCCTTTTCAAACACATTCTGATTTCTTCAAATTCAAATTTGTATGAAAAACTTTATATAAAAAGTAATATAAAAGTTCTGTAGCAAAGCCCATGAAAACTCTTACTACTGTTAATTATTTCATACATCAAATATGTTTTTAATGTCTTTATTGATTTCAGAGAGAGGAAAGTAGAGGGAGGGAGAGAGAGAGAGAGAGAGAGAGAGACATCAATGATGAGAGAGTCATTGATCGGCTGCCTCCTGCATGCCCCCTAATGGGGATCGAGCCTGCAACCCAGGCATGTGCCCTGACCACGAATCTAACTGCGATCTCCTGGATCATTGGCCGATGCTCTTCTGCTGAGCCATGCCAGTTGGGCATATATACGTCAAATATTTTGATAACATAGTAGTTGACAGATACTGCAGATTAAAATTCCCTGTACTCTCCAAACTACATTTAACTGAATTATATTGACAGTGAAGAAAATATATAGGTAAAAAATATATATTATTTTATTGAAAATTTCTAGGGAGAAAAGTAAAGTCAAGAAGTAGGATAGAATTTTTGAGAGATATGTGCAGTATTAGCGATGAATATTTCTTGTGAGGTTGGCATTTGAGTAGAGATTTGAGAGAGGAAATCTTATAGGTATCTGTGAGAAAAGTGTTTCAGCTAAGAATATAAGTGAAAAGCCCCTGAAACAAGAGCAGGCCTGGTTTTGTTTGAACAACACTTAAGAGGTTAACACTATTTGAAGTGAGATAAAGCGAGAGTAATTAAGAAAAAGGATTGTGTAGATTGAGCCTGTCATATTCCATGGAATTGTCTTATCATTGGATGTTTTCTTTCTCTTCTTCATTATTTTTATTGTTGACTCTATTACAGATCTCCCTATCCCTACCCCCCGCCCCCGGCCCCCTTGCCCACCTCTACGCAGCCTCCTCCCTTCCCTCTGGCCATCACCACCCTGTTGTCTGTGTCTATGGGTTATGCATATATGTTCTTTGGCTTTTCTCTTTACCTTCTTTCATCCAGTCCCCACCCCCACCCCTTCCACTCTGACAACTGTCAGTCTGTTCCATGTGTTTGTTTTTAATTAAGACTATTTTTTGGAACAGTCTAATGTTCATAGCAAAATGGAGGGGAAGCTATAGAGTTTTCCCATTTACCCCTCTACCCCCACACATACAAAGTCTCCCCCATTATCAACATCTCTCATCATAACGTTACATTTGTTACAATCAATGAACCTACATGGACCCATTATAATCACCAAATCTTCATAGTTTACATTATGGTTCATTCTTATTGTTATACATTTTATGGGCTTAGGCAAATGTATGGCATGTATCTAAAAATTTGATATCACAGAGTATTTTCACTAACCTAAAAATTATCTATGATAATTGTTTTTATATGAACAAAATGGAATATTATAAAAACACAGTTGTTCAGACATTCACATCCCAGCCTTAGCCAGAAATGCACAATTAAATAAAGCTTAATTGTCTAATATTTGTACTAAATAATCATGATGTCAACGTGAATCTTGGTTATTTCTAAAAAGTTAACAATTGAATAAATGTAACCAACATCGGCCATTGTGATTAGGTGGCTTTCTCTAGGTGTGCTGAATGTTAGTCGATGAGAGTTTGGAGAACATGGGAGTTAGCAGAGCAGTGAGTGTGAAAAAAGTACTCAAGACCCTCTGTAGAGTAACCCGTAGTTGAATCTATTAATTTAGGGTAAGGAATTGATTAATAACATTAGTTTCATTGTAATTTTATCCATAACAACTATGTTACTGTTCTACAAGATTAGAAACAATTTGCATTCACTGTAACTTTTGTAGAAGCTAATGTCTAGCAACAACAAAAAGTATCTATTTAAGAGGCTGTATGTGTGATTTATTTCAACATACTTCCTGCCTGCGCCCTACTGGGAATCAAGCCTGAAACCCTGTCATGTACCCTGACTGGGAATCAAACCATGACCTCCAGGTTCATGGGCTGACAACCACTCAGACACACTGGTCAGGCCAAGGTCTCTAATTTCTAAAGTAAAGTCTTAATGATCCATATCCTCTGCTAGGAATCTCAGGATCAGTAAAATCTGTCTTTACAAGATTCATTCTAGCCTGATCAAGTGATCAAAGTATGTTCTAAGATTTCAGACTCTCTCCTCCTTAGGAAGTGGTAGTCTATATAACCTGGTCTCTCTTTCTCATAACCACCTCTAGATGACTTTCAAAAGATAAGCTATGGCCAGCTGGCATTTCTTAACAGATGATTCTTTTTCTAAAATCCTCACTGAGCACTGTGCTAAGAGATAGATGTGCAACAAAGATTAAAAAACAAACAAACAAAAAAAACCTGCGCTTGTTAGGCATATACACTGTGCTGTTCTCAATCTCTGATGGTTTACCTTAAGTTATCTCCAACTCTCACAACAATGCTTTAGTGTAGGTATTATCACTCCCAGTTTTTAGGTGTGGAAAGAAGTAAGTGATGCCTGTGTTTACATAAGTAGTAAAGAGAGCTTGGGCCTAAAGGCTTCCTTTTCCCACACAATACCACCATTCCACTTTCTCAGAGTTCTTAGGCTTTGTTATCTTTATATATAAATTTGAGCAATATAATGGACTTACTATAATGTTTCTATAATCTGAGATATAAAAATATTTTAACCTTAAAATATTGATTAAATTCTGAGTTCTACAAGGGAAAGCTAAAACCCTAATCTGTGTTTCTTATTAAAAAAAAAAAAAAAATGTTTACAATGTCACTTTTTGCCTATGGGTAACTGAGATAATCTGTTCCTTTACTTCTAAGTTTCCACTTCTAACTTGCACATTTAGGTGTTTAATCTATATGAAGTCAACGTATGTAAATAGTACTAGGTAGAGACTTAGATTTATTTTATTATCCACATAGTAAGTCAATTTTCCCAAAAATACCCAATGAACTTTTTTTTTTTTTTGCTATAGACATAGTTTTCTCTGTAATCTCCTATTTTTGGATTTTTTCACCACAGGTCCGTTTTTAATTTTGTTTACTTTCACATTTTATACTTGTTTATGTAGAGTAATAGAGATATATTGAGTTTTGTAGATGAATTTTTGTAGATAACAAAACATGGGTGCTCAAACATTCACCAGAGTTCAATAAATACACTCTGAGTAAACACGAGCTTTGAAGTTCCTTAGCTTGCCCGGGTTACCGCACTCATTTTATTTTCATCCTCTTGGGAGGCCTTAACTCTTTGCTTAGTGATATAGCTAGAAGAATATCTTTACACCTTATTGTCCTGCATTTCCTGTTGTTTTCAATAATGCTTTTCAGGGTACTTAATCAGCATACTGGCTGAAATGAAAGCCCCAAATGCTCCTCTTTATGTTTTGTTAAATTCTTTTGCTTCCTATTTCATAAGTTCCTCCTTCTTTTTAATTAGTATTCCCTTTTTCTTATTTTTTTGTCCCATATTTTTGAATTAAATATTATCACCCTTATTTCCAGGCTTTCTTTCTCTTAAATAAATGAATGAATATCTGAATTTTTTTCTAATTATTGGTTTACCAGGACTTTCAAATTTAATGTCTAGTATTTATTTGTAATTTTATTTTTATCTATTTTTAATTTCATTTTTCAATTACAGTTCACATTCAGTATTATTTTCTATTGGTTGCAAGTATACAGCATAGTGGTTAGGCAACCATATACTTTACACGTATTTCCCCCAATATTTCCATACCCATCTGGTATCATACACAGTTATTTTAATATTACTGACTACATTTCCTGTGCTGTACTTTACATCCCCATGACTATTTTGTAACTACCAACCTGTATTTCTCAATCCCTTTTCCTTTTTTACACAATCCCCCAACCCCTCTATACTCTTCCAACCATTAGTTTATTCTCTGTGTCTATGAGTCTGTTTCAGTTTTGTTTATTTATTTTGTTCTTTAGATTCCACATACACGTGAAATCATTGGTATTTGTATTTTTATGTCTGACTTATTTCACTTAGCATAATTCACTCTAGGTCCATCCACACTATTGCAAATGGTAAGATTTCATTCTTTATTATGGTCAAGTAATATTCCATTGTATATATGTACCACTGCTTTTTCATCCACTCTTCTATTGATGGGCACATGGGTTGCTTCCATTTTTGGCTATTGTAAATAACTATGCAATGAACACAGGGATGCATATATTCTTTCTATTTAGTGTGTTGGGTTTCTTCAGATATATATACCTAGAAGTAGAATTGCTGGCTTATAAGGCAGTTCCATTTTTAATTTTTTGACGACCCTCCATACTGTTTTCCATAGTAGCTGCACCACACTGCATTCCCACCAGCATTGCATGAGGATCCCCTTTTCTCCACACCCTCACCAACACTTGTTTGTTGATTTGCTGAAAATAGACATTCTGAAAGGTATGAGGTGGCATTAAAGTTATTCAAAATACTTGACCACTCATAATTTAAAATTATTTACTTTCTAATATAAATTCATTGGGCCTAGAGAGTGTATTCTGTATTATATTAATTCTTTCGAATTTAAAATTTTATTTGTGCTAGTAAACAATTAATTAATAAAAATGATCATTTGTGATACTTTTGGGGAAAAATTATCCTGTTTTAATTGTATACTATGGACAGGTCACTGTTTCAGCATAGAACACAGTATTAAATAAGATTTGAGGAAGAATATTTTGTTAAATTAGATCTCTTATTTTCAAAAACCTGACAAATTCTTTTTTAATTTTTTTCAGTTTTTAATTTGCATTAATATATTAAAGGCTATAAATTTGCTAGGTTCATATGTGTTTATATATTTTTACTCAATCTTTATGGTAGATTAACCTGCTTTACATTATGTAATTCCTGTAAATGATTCTTTGCAACAATATTATTTGGTATTAATATTTATTTTGTTAAGTATTTTCTCAATATGACATTTTTATTCTTTTTCTTCAATGTTTATTTTTTATTTGATTTTACTAGTAACATATATCTGTTCTTATCTTGATTTTTGAAATTTAGTTGGGTAAACTTTGCCTTTTTGAATTTTGTATTTGTTGGACCAGTTAATGCTGAAATATTATTTTGGAATTTATAATTATAATGCTTTTCTTGAACGCTTATTTTCTCTCCATTTTAAAACTCCCTTAGATTGATAGTTTCTTTTGTTTATTCTCTGTCTCCCTGTTCTTATAATTGTAATTAAAATAATATATAATTTATATTATTGTAACTGTTGACCTTAAACTTATAATACATTTTAATAAAGTATAATTTTAATCAATTTCTTTATTCTTCTTATAAATTGGGATGTTTATAAATCACCTACCTCAACTTAACTTTTAACACATCTCCAATTTGGGTTTATGGAAATGATAGTCAATTTACCCAAACATGCTTCTGTTACTTTGCTCACTGTGGCTGTTTCTAGTACTGCTTTCTGAATTCAATTTTTTTTCTACTGAAGTTTATCCTTCCATGTCTGTTTCAGAAAGTATTTATAAATACTAAACTTACAGGCTTTTAATGTCTTCAAATATTGTTTTGGGGCCCTGAGTTTTGGAGAATGGCTCACTTTGATCTAGAATTGTTCAGTAAGTCATTTCCCATCAGGAGTTTAGAGAGGTAAGCCCAAATTTGCCTTTTTTTTTCTTTTTGCTATTCAGAAGTTTGCTGTGCAAAAAGGCAAAATAGCATGGATTTGGATTCTTTCATTAGTCCTAAAAACTAAGAGAATTTGTTGAGCAAAAAGTTAGTTGTTGGTTCCCTGTAGGTCCATATGGCTGCTTGTGAGGGTGGCAGTGGATGTCCAGATAAAGTGAAAAACAGCAATGCATCAAGAATGTGGGACAGACTGTGGTTGGTAGTCCACATTTTCCTCAGCAAATGATTTCTTGCTTCACTTTATGCTGAACAGAAGACTCAGCCTAGCATCAGCTAGAAGCAATAGTGACGGTGATGAACGGGGTAAGGGGGTGGTTAGAGGTAATACCTTGCATGGCTGGCAAACAAACTGTTGCTCTCCAGCCAGGCCCAATCCTAGGAACTAGGTAACCTCTGGAAGAACAGATTGCCCTGACTGGTGGCATGGACGTATTCACTGAGGCAGGCACTGAGAAAAAGGGAAGTGGCCCCAGATCACCACACTAGAATGTTTTTACGTTGAGGTGTTATCCTCTGTCCCATAAACTCATCTTAATAAACACAAACTGCATTTTCCTGTGCTTTTCTGTATTCCCTCAAGTATGCATTGAAAGACAAGTCAGCAGATAATTTTATGTGAAAGGTCACTTATAAATTCATATCAAAAGTATTTAGTGGAGACACTTCTCAGGTATATGGTACACATCAGCGAATCAAAGGTCTGAGCCTTACTTAAGGTTTTACATTTAAAGGGAGAAATAAAGTAAGCAGTAGATAAACTAATGCAGCAGACTATATAGGATGCTAGAAAATGAAAGAATAAAAAAAGAACCGAGGGAGGATAGCAAGTCTGTGTTTGGGGGTAGGAAGGAAAAACAAGAAAGTTGGCCTTACTAGCATCACAGGCATAAGAAGACAACAATGAAATACTGTTGCAAAGTCTATTAAAACTTAGAATTGTTCATCAAGTTAAAATTTCATATAAGCATACAGGTAAAATAAAATTTTACACAGAATAAAATTTATTGAAAGACATCTTGGAAAAAAGTACTTTAGCAAGAAGGGAAATTGCTATGGACTGAATTGTTTCTTCTGCTCCAATACTCAGATGTTGAAGTCCAAATCCTCAATGTGACTTATTTGGGAACCAGGCCTTTAGAGAAATAATTAAGATTATATAGAATCATAAGGGTTTGTCCCTAATCTAAGAGGACTCATATCCTTATGTGATGAGGAACAGATACAAGAGATTTATGCACTCACACAAAAAAGAGGTCATGTGAAAACAAAGCAAGTAAGCAGCCATCTCCCGGCCAGGGAGAGAAGCCATACCAGAAATCAACCCTGACAGCACCTACATCCTACACTTCCAGCTTTCAGAACTATGTGAAAATAAATTTCTGATATTTAAGTCACTCCATCTGTGGTACTTTCTTATGGCATCTCTAGAAGACGAAGACAGAAATGAACCCAAGAGGAAGTACATATGGGAGGTAATTGTGAATTAATATTCTTATAAAATTTATTATTTTAAATACACTGATCAAACATTTAAAAATATATCAACCAGCAAGGGTGGCTAAAATAAGACAGATGGAAACAACCAAAGGTTGTCAAGAATTTGGCATAATTGAAATTCTCAGATAGCTGTACCATATTGGAAAAATGTCAGTATCTACTGACATACATGCATATGTTCAGATCTAGCAATTTATACTTAGTTATATTCCCACAGAAAAGAATGTATATTCATTCACCAAAAACCATGTATAAGAATAGCCATTGAACTTTTATTCATAATAGCTACAAACTAAGAAAAAATAAACAAAATGTCCATTCATATTAGAATGGATAAATAACTAGTATATTAACATGGTAGAACTGATGCATCAATGACAATGAGTTGTCAACAACTACATATGGAAAAATGGATGAATCTCACGATTTCGAACTAAAGGTGTCAGACTCTGAAGAACATATGCCCTATTATCACATTCATGTAAAAATCAAAAACAGGCAAAACTAACATAAGTTGTTGCCATTTAAGAGAGAGATGCAGACAGTTACTGAATGGGAATTTGAGATGTGGGCTTGGGGAACTGGTAATGCTGTTTCTTGATGAGAACTTGTTACACAAGTGTACTGCGAAGATTCATCAACCAGTTATGATATACCATAAACCCTTCTGATTATACTATAGTAAAACCTTTAAAAATATCATCCAATAAAAAATAAAAAATCTACCTAGTCAGAGGTGACAAAGATCAGGTGAGAACAAATGAAGATACTTGTCTTGTTTGAGGGGAATTCATAAATATTAAAGTCCCTGGTAGGGAAAAGTAAACATAAATATATGTCTTATGGATTAAGGGCAACCAATACATGAATAAAAGCAGAATACTTTTCTTTTAAAAATATGACTAGAAAATTATATTTACCTGATATAAATAGTAGAGGAAGAAAGAAAAGAAAAAGTCCTTTATATGTTGACTTTGGATCCTCTAATCTTGTCAAATTCACATATTAAATCTTACAGTTTTTCAAAAAAAATTTTTTGAATGATTCCTTAGGATTTTTTTTACAAAGATAAATATTTCAACTTCAATAGACACAGAGAAACAGTCTTTTTCTTTTTATATATCTTATTTTTGTTTTATTTTACTTTGTGATCAGGGATTTCCAGAACAATGTTGATTGAGGTAGAAAAAGTGTACATTGTTTTGCTTGTTCCCAATCTTAGGGGAAAAGCATTCATTAACTATGTTTTATTATAAATATCCTTTATTAGTTGAGGAAACTTCCTTTCATTCTTAATTTGCTGAGGGCTTTTTATTTTTTATCATGAATAAGTATTATCATTTATTTTTTTACTGTGTTGAATTACTCTAATTAATTTTCAAATGCTAATCTAAACTTGCATTAATAAGATAAACCCCACCCCATGGTCAAGATATATTAATGTTTATCTTGTGTGGTTTGATTGTTTCTGATACGAAATCAACAGTTACTTAAATTGTGCTCCCTTCTATTTATTCTCTGGGTTTTTTCCAAGCTTTCTTTTGAAGAAATTTGTTTTTGCTGTTTATCAATGCTGTGACAAATCCTTTCTTTTCTTTGTCGTATTCTGCTTTGAGAGTACTGGGCTTCTAGAATTTCTAAGTTGTTTTCATTAAACTTGGGAAATTTTTAACCATTATTTCTTCAAATATTTTTCTGCCTTCTCCTTTTCTCTGGATCCTAAACTTCATGCATGATAGACTATTTGATACTATTTTAAAGCCCTTGAGGCTTTGTTCATTTTTGTTCAATCTGTGTTTTTTCTTGACATGTCCTCAGGTTTATTGTCTTTCTACTACTATCTGCAGTTGGACGTGAAAGTTATCCTTTTTTTTTTTTAAATTTCATTATTGTAGTTTTCAGTTCTAGAAAGCCCATTTTTATAGTTTTTATTTATTGTTTGAAATCCCCTACTCGTTCACTCATCTTACCTAGATTTCTTTTAATTATTGAAAAATATGTATTTTAACTCTTTATCGTGTTTATAATAATGCCTATGACAGCAAAACTCAATGCCTGAACCATCTCAGGATGGTTTATATTAACTGCATTTTCTCTTGGCTATTCTTTATTGTCCTTTTAAAAGATCTTTTTTTCTAATTAAATTTAGTGCAGTGACATGGCTTAATAAAATTTTATAGGTTTTTGACCATGTTTGACTTTCTGAAATATGTTTTCTTTACAGCCCCTATAATAGTGTCTAATAAATTGCAACCCCTCAGTAAGTATTTGATGAAATGAATAAATGCCTAAGATATGAGTTTGTAGATCTTTTTCAATGTAGTGTGGAATCTAGCCCTGTTCACTACTGCAAAGTGTTTAGAAGTGAAGAACCTGTAGAGATCAAGTCTCCCAACAGTTACACAAACAAGAGGAATAAATCCACAGATTAAATGCAGATGCCTGACCACTCTGTCTATTTCTGCTAAGAGCTTGCTCAAATTTCTATTAAAAAAAAAAATCAAGAAAAGGCAGAGGATTATCATGTGTTCCTCTTTAGGTGAATAAAGCACTAGATTGTGCTTGATGTTTATCTTGTATGGGTGTATGTCAAATACTAACAATCCTAAATAGAGCCAATAATTTAAATTTAATTTTAAATACAAAAGCTTTATTGAAGCATGTCTCACTCTGACAGATAAACAGAAGGCCAAGGCACTCTAAGGAGTGCCGAGTTCCAGCTTGTCCTTTGTTGTTTTGCACTCACTGTCCTAGAAAATTAGTTTTCCTCCTAAGAACAACCAGGTGACTATTGATCCCTTGCTTACGCCTCATCAGCAAACTACTTTTGCATTTTATCCCATCTCCTCCTTTCAGAATAGGAGCACATGTCGTCATTGTAGCTTTCCATCTCTTCCTGCGTAGCCTTACCACTTGTTTGAGGAAAGTCGTACAGCAGAAGTAAGCCTCTTTATGTTCAGAAGACATAACATAGTTTTAATATTGATTAATGGAAATAACCCATTATTACTATAAATATACAGTAAATGTGTCTACTAATTTTAATTTTATATCCTGTCAGCAACTTTCATGGTGTCAGTTATTTAGTTTTTGAAATTGTGCCAAAGAAAATGTCCAATATGTGTATAATGAAAATTAAATAATATTTTTGTTTTTTTTGCTTAAAAGTTTATATTGAAGGTAGAAGTTTCCTTTTTAGTTTTAGTGGAAGGAAAATACCAGAATCTACAACTTGGAATTGCATCAACTCGTGTACATAATACTTATGGCTTAATATTCAGTTTACTGACAATTTTTCTATAGTTTTCCCTTTAGCAGTCTCCATTTAAAGTAGGAGACACATTTTTTTTTAATTATTTATAAAAAATTATATGATGGGTGAATTTTTTGTCAAAATTGATACTGGAATTTGTTTAGGATGAGCGATCAACAATGTCTTATGAATACAATTTTTAGAAAACTAAGTTAAAGGCATGCTAAATAAAATTTTTAGTAGAATGCAAAATGGTTGTTACTCTTTAGCATCCTGTTTTAAACTACTATCTAGAGGACTTGGCTAAATATCTATTAAATAAGAAGCTTGCTTAAGTGTTAAATAGAGAAACTTCTGTCTACAAACCTTGCTAATTAAATCTTATGTATTCATGTCGGAACCACTGAAAACATATGCTAGCTGATAAATGGCTCTGCAATTCTCAAGGTACACAATAAATAAATTTTTAGCACAACAGAGAGTAATTAAAATGATACATTATAAAACTGATGAATTAGATATATATGACTTTTATTTTAAAGATATATGCACAGTTTTGAATGACTATCAGTGAGGGTATTGTTGTGACTTGTTGCTGTAACGGATACACACTCAGTAGGGCTTACTCATGCCTCAGAACATAAATCATGCCATAAAATAGCCCTATGGAGGAGTCATCTGGGCCTACTTAGTTTTTCATTTTTCTATCAAACTCAACTATTTCTAGCCTTAGGTGGTTTCCTTGTCATGAAATTCAGGATGGTGTTTTATTAGTCTGCTTTGATGCATACAAGTGTTATTTTATCTTTTATGCTCTGTGCATTTCCTTTAGGATGTATGATGCAATTGGGGAGAGGAAATACTGAAAAATAACTTAATTTATTTGTAAGCTATTTTTGAAGGGTAAAGGAAATAAATATGAATCTTCTTTATTTTATTTTATTTTTTGCCAGCATTACTATACCCTTTGGACACTAGAAAATATAGTAAAATATTTTTACAGCTTTACTCATTGCAACATAGTTTTGTGTACAGAGTATGTCTCAGAGCCCTACCTTGTATATAGATCTCAGAACTAACCCTTGAGCAGCAGCCTGAACCCTGGCTTCAACTCCTGATTATGAATGTGAAGCCATTCCAGTATGCACAGGGATGCTCAGGAATACCCTGATTTGTTCCTAAAATCACTAACTCTATCTCCACTGCTTTCCAAATAACTCATTAGTCTGGTTATATCCTTTCACAGAGGGGTTAGTAAAATCCTATTATCACTAATTCAACAAAAATTCTTATTTGTAAGATGTCCCCTGCATGAATTCTTTAAGGATATAAGTTTATAATTTTCTCAGAATAAATTTAGTTAAATATTTGTTATATTAAAAGGATAAAAAATATTCTGTCTAAATCATGTGTTAATTGTGTAAGCTAAAGACCACAAATATTACTTAAATGTGTACATACACATGCACTCTCTTAAATGTGCTCATGTATACTATTTTTATCAATTTCTATGGGTAGTCAGTTTATATAACATTTCCAGTGGTTCATTCCTTAATGAAGTAGTCTCAGAAATATCTAAAACACAGTAAAATAATCTTATATTGAGATTAATTTTATATTAAGTTAAAATGAGAAATTTAATGGTCTAAATAAAAATTTCTATGAAGATCCCAAGGCCCCCCTCAACCTCTGAATGCTCATTCACTTCACCTATCTAATAATTCTTGAGATGTGTCCCCTGATTCTATAGTTTAAACACCAAAATTCTCAAATGCCTCAGAACTTGTCTGAATGTTTGTGTGTTATTTTCTCTCTGTACCCAAATTAGAAATACTTCCATAAAGGTTGGTTCCTCACTTCTTCCCTTCACATAATATGTACTTCCTTTGGAGGGGCTAGAAGGAACACTTAATCTCTAAAATCTCCTCTGCCATTAATAGCAAAATCTCCTAGGAGCGTGTATGTAACCTGCTAACATTTCCTACAGAGGCTCTGAACCATGTAGTCACTGAAGGTTGCTTATGAAACTCTTAGTGCATGGCTCAAAAAAAAATGACAAAACAATAAATAGTTTGAAATTATTTTTTTTCTTTGATTCTGAATTCCAAAATGTCAGTTGTGTTCCCCTTTGGAGTCTTATATCCAGTAATCTTCTATATCTAAGTCTTCTGATTTTACAAGCCTCTTCTTTACTTGACCTTCTCTTTCCCACAAATATTAACTTTTTAGGGTGTAATGAAGATTTAGAGATTACCTTATCTATATTTGGAAATCTAGGTGCACAAGTATCAATGTGACTTTCTGGAAGCAATGCATATGTTCAAGTGAAAATTAGAATTAAAATTTATTCCTTCTGGCTTTCAACTCAGTGTTTCTTCTCATATATTTGATTATAACAGGTAGACTCAATTTGGGGGGGCTGACTCTGAAGTTATTAATAATGTAATAACATGACAGGCATTTAAATATGTTCTGGTAGGTAGAATATTAAACCACCTCCAATGATGATCGTGGTCTAATCCCTAAAACAGATGAATATGTTCTCTTACACTGCAAAGGGAGTTAAGGTTGTAGATTGAATTAGTGTTGCTGCGTAGCTGACTTTAAGATAAGGGGATTATTCTGGTTCCTATAGGTAAGCCCCATGCTATCACAAAGCTCCTTTAAATGTGAAGAGGGAGGCAGGAGGTTAGAGCCAGGGAGAGATATAAAGATTCTATACTGCTGGCTTTGAAGATGGAGGAAAGAACCACAAGCCAAGGAAAGTGGAAGACCTCTGGAAGCAGAAAAGACAAGGAAACAGATTATTCTCTAGACTAGAGGATACACAACCCTCCAGAAAAGAACACAACCCACCCGACACCTGGATTTATCGCAGTGAGACCCATTTTACATTTCTGACCTCCAGAACTATAAAATAATAAATCTGTGTTGTTTTAAGCCACTAAGTTTGTGATACTATGTACAAAAGCAATAGGAAACTAATAGGCCTACTTAATGTTGGAGAAGGTAAATAGTTCCATTATAGACTCTCTGGTTTACATATAACAATTTCTCTTAGGAACTGTAGCAGTATCATCTTTTTACAGGTGTAATCGGAATAACTGTAGATTCCATAACTCAGCAGCATACATTGCCAGATATTACCTCACTATCTGGGATCAGGGTGGCTTCGAGTGTTTGACAAGCACAAAAATCCATATGTTGTTAGCTACATCTTACCTACTCATGAAGTAAGAGTTAATGATAAATATTTGTACTTAAGATACACACACACACATTTTGCTGTATATTTTTCCTGATAATACATATTATGTTTACAATGTATTCCCAAGGTGGAGAAAAGTAAAGTTTCTCTGTTATCAAGTCCAATTAAATAAGCACCATTAAGGATTTCTTTTTTTATATGTCTTTATTGATTTCAGAGACAGAAAGGGAGAGAGAGAGAGAAACATCAATGATGAGAGTCATTGATCAGCTGCCTCTTGCATGCCCCCTACTGGGGCCCTGACCAAGAATCGAACAGAGATCTGGATCCTAGGTTGACGCTTAACCACTGAGCCACGCCAGCCAAGCAAGTCTTTGTCTTTCTATTCATTATTTTATTCCTGTGGGTTTCATTTATTGTTTTTCTGTCATCCAGGTAATTAGGTAATCTATTCATATATTTTCATTATTTTATTTTCAGTTTCCAGAATCATAGATTTAAGTGTATTTTTAAAGTCTTCAGAATCTTTGTTTCAATATTGTAATTATTACTTTAATACTATGAACGCCAAGAAGTTATACATTGTACTCATTTACAAGTTCCAAGAATGAAAAAAGGAACATATTTCTACCCCCCAAGATGAAGAAAAATAACTTATGACATCATGACATAACTTCTGGAGTTTTTCATGTGACCACTAATAAAATGCTGGCTTGGAGAACTGGATTCTGAATTTCTGGTAAACCATTAAATTAGCTCTCTCACATGAATTTGAATCGGAGAAAGCCTATAAATAAAAAAAGATGAAAATAACAAGCATAAATAGAATAGAAATAAAATGCGAATATGTCTGTTTCACAGCAAAATTGTCTTGGAAATGGCATAATCTCCCTAGTACTTTAAAAATAAATCTTAAAATTATCAATATAATAAATATATCAAATTATGTTCTATAAGTCATGCACTTGTAAACATGTTCTATAACAGATTAATAAATTCCTCCAGGATAAAACCCTAGATATTAATGTTTTATTTTTATCATGGATTTACTATATGTCTTTATTATGTTATATATTGAATTGTTTTTATTAGTTCATGAATGAATTTAAAGAGCAAAACATGTAAATTTGTTTTTGTTTTATGTAATGTTTTCCTCAGGAAAGGCTACATAAATTTTCATGTTGCATAATTTTTTTCAAAGTTAATATTTTAAAGGTATTTGCATAGTCATATAAATTAGAATACATATTCTTTAAATTATTATGAAGAAACAAAGCAATGAAAATATTAAATAAAGAAAGCTAAAATGTCAATTCAGTGAAAAATACCCAGTTTACTATTATATCTAATTTTATACTATTTTGGGAAATAAATTCTCAGTTACCACAAATTATTTATGATACTCTGAATAATGAACCTATTGATAACACATCCAATAATTATGTAATTTTACCATAAATGCATCATTTATTCACATATATTTGTTAATGTTCCTAAAATAATTTTCCCCAAATCAGTTAGTTTGAATGAGTCAGCAGTGAAAAAACTATTTTTCTGTATTTTACCATGCTACCTTCAGTTGAGGTTATCAAACTTACTATAAGTCAAGGTTTATAATAGTTTTCCAATTTTGCTTATAAAATGTAACAGATGTTTCCTTAGCCAAATTTTTATATCATAGGAAACTAGATAGTCATTCAAGAGATTTTTCTGCCATTATAGTATAACTTCTCAAGTAGATTTAAATCATACATATTTTGAAATAACACTTAACATTAGAAATATAGTCAGTAGTCCCAGACTAAAAGGATTTCCAAAATTTACCTAATCATATATATGAGGAAATAAACCCATAAAAACTGAGTGGCATTTTGACAGCAGCAGAGTCAGTAACAGAAGCCAACCAACTACTCTTACAGTGTTATTTCTACAAAATGTTATAATCTACCTGAATTGAACAAATGATTGCTTGAAAGAATGGTAATTTGAAACTCGGTTCTGGCACAAACTCCAACAACATGGATTTTCAACAATTCACTAAGGCCTGTAAGAGGGAGGTTGAAGGTGGAGAGGATCAATGGGGAAAAAAGGAGGACATGTGTGATACTTTCAACAATAAAGATAAATCAAAATAAAAAATTAAAATAAAAATTAAAAGATTATATGAATTCATATGAATTCAACTGTATAGCTTGATAAATGCTGATATAAGATTCATAAGGATATATTTTGTGACTAATAGCTACTGTGAAAATATTCTGCACAGAAGAGTAAAAAAGTATATATAATGAGACATAATCAAGAGTAAATCAAGTAAAATAGACTATTACCTTAGAGGAACATTTAAAAATATTTTAAACTAAAAAAAATAATGTTACCAGGCCTAGAATCTTTAACTTCTAAGAGCTACAAAGCCATTAAAAGCAAGTAATATCTATACTTTATAAACTGTCCAAAACTGTGAAAATGATAGTTCATTTATGAATTTAGGATAATTCTCATACAAAAACCAAGCAATAATGGGAAAAAAACTGTAAATAATGACAAATTTTATTTACAAATATATTGAAATTTTCAATTCTTAAATATGTACAGCTCAGCCAGGCATGGCTCAGCGGCTGAGCATCGACCTAGGATCCAGGCAATTGGGGTTCGATTCCTGGTCAGGGCACATGCCTGGGTTGCGGGCTCGATCAATGACTCTCTCATCATTGATGTTTCTATGTCTGTCTCTCCCTCTCCCTTCCTCTCTCTGAAATCAATAAAGATATATTTAAAAAAATAAATAAATAAAAATAAATAAGTATGTGTATTTAAAGAATTCAATATAAATTCTTGTTTTTTCCAGTTATACAAGGATGATTCAACATTAGAAAAATGTTAATTTAACCCAGCATGTTAGTTGGCTGAAGGAATTGAATAGAAATGGTAATCTTGCTTTAAAATAATTTGATAAAATTAACTAGACACATTAATGAAAGCTTTCAGCAGAGCTGAAATAGAAAAAAATTTCATTTATTAATCATATTTCCTGGAAACATGAAACACCAGCAATCTTTATTGGTGAAATACTAGAAACAGCACTACTTAGGATAATAATAAGATAATTACTTGCAATCAAGTTCCATCCATATTATTGCAAAGGGCAACATTTCATCTTTTCTTATGACTGAATAGTAGTCCACCGTATATATGTATCACATCTTCTTTATCCAAGCTCTGTGCTTCCACTTAGTTGACCTAGCTGTCTGCTGGAGCTCCAGACCAGAGCCCCTGAGGGAGGCGTGCCCATAAGTTCCCAGCTCTTAGTGACTCTTTCTTCTCTCAATGAACTGAGCTTGGCAGGGTGGGCCCACTGGGACTTGGGAACATAGAACTAAGCAGTTTCATGTTAGGGGTGGTGCTAGCTGAGCCTGCAGGTATTGGGGGGACACTGGCCCCCATTCCAAAGCCTCACAATTCAATGTCTGCCTGAGTGTCTGCTTATAGTTTCTCAAGAAAAAGTGTGCACCACAGGTCCCTATTGGGTGCAGCCAACAGTCCTTTCTGCTAGATTCAAGCTTGGCAGGGTCGTGTCACCAGTATTTGGAAGACTGGGTTAGTGCACTCCGCAGGCTGGTGCTGTAAGAATAGCAGTTCCCAACCCTGGGAAGATGGCACTTGAGGGCAATGTGGGATATTGATTCGGGACCAGAACCTCAGTAGCTGACCCTCCAGATCTCTTTCTCATGCCACCCCACCCAGATCTTCTCTTTATGACTCCCGTATACCCTGATTTGCCTTCCCTCTACCACAACCTTGGGTGAGTGCCTGAGAGCAATCTCTTGTGCATTGGTCCTTTAGGAGAGCACCTGGGATTCTAGCAGACTCGATTATCTTCCTGGGCATGGAGTCCTTGCTGATTTTCACTGCTGGATGTTATGCAGGCTCCACTTCCCAGCCCTGGTACTCTCTGTTGGGTGTCCGGGCTTGGGGTTGAGACCCCAGGCTCCTGAGAGAGGACTTATACAGCCTAGATATCCCTCTGGCTTCTCAGCCACGACACATGGGTGTGGGGGTTAGTCTTCTCTGCATCTCCTCCCTTTTAACCAGTCTCTATAAGGCTCCTTCTATAAATCCTGTGATATAATACTGCTGTTCAGCTGTCCTTTGGTTATTCAGGTTGATTGCTCAATAATTTAGCTGTAAACCCAGTTTGGTGCTAGGAGGAAGGGAGTGAAGCTTCCACCTGCTCCTCAACCATCTTGAAAATCTAACACAAATATTAATTAATGTAATATTGGTTTGGTGGTGATGAAGTCCTCTGTTATGTATGTTCTTAAACATTATTTATATCTTCACATTAATTTTTAAATTCTTTTTAACTTCCAGAAAAAAATTATACTCTATGTTTATTAAAAACTCTATTTGCTGCTTTACTATTTTCAGAAATAATGTCATAATAAGGTTAGGATGATTTGGTTGATAAATCAACAGATTCTGTTTAGATAATCAAAAGCGATGTACTTTTAACTTATCATTTTAAAATTATTCCTACAAGTACTAGATCTCTATTACTGTAAATCTAGATAAGATCTAATTATTAAAATTAATAATTATAATTAAAATTTTTCAACATAACAAAATAATAGAATAAATATTTTAAATTGTCACATAACTGAAATAAATTAATGCCAAATAACCACCAGAACTCAATGATTTAATTTAATAGTAGATACATGTAAGTTGACACAGGAAAATTTTTGGTTGGTAATTTTAAAAGAATAAAGTTTTGGGTAGGAAGAAATATGTTTTTATAGAGTGGCATTAATTTCTCAACAGCCTCGGCTTTATTAAACCATGTGTGTACATGGTTTATTATAAGTGTAAATTCTTGGGAAATTTATTTATGAAACATAGCCAAATGCATATTCTGATTTATCACAATTTTTTAAATAAAATAATAATCATAAAAGACTATTTCTTAGAAATACTCAACAAACAATAACTTTAAAATAATGGATATTTGCAATGCCCAACAGCAGTGACATTGTAAAAAACTGAACACAACTGTTGATTCTCCCACCTGTTGTTCAAAAGATGCAACCAGTCATTGAAAGGTAATCAAAATGAAAGAAAAATAAAATAGTTCAAGGTATCAGCATTACAGTGGCCTTCACTTACTCAAAATGATCTGAACATAGTATGTCAGACTTCTAATCTAAACAAATACCTAAATAAATAAGTTACAGAGTTATAGTTATATTGGAAGATTAAAAATATTATTGAGTTGAATTTATACTACATGAGAATTACAGTTGATCTAGACTTGGAAAGATTTAGATAATGCCATCTAGTCACATTCGCCTCATCTACATGAGGAATCTGAGTTCTTTTGTACTAAGTAAGAAAAAAAAACAGTAGTAGGTTAAGAAAGATTGTCTATACTTGTTTATGCTCCCTCTTTCCTCATTTACACATTTATCCAGGGTAGAATAATATGTTCCCTATCACTCACTTGAAACTACTCTTATCAAGAAAGTAATGGAATCCTTCTTATGAACTCCAATGGATAATTTCATTGATTATCTTATTTGATCTCTCAGCAGTATGTGACTATGTTAACATCCAGAGAAACTCACTGAAATGTTTTACCCATGCTTTGTCAGTTTTCATTCTGTTACTCTGATTGTTTTTGTTTAATATTTTAAGGAAGTTCATTTCATTTTTTCTATTAAATACAGATATTATATTTTTCCTTTTCCACTACTTTTATTATTATCCCTGGATCCAAAACACCATCAAATAAATAAGTTTTAAGGGAAAATTTTAGTGCCACAAAGGATTCCCACCTACATAAGAAAAAAATAACCAAAAGACATCCTAAAAGCACAAAGGTTCAAAGGTGAAAAAACATATTACTTATGTATATGTTCCTTGAAAATAAAAGTATCTGATGTGCTTTAATAAGAAAATAAAGATAGGGGAAGTTTGGACAAAAGAGGTTTTATGCAAGGCAGCTGTGGTTGATTATATTATTTATTCAAGATTATTATTTCCTCTCTGCCCATGTCATACTTTTCTGTAGGAGGAGTATGTCTTTTCATTGACTTTTGTTTTGGCCATGCAACTAATACCAGAATGTATAAAACTAAAACAACTGAAAATTTCAGAAGAAAATGATAGAAATGCAATATTGGTGGAAGACCATAAAGAAGTCTTAATCTATAACAAGAAAAACATTAACTATTATAGTTTATTAAATACGATTAGTAAATATAATTTATACTTTATAGAATATACTCATTTTAAACAGCCCTGAAAAATCAAAGGAATTGAACAAAAATAGATTTTAAAAATGAATTCTGACTCTCACTAAAATCTTATGACATTAGAAATTAATAACCAAATTCAATATTTAAACCTTAACCCCTCAGCATTTATTAAACATTATTGAGTTAAATAAGAAATAGAAAGTCCAATTATACAAATTTTAAAATAACATATAGAATATGACCTGCATATTTATTTGGATGCATAATATTACTATAATAAAAAATATATGTACAAGTGAAGATACATATGCATATATATGTATATATGTAATATGTATGTATGTGTATGTCATGGATATATATACATGTACACACACAACCTAACATATACATATGCATGTGTGTATGTGTTGTGGGTATATATATTTTCATTTATATATATGTAATTGGTCCAGTTCATTTTGTCCAGTCTAGAGATTGTGTCACCTGCGTCAAAGGGTGACTCCTTGGAGTATGAGCTGCAGATAATAGGGAACAAGGTTATTTAGAAGGCAGACAAACTTCCTTTTGAGGATAAGTAAGCAAACACTATAAAAATGTATATTTTTAAATCCTAAATATTAAAAATTATAAGATATACCTTAAATATATCTATTAGTAAAAATTGTATAAAGTTGGAAAAAATAAACTATATTGATGTAAATATTTAATTAAGTCAAAAAATAAAACAAAACCAACATAAGGAAGGAATAAAAGCAATAATCAGTGAACTAAAAGCAGGAAAGCTTAAAAAAGGATTAGAAGTTTTATGGATAGTTAAAAAGTTTACAGATAGTTATTTGAAAAAATAATAAAAAATAAGAAATGGAAATAACTGGATTTTTTAAAAAGTGCTGAGAATATAAGAACTATAGCTACAACAAATAACACAATAAATCTGATAATTCAGTTGAAGTAGAAGATGATATAAAATGTATAAATGAATACAATTTACTTATTACATAATGAAATCCCTAACAGACCAATAACCTTGATGAATATTTTTATAATAGCAAGGAATTACAACAAAATTTCTAGTGCCAAATAATTTCATAAGAAAGTTATTTGCAGCTTCTATGAAATAGGTAATCTCATTCTATATAAACTATTCTGAAGCATAGAAGATGTAATCAGCTCAGTTCATTTTGTGAAGGTAGCATGTCCTTTATAATTAAACATTAGAATGCTCGGTCAGTGTTGCTCAATGGTTGAGCATCCCTCCATGAACCAGGAGGTCACCATTTAGATTCGAAGCCAGGGCACATGCTGGAGTTGTGGGCCTGATCCCCAGTAGGGAGCGTGCAAAAAGCAGCAGCTCAGTGATGTTTCTCTCTCATTGATGTTTCTATCCATTTATCAATCTCGTTTCCTCCTTAAAAAACACAAAACGATAAAAACATATTTTTAAAAAATAAACATTAGACCACAAAAGAGAAATTTTAAGACACCCGGGGGCAGCTCAGCGGTTGAGCATCTACCAGGGATCCAAGCGATCAGGGTTCAATTCCCCGTCAGGACACATGCCCGGGTTGCGGGTTCGATCAATGACTTTCTCATCATTGATATTTCTATCTCTCTCTCTCCCTCTCCTTTCCTCTCTCTGAAAGCAATAAAGCTAAAAAAATAAATCACAGGAACATAGATGAAAAACATAAATTAAATAGGAACTCACAAAGTAGGCCATCTGATAATTAATTTCATATTAATAGATTTTATCTCTAAAGAAATGTAAGACAGTTAATTAAATCTAATAAATTTGATAACTCATTAGGTTCTATTAAAAAGTATATTTTATAATAAGCTAAAATGATTAGTAAAATTGAGAAAACATTTCTGTTAAGAATTCTTAGAAAAAATAAGTCTTAGAAAACATCAAATGTTTTAAATGATTTCAAAAAGCCCTTATCAAAAATAGAATAGATATTCTTCTCAAGTGTACATGAAACACTAACATGGACAACATTCTAAAAAATGTATCATATGTAAGGTTTACTCAGGATGAAAATAAGCACACAAGTATTTCTATAATAAAATTTAATAGTATATAAAACACTTTATTTATGCTGTGAAATACTTCAAATCATAATTGAGAAGTTGTAATTGCATTACGATACAGTTTGGTCAGGTGAAAACCTGGGTGCACTATAAGGCCATAGGACATTCTGGCTATTGAAGCAATGGAATTACATTATCTCAGGGACATTTAGCATGTTATTTTCAGTCTGCATCTAAAAAAATGTTAGGTTCAAGGGGGAGACCGAAAATTGAAGATGAAAACTATGTAGCAGAACAGATACTTGGTATTCAATGAGCATGTTTTTTATGGCTTCCATATGTTTCTACCAAAAATTTTATAAGAAAAATAAACATCCTAAATAATATTTTGTATATTTCTTGGTGATGATGTGGAAGGAAGCACCAAAAGGAAAGAGTGCGAGGCAAGCAGAGGAAATAGAGAGATCATTGACTAAACTGTCACTTATGAAAAGTATTGGTGGGAAAAGATAGGAAGTTGGTTAGACAGGTAATTTATATAATTAGTCCCTTTACCATTGAGTAGTTTCTTCTCTCCATCTTCTCTTTTCTTGATACTTTTCTGCTCTTGGCATTTTTAAAGTCATAATAAACTGGAGAAAATATTAAGATCTTCCCATGTCAAGGAAACTTGGCTTATAATCATTAATAGCATACATAACAATAATACCATTTTTTCAGTTAAGATGTGCCAGGCACTAAGCTGGATATATGTGTTACATATATTTTCATATTCAATCTTCATAAACAACTCTTTGAAGTAGTATTAGCATTTCCATTTTATCAAGGAAGTTATTTTTGAAGGCCCACCAGCAGTACTTGGAAGGATCAGAATCCTACCACAGTGCTCCTTCCACTTCACTCTAATCTTTTGAAGCACTAATTGTCCTCTGACTGAGAGAATTCACCTTCGTATGTCAGGGAGAGATGACTAAAGAATTCCATGAAAGATAATTAGTTCATGATCTACATTTGAAGAAATTTGAAATGACAACCCCTAGGGTGAATTGCTCAGGTATGTAGGTGAAAGAATTCCCTTTTTCAAGGTGGTGGGCATTGTCCTTTACACTACCATTTAAGCTTTCAGGAAGGCCTAGGCTACTTAACCCTCCAGGCACTTCACACCACCTTAATTGCTCTATGAACACAATAGTGCATTAGGAACTATGAAGGGAAATTCACAGTTGGTAGGCTCTGACCTGGACATGTTGTTTAGTGTTTTTTATACTTTATCTCATATATTTAAATCCTGAAAGAGCATCTGAATCTGCAAACAATGCATTTCTGTATTTATCATAGTTTTGGGTTACTTGCGTCACATTTTTAAGCCATGATACACTGATAACACATCATATCACTGATGTAGGGTTTGTCTCCTAGTAGGACTGTACTCTTAAACATGGACAATATTCAACATATTTAACAATTATAAGGAGAAAGCAACAAGCAATCAGAAAAGATGCTGGACTGGAGACCTGGACAACTTTTGATGTGCCAGAAGTCCTCCCTGGATTGTGGCAAGGTATTCAGAGTCTCTAGGAAGGAGTCATAGAGAGCATATAGCACAAGTGATACCCAGGGACTAGAGGTTTTCACCAACCAATAGGAAATTATTTCAGTAGTTAACAGTTGTCATAGGAAAAGTTCAGCCCTGACTTAGAGCTACACATTCAGCAGACTTATGTGGCTGATTTTCTCTAAAGGTCCTATGTAAGGGTTACATTTTTCAATCTTGAAAATAGAAAAAGACATGGAAAGCTCATTTAAATAATTGAGTTGATAACTTTAACAAGTTGAAACCAGTCAATCTTTTCTTGTTACTGCATATTGAAAATGTGTTTTCTTTACTTCATCAGGCCAGAAAGGTAGCAGATAGAGGTGTCTAGGACAAAGTGATAAAATTAGGAGAAATACAGGTAAATAGAATTCCAAAGGTGGGCTGTATAGGAAGACTGCACTTTGTACTACTTTGAGGACATCTGGAAGTAACCCCTCAAGTTCTGAATCCTCAGTGGACACCTTACTTCACTTAATCGCTGTTATCAGGTAAATTCTATTTTTATGTGTGTTTGTTTTATCTACTTTACTGAAAATATTCAAATTTTTCAATATAAAATTGGTGAAGAACTAAGATATATTTTATTGTTCAGTAAGTGGAAACACAAATATTCTGCTTGAGGATAACTAAACTACCTATACTTAGATTTAAATATATGATATACAAAAGATTTTAAATAATTTTGATTACTTTATTAATTTTACATGGTTTTATTCTCTGCATCATGAATTAAATAACTGTATAAAATTCAATAACACTGTATAAAATAACAATAATATATCAAATAAAAGAATGCATAAAAAGTGAAAAAAATAGTTAATTTAATTACTTAAACAAAAACAAATATGTCAGGTGCCTAGGGAAGGGATAAAACTGAATAAGATCTTTAATCAGGCCTCAACAGTGATATGCCCAGAAAAGCTTCAGTTTCATTCTGAAATAGCAAAGGAAGAATATCAGAAGGCGTAAAATTATCATTTACAACAAAATCTGAAGTTAACTTATGTTTATTAAAGTGTTCAAATTTTATGTTTTATGTTCAAATAGTACATTCGGGTTGCTTAAGTTATGACACTGCCCCTACAAGTTTTCCACTAATTTACTGCATCTTACAGATACTGAAAAGATATTCTCTATAATCATTTTTAAATTTGTGCCATTGGAAACAATGAAATTATTTATGGTGTGGGTGTAATAGAATGAAATTATTTCATTAAACCTTTTGAACACTTTGGAGTTGATCTTATAGTTAAAAAGTAGCAAGGTGTAATTAATAATTAAATCAATCATATTGTTTTTATGTTTTTTTGTGTGGATCCTCAATGTATGCACATATTTAAAGATGTAAGGTAAGTTAAAACTTTACACACCCATATTTTCTGAGAGAAAAGCAAGAAAATCTATTTTGAGCACTTGGAAGAAGTGCCATTTAATTGGTTATTTTAATTTTATATATGCAATATTGATGATATTGACATCAATGGTATCAAATTATCTTTGACATGATCAAATATTCCTGTATGAACAAGGTTAAATAGCAAATGTCAAATGAGCCTTATATAGGAAATGCAAAGGCTAGTGTGTTCAACTATGTATTCTATGAATTAACAGTTAATGAATGGTTTTAAAAAATCATTTTTAACAACTGGATGATTAAAATTTTCTCAAACATTAAAATGCTTTTAAAATATTGGTAGCGGAATGGTCTTTCTAACTTCATTTTAAAACATTTTCTTTCTCTTTTATTTAACAATTAATAGTTTCCTTATCATCTAGATTCTAAATAGAAACTAATATCTCTCATTTTATTTATTTATTTTTAAAAATCATTTGGAAGGTTTTGTCAGAATAAAAATAAGTACATAAATATTAATTTATATAAACACAATTCTAGTTGTATATAAGAATTTTATTTATGATATAAATCTGTAGGTTGTATGACTATTTTTCACCACTGCAAACCCAGAACTAAAGACATTTTCTTATACATGTGGGTGCCCCCAAAATACTTCTTGACTAAATTAAATAAATAAAAGGCAATAAAATGTTACTCATTTTCCTCATCTATGTACATATTCCCTAAATTTGGAAGACTTTGAAAAAATGCTATGACTCACCAAACATTTGCATTTGCCCTTCTTTTACACACTGCATCATATCAACCTCATAAAACAAAAATCAGAGATTATCTTACAAATTATGTAAATGATAAAGGGAAGTAAATATTTTATAAATATCCACATGGGAATGCATGATTTATAATTTTGAGTTACAATATTCAAATGTTTTATCTATTATCATTTATTTTATAGTTTTCCTTCTAATATGCAATATACATGCTATGTTAAAAATTAGCTATACCTGTCTAAACGTGGGAAAGAGAATAGAAAAACATTAAAGTTTTGATATTGTGAAATAAATGTCCTAAAAACTAGTTCCAATGTAGAAAATTTTTCTAAATTATAAACACACATTTTCTAAAAGGCCAGAAATAAAAAATAAAAGGACATAAGAAATCAAAAGAGTAAGTAGGCCCTAAAATATTGATTTCTTGATGATGCTTGCCAGTTTTAAGAACCTAGAGCCTTAGATTTTAGAGGATAGTCAAGACACAGAAATAAGGCTGGCAATTGAAACTGAAACCATCATTTAAATTAAGGGCTCTGGAAAAATTACGTATTTTGTAAAGGGTGCACTTTTGTCTCCTAGCAAAAAGATGATATGGAATATTTACTAGGATATAGGTAGACAACTAAAACATATTCTCTGATAACCTGTAACCAAAGGTTGGCACCTTTGTGTCTGTAGTTTTGAACTCACATTACCTGCAGTTCCCAGGACATTCAAAGTTAGGAAAGTTACTTAAAACATATCCTGGGTTGATAGGACTCCAAAACAAGTGCTGAAGCAAGGGAGAAAAGAAGCAAAAACAAATATTCTGAAAAGGCAAATTTAAAATGATTGTATTGCTTATCTATCTATTAATAGTTTCTTCACTTGAATAAAGAATGTGGCTCCATTTTTGATGTTCAACTGAGGACAGCTTTAAAGCTTCACTTCTTCCTCTTTCTCCCTGCCCCAGACCTGGACAAGCGTATAAGAAAGCCTGGGTGATGTTTCCTTTAGAACTGGCAAGCAGTTCCAGCCACAGGAGATCCTTCACCCCAGCCCCACCTACTAAACACACACACATACACACACACACACACACACACACCCTAAATAGGACATAGCTTTTATTGGTCCAGCTTTTGTCTTTGGGAACAAATGACTAATTCAAAGCACACTCTAGTATTGTCATTAATTTCAGTTTCACAGCCTATAGTCTGTTACATCCATCTAGTTCCCTTTCAGAGCACTGGAATATTTTTTTTTAATTTTTCAGACTTAAAGGAACTTCCTATTATATATGATAAATTAAAGATGATAAAAATTCATTCAATAAAAGATACTACAAATTTTCCTGGTGTGGGTTTGGTTATAAGTAACAAGTTTGAGACATGTGAATTACACTTATTTAGATCAACTAGAAACTCTCCTAAATTTCTTACCTAGCAGGAGCTTTTATCATATCAGAGGTGTTCATAGTTTCTAAAACTGCAAAGGCTATACACTCAGCCATTAGGAGCAATGGCTTTGAAGTACACTTGGCTTTTTAAGATACTTTATAACAAGTCGTGGAAACTTGAGCTCTACTTTTTATCCTCTTGATCCTGTTTCTTCAATCTACAAAATTACTGTTTAATACATATCTTATAGGAATAGGGTACATATTATTATTTTGTAATTTCTAGGAACTATTGAAGTTAACACAGCAACAAAATCCAAAGTCAATTTACCCCCCCCAACTAGTTTAAATAAATCCTTACATTAACAGCCTGAGAAGAGTTGTGCCCATTAGTAGGTATAAATTCTATTTAGCTTTATCTCTCATGTTCTACATAAGATGCCTGGCATTTATAAGACAGACAGAAAAAGCAACAAAACAAAATAACACAACTAGGTCAGAGAATACTCATGTGTAGAAACCATCAGAGAAGTATTAAATAATGTCAATGATTAACACATTAAAGAATCTACAGGAAAGAGTAAATGATATACATGGACTGATGGGAAATCATAGAAGACAGAAACTAGAAGAATCAAAAGAAAATGCAAAAAAAAACCCCACACGATATCACAAAGATGATTAATATTTTTGACACATTTGTCAGTAGACTTGTTACAGGAGAGAAAATAATCAATAAACTTGAGAATAGATCAGTAGATATTAGCTGAAGCGAAAGACAAAGGGACAAAAAGAGTGAAAAAGAAAAACATAAAGGAGATGCTATGAACTATTGGACAATATCACATGGTCAATACATGGGAATCCCAGGAGAAGAGGAAAAGAACAGAGCAGAAGAACCATTTGACTATATAATAGTGAGGAGTTTCAAGAAAATAATGAAATAAAGAAACAGAAAACTAACAAGATAAACAGACACACACACATACACTCTCACAAACCTCCATTGACACATCATATTCAAACTGCTGATAAGAAGAAAAATAAAGAAAACATTGTTAAAGAAGGGAGAGAAAAAGACATATTCTAGATAGTAGAACAAAGGTAAGAGTTAAAGTAGACTTTTCTTCAGAAATAAATCAGATAACATGAATAATCTAAAAGTACTAAAAGATATCTATGCTTAGAGTGGGGGTTGGGTGGAAAAAGATTTAATTTAGGATTAAATTAAATTCTATCTTCAATTTTCAGCTGTTCCTACCAGGTAGTTCGTGCTTCAGAAGGGGTCTTGCTTGTCTCTTAGTCAAAGTGATGTTGCTAATCATTTAGTGGTTGCCAAGCTTGTGGAGGCAAGGTGAGTTCTGCGTTTCCCTGATCCAACCTTAGTCTTATGCAGAACACACATGCCTAGTCTCAGCGTGAGGGAATTCTTACGATAGCCCCTCTTTCGATAGCAAAACTATACCTTTTGCCCTGCCAGGAGTGGCTCAGCGGTTGAGCATCTGCCTAAGATCCAGGCAATCAGGGTTGGATTCCCGGTCGGGGCACATGCCTGGGTTGTGGGCTCGATCAATGACTCTCTCATCATTGATGTTTCTATCTCTCTCTCCCTCTCCTTTCCTCTCTCTGAAATCAATAAAGATATATTAAAACAAAAAAACTCTACCTTTTATCTGTGGTGGTTCTCGTGCAAGGGATATTCCTGCCTTGCCCACAGATCTTTAATTGTATTAGACTTGAAATCTGGACTCAGAATGTTTCCACCCCCTCCCCCAGGCATAGTGTTTTTATATTCTCTAATCTTCCTGCAGAAACAATTAGTCTTACTGGTGTCTTGGGGGTGAGGGTGTTTACTTTCCCTCCAATAGACACTTAAGGCTTTTGAGAGAGCAGCCCAAGAAGGGGGCAGAACTTTGTGTTTTCTTATAGCAGAAGCTATCTCCTATTCCCGCACTGACAATGGGAGTTCTCTTTAGAAAACTTCTTGTAATATTTTTTTCTCATGAGTATTCAATGGAGGAACAAGGAAAGGAGCCTGTGAATATAATTCTATACCATCACAACAGCCCATCATTGCCCTTTAGCAATTCATTACAATTTCAATTGATTCCTTCTTGCCAGTTTCATGGTAGTCATGCAGTGGCAACTGATCTCTACCCACCAGATGCATTAACACCCCTCAATGTGATGATCAAAATGTCTCCAGACACTGACAAATGTTTCCTTAAGGAGTAAATCACCCTGGTTGAGTATCACAGCTCTAGTCAATATATATATGAATAAGATCTCACCCCATCTCTCAACTTGTTCATGGATTATCTACCCTATTAAAAATCATTCAATAACAACCAATAGGTGAAATATCTTGAGAAGATTGAAGAAGCCTTCCTTAATCCAAATTACATTTAAAATTTCACTCTCAGTAAGATATTCTTGAGGATTCCCATAGCCTTTTATGTCTTCAGTAAATCCCTGAAAGTATATCACAATCCCTGAAAATCACTCTAAGATAGCACATACCCCATTTATACCATAACAAAATATGAGAACCAGGAGAGAAAGTCTTTCATACAGAAAATATTTTCATTCGGTATTCTGACAAGTACTGCTAAATAAGCAATATTGATAGACCATTGCCCTGGGCACTGGAAATACAGTTTTGAAAATGGAGGCATAGCACCTGCCCTCATTAAGTTACCATCTAATGGGGGAAACAAGGATGGGAAATAGATTAAAAGGTAATCTCATAATGTTTATAAATAGAGTTGAATCATATGCATGGATTTAAATAGTTCAAGAAATTACGTATCTCTTTCATGCAGGGATTAGAAAGTGTAGATGGGAGCTGAGGTAGGATGTGTGAACTGATCTTGTGTTATTTTAAGTTTTGAAGGGCTTTTAGTAGCATGGTGTTTTGTCATGTGGAGTGCAATTCTAGTGTCTAAAAATATCGATTTTTCGTGTTTACTACACCTATATACAAGACAATTATTTCTTATTAGACATATTAGAAGAAACAGTAATCTATTCCAATCTTGGAATAGTGGGCTCTCTTGGACTTAATGAGACAAAATCTTCACCTCTAATATCATACATTTTCAAGCAATTTTAAAGCATAAGTTTTCTCTTAAAAGCTAAAACTATTTTTTAAAAACCCACAGTATAGTAAAATATTTTATCAGTAATATGATGAAAAGTATAGTGTTTTATAAAAAAAATATGAGAGAACAGAATCTAACAAGGAGACTGTTAAGCAACATTAAAGATGAGACCTTCCTAAAGAAACTGTACTTGCTTGATAAGTAAGACTAAGTCAGGCCAGAAAAGGTGTGGTTAGATGTAAAGAAGAAAGAACAAAATTACGAAGGCAGAACAGCACAATTGAAGTTGCTAAAAGTGGAAAGGAATAAACATTTATGTTGGAGATGCAGAGAAAAATGCAATTCTGTGTGATAGAAATATAATAGGAAGGACAGTGACTGGAGATAGAACTTAGGGTCAATTTTGCAAGTCTTTATATGTCTCATTAATAGTTTTGAATTTTAAATTAGGAGCAATTAGAAATTATATTAAATTAGAAGCATTCAGAACTTGTATTATGCTGTTCTGTCGTCAAATTTATATTTGCACTTAGCCCAATAAAGAGATGATAGTGAGTTAGACAAGGGTGGCTTGAGAAGACTCTGGAGAATTTTTTAAATGACAGAATGATTCATTGAACTTTTGTATTGTTTTTTTAGTCTCTATGTCATTAATTTCTGCTCTGATCTTTATTATTCACTTCCTTCTGCTTCCTCTGGGTTTTTCTTGTTGTTCTCTTTCTAATTCTTTAGTTGTTGTATTAGATGGTTAGTGGAGCTTTTTCTTCTTTCTTGAGGTACGCCTGTACTGCTATGAACTTTCCTCTCAAGACTGCTTTTGCTGTGTCCCAAAGATTTGGGGCTGTTGTGTGTTCGTTTTCATTTTTTTCCAGGAAGTGTTTGATTTCTTCTTTGATCTCATTGGTAACTCATTCATTGTTTAATAGCATTCTATTTAGCTTCCATTTGTTTGAATATTTTTGAGTTTTTTTATAGTGGTTGATTTATAGTTTCATGGCATTGTGATCCAAGAAGATGCTTGATATGATTTCAGTCTTTTTGAATTTGTAGACTTGTCCTGTGCCCTAACATGTATTCTATTTTTGAGAATGTTCCCTGTGCACTTGAGAAGAATGTGTATTCTGCTGCTTTGGGGTGGAATGTTCTGAAACTATCAATTAAATCCATTAGATCTAGTGAGTCATTTAAGGTCCTTGTTTCCCTGTTGATTTTTTGCCTTAATGATCTGTCCAGTGCTGACAGTGGGGTGTTAAAGTCCCCCACTATGATTGTGTTGCTGTCAATCTCCCCCATAAAGCCCATCAAGAATTTTTTTTACATATTTAGGTACTCCTATATTTGATGCATATATATTTATAAGGGTTATTCCTCTTGTTGGATTGATCTCTTTAGTATTATGTAGTGACCTTCTTTGTCTCTTGTTATGTTCTATATTTTGAAATCTATTTTATCAGAAATAAATATTGTTACTCCAACTTTTTTTTTTCCCATTGGCATGAAATATATTTTTTTCCCATCCCTTCCCTTTCAGCCTGTGTGAATCTTTTGCTCTCAGGTGAGTCTCTTGTAGACAACATATATATGGATCTTGTTTTCTTATCCATTCACTTACCTTATGTCTTTTGATTGGAACATTTATTCTAATTACATTTAAGGTTATTATTGATATATACTTATTTATTGCCATTTTTTTCCTTTTATACTGATGTACCCTTCTCTCAATATTTCTTCTTCTTCTTAAAGAAATCTACAAAAGATCAATGAAACCAAGAGCTGGTTCTTTGAAAAGATAAATAAGATTTATGACCCTTTAGCCAGACTCACCAAGGAATAAAATCAGAAATGAGAGAGGATATATAACAACTGACCCAAAAGAAATACAAAGGATCCAAAGAAAATACTATGAGCAACTATATGTGAACAAACTGGACAACCTGGGTGAGATGGAGAAACTCCTAGAAAGATACAATCTTCTCAATCTAATCCAGGAAAAATCAGAAAACCTGAATAGGCTGATAACAACTAATGAAATTGAAGCAGTAATAAAAAAACTCCCAGCAAACAAAAGTCTTGGACCAGATGGATTTACAGGTGAGTTTTACCAAACATTCAAAGGAGAATTAATACCTATTCTACTGAAACGATTCCAGAAAATTCAAGAGGAGGGAAAACACCTAAGCTCTTTTTATGAAGCCAGCATCATCCTAATCCCAAAACCAGATAAAGACACCACAAAGAAAGAAAATTACATGCCAATATCCCTGATGAACATAGATGCTAAAATCATCGACAAAATATTAGCAAACAAGATCCAGCAATACAGTAAAAAGATCATACACCACAACCAAATAGGATTTATTCCAGGGATGCAAGACTGGTATAATATTCACAAATCAATAAATATGATACATCACATAAACAAAATAAAGGACAAAAATCATATGATGATATCAATAGATGCAGAAAAAGCATTCAACAAAATCCAGCACTCATTTTTATAAGAACTCTCAGCAAAGTGGGAATAGAGGGAATATAGCTCAACATAACAAAGGCCATATACAACAAACCTACATCCAATATCATACTCAATGGTAAAAAACGAGAACCATTTCCCTTAAAAACAGGAACAAGACAGGATTGTCCACTTTCACCACTTTTATTCAATGTAGTACTGGAAGTCCTTGCCACAACCATCAGATAGTAAGAAAATATAAAAGGTATCCAAATTCAAAAGGAAGGAGTAAAACTGCCTTTATTTGCAGATGACATCACATTGTACATAAAAATCCTAAAGACTCCACCAAAGTATTGCTAGATTTGATAAATGAATTCAGTAAGATATCTGGAAACAAAATTAGCATTTGAAAATCAACAGCATTTTATACACCAACAATGAACTCTGAAAAAAAGAAACTAAAGAAACAATACCACTTACTGTTGCAACTAAAAAAATAAGATACCTTGGAATAAACTTAACCGAGGATGTAAAAAACTTGTGTTTGAAAAACTACAGGACACTGAAAAAAGAAATAGCATAAGAAATAAACGAGTGGATTGATATACCATATTCATGGAATAGAAGCATTAATATCATTAAAATGTCTATACTCCTCAAAGCAATCTATAGATCCGATGCAATTCTTATTAAAATACAAATAGCCTATTTCACGGAGTTAAAACAAACATTCCAAACATTTTTATAGAACCAAAAAAGACCCTAAATACCCACAGCCACCTTGAGAAATAAGAATAGAGTGAGAGCGATCACTTTACTAAATATCAAACTATACTGTAAACCCTTTGTAATCAAAACAGCCTGGTATTGGTAGAACAACAGACAAATAGATCAATGGAACAGAACAGAGACCCCAGAAACAGACCCACACCATTATGGTCAGTTAAAATTTGCAAAAAAAGGCAAGGGCATAAAATGGAGTAAAGACAGTCTCTTCAATAAATGGTGTTGCAAAAATTGGACAAGTAGATGCAAAAAAAAAAAACGAAACTAAGTCACCAACTTACTCCATACAAAAGAATAAACTAAAAATGGATAAAAAAAAAAAAAGTAAGTTGCAAAACCATAAATATCCTGGAAGAATACATAGGCAGTAAAGTCACAGACATTTCACATAGTGGAATTGTCACCAACACATCTCCTAGGGCATGAGAAACAAAAGAAAAAATAAACATATAGGAGTACATCAAACAAAAAAGCTTCTGCACAGCAAAAGAAAACAGCCTCAAAATACAAAGGAACCCACTGCATCGGAGAACATAATTGCCAGGGATGCATCTGATAAGGGGCTAATTTCCAAAGTGTGCAAAGAACTTATACAACTCAACAAGAGGAAGACAAACAATTCAATTAAAATATGGGCAGAGGACCTGAATAGACACTTCTCCAAAGAAAGCATACAGATGGTCAAGAGACATATGAAAAAATGCTCAACGTCCTTAATCATCAGAGAGATGCAAATTAAAACCACAATGAGGTATCACTTCACACATGTCAGAATGGCTACCATCAATAAATGACATATGCTGGCGAGGATGTGGAGAAAGGGGAACCCTGGTACACTTCTGGTGGGAATGCAGACTGGTGCACCCACTATGGAAAACAGTATTGAGGTCCCTCAAAAAATTAAAAATGGAGCTGCCTTTTTACCCAGTGATCCCACTTCCAGAAATATATCCTAAGAATCCTGAAACACTAATTAGAAAGAATGTATACACCCCTATGTTTATAGCAATGCAGTTTACAATAGCTAAGATCTTTAAACAGCCCAAGTGCCCATCAGTAGATGAGTGGATAAAAAAGCTGTGGGACATTTACAGCATGGAATACTATGCAACTGTAAAGAAGAAGGATCTTGTACCCTTTGGGACAATACGGGTGGACCTGGAGAATATTATGCTAAGCAAAATAAGCTATGCAGAGAAAGACAAATACATGATCTCACTTATATGTGGAATCTAAAGAACATAATAAACTGATAAACAAAATAGATTCAATGTCTTGGAAGCATGGATCAGACTGAGGGATCTCAGAGAAAAGGTGGAAATGGCTGGGTGGGGAGAGATTAACCAAAGAATCTATACGCATATATGCATTACCCGTGGACACAGACAGTAGCGTGGTGAAGGCCTGGGGAGAGGAGTGGGTGTGGGAGGGAAGGCATCAAGAGGAAAAAAGGGGACATCTGTAATGTTTTGAACAATAAAATATATTTTTTTTAAATGACAGAATGTGAGTTGATGTTATGGACTGCATATGTGTGGCCCTCTCCAAATTAATGTTGAAATAATAACCCCCATTGGATAGTGTTTGGAAGACCTCTGGAATATAATTTGGTCATAGGGGGTGGAGCCCTCATGATGGGATAAGTACCCTTATAAGAGGAGACACGAAAGAGCTTGCTTATTCCATCTCCAACTTAGAAGGATACAGGGAAAAGACTGCCAACCACAAACCAGGAAGAAAACACTCACCTGACACGAATCTACTCATACCTTGATCTTCAACTTCCAGCCTCCATAACTGTGAGAGAGAAAAAACATTTGTTCTTTAAGCCATGCCATATTTGTGTGCCACAAGAATTTTTAAAACGTACACCTATTTAGTCAGGGGCATTGACCTCTTTTCCCCTACATTGTCAAATAAAAAATGACAACAGCAAACATAATAGCCATCCAGTGTGAATACCTTCTACCATAAATAGATATCATATAATCAGAGTTGCATCTTATTGGTCACCTTACATAATAAAGTTGCATCTGATTGGTTAAATCTTGGTAACAGAAATATTTATATACATGTATAGGCACCTGATTTTTTAAAAAGTCAATTTGGAGCAAAAAGATAGGTAATTACTATTAACATTTTTTTTTTTTTTGTAAATCAATCAAAATTATATCTACTATTTTATCAGATTCGCAAAAAATATATCTTTGGGTGTGCCACAGAATTTTAGTAACCAGTTTATGTGTGCCATGAGATGAAAAAGATTGAAAATTGCCATCATATTCTATTAAGAGTAACACCAAAAAAAGAAGTTATTGGGGAAAAAAAACAGTTCAATTTGGGGACATAAAAAAAATGTGACGTTCAAGTGAAAATGTCAAAAAGCAAGTGAATATATAGACCTGGGGTTTAAAAGAGATCACCGGACTGGTGATAATACCTAGGGAATTATAAAATTACAGACGATTTTTAAACCTATAGAAAATGGATTCAATCATCCATTTGAGCAAGGATAATATGAGCAAGGATAACTTGAAACTGAGTTCTGAGGAAATCCAATGCCATTAGGAAAGTCTTGTACACCAATTTGTACAAGTTTATACTCATTTGAGCTCTATGGTGCATCCAAATCCAAACTAAATCCATACCAAGAATTTGCATCTTATCAATACCAGACAATGTGTTGTCCATTCATGAGTCATAGTAAAACAGACCAAGTTAAATGATCTGATAGAGAAAGCAGGAGCCTGCATTTTGAAGGGAAGAGGACTCTTTGGGGCACAAAGATCTAATACTAATACCAAGTTTAAGACCTTAGAGTGTGGAGTGCAGGCAGTTTAAATTTGAAAATACAGTGCATTGTGCATATTACTTATGAAACTATCACATTCTCATTTTAAAATTTAAGATTTGAAAGGAAAAATCAAGGCAGTTTAATTTTCTATATTGCAACATGTCTGAAAACTAAAATTTCAGCTGTATGTTTTCTATATTCATCAGTATTTTTATATGCACAGTAGTGTTTCCACTAGTATTCACTATTCTCCAGGGACCTCAGGGAAATGCATAAATTCCTCTAAAATTTTATGAATTCAGCAAAAGCTTCAAAGTCACTTGTTAATTGACAGAATATAGTGAGTAAGATATTCCTGCCAAGTGATTTGGCCTTGATTTCTATGAAAGCATATGCAAATATGCAGACTATAGACAGGGAAGAATATTTTAGGCCAAACCATTTCTGAAGGAGAATCAATTCAATTATTCTAAAGCCTACTGTGCAATTTATGGATTATCTAGCCCTGTTCCATTTTCTTTTTCTTTCTGATCATTGGATTTTTACCAATTTTTCTGCTTATTATAATTCTTCCAGAAGGTGATTCAAGGAAAAGAGAAAATAAGAAATCTTAATGAAAACATGACATTTTTGGAAAGCTACCTTGCTTAGAAAAAATGTTTAGTAGGGGAGAATGCTTAAGATTTGATAAAATTAAATTGAGAGATTATAACATGTGGATTCAAAGTGTGTATATCCCTAATTATTTTAGCAAAGTAGTTTTAAATGATTTTTTACTGTTTGCTGAGCTCCTTTTACATTTTAATCATTAACATTGTTTTCATTGTTTTCCTGAGTATAAACTTACAAGAGGCTTAAAAGAAACAAAAACAAATGTAATTGCTGTTTCTGTGATTTAAGAATCTCATGGGGCTCAGCCAGCATGGCTCAGCGATCATCGACCTATGATCCAGGAAATCGTTTTGATTCCCAGTCAGGGCATATGCCCAGGTTTCAGTCTCCATTCCCAGTAGGGGGAGTGCAGTAGGCAGCCAATCAATGACTCTCTCATCATTGATGTTTCTATCTCTCTCTCTCTCTCCTTCTCCCTTCCCCTCTCTGAAGTCAATAATGATATATAAAAAATAAATACATAAATACATACAATAAAAAAACATATTTAAACAAACAAAAACAACCACCCCCTCAAAAAAACAAAAAACAAAACAAAACAAAACCAACCCAAATCTGATTGTAATTCAGTTGGGTTAATTATGTGACTCTAATAATAAGTAGTAGGCAGTCATGGCAATATTAAAAAGGAAAAAGAATGTAATGAGGTCCTGAAGCTACACTTCTTTGACTCACCTCCTACATACACATACACAAATGGTACACCTCCCAAACATATGCACACATGTACACACATACTCATATGCATTCATACATACATGCATACACATGTATATATAAACATACATAGACATTAATATACACATATGCATTTACAGATAAACACAAGTAGCCCCTAAGAAAGCCATTTGCTATCTCTGTAGAACTCCAGGACTGGATGCAGTTTGATTATTTCTCTGTAAATCACAAAGATTATGTCATACAACAAAGTTCTTTAATTTTTTAGGCATTGGCCCAAATTACATGGTGTTAACATACACAAAATAATGAATACCATAATCAACTAAGGTATTAAGTAGTATTTATGTTTAATGAAATGTTTAGTTATAATCATTATCCAAATAAATGGACAGAAAGGACAATTATTCTTTACATAAATAACTAGTATTAGCATTTCATTATACAGTTCACCCTTGAACAACATGGGGGTTAAGGGCACTACCCCCATGCAGGCGAAATTTTGGTTATAACTTTAGTCGGTCCTCTGCATCCACAGATTTCCAATTGTGGATTGAAAATACTGTCTTCTATCTATGGTTGGTTGAGTCCAAAGATTGAAAACCCATAGATATGAAGGGGCCTACTCTAACTATATTTATTGAAAAAATCTGCTTATAAGTGTACCTGTGCATTTAAAACTGGTGTTGTTCAAGAGTCAACTTTATAACTTGATTGCACATATTATGATAGATATCTACAAGAGAGTGAGGAACAGCCAAAGGCAGATATGTTCTACTGTTTTTCTGAAGAATTCAGGATTATTAGCATACCCAGACCAGACTCTACTTCATCACTAGCAGATAGGTTTGAGCAGAAGACCTTAGAGGAACACCCTTGCTCCTTCTCACTACTAAGTCTAATACTACACTTTGGTGAAATAGCAGTAGGACTTAAAGTAAACCTTGGTACCTTCATCAAATTTCTCACTTCCTATGAAACAAAGTTCTTTATGAGGCTAACATCATTTAAGCAATCCTTTCTTGCCATCTTTGTAATCTACCTTCAAGAGTGAATATCAGAGCCTTTCTGGATATAAATTTTCAGAACAAGCTTGATTTTTGTTGCCCCCTCCCCCCAATACTACCTCATTTCCCCAGAACTCATTTAATTTTTAGTTATTTGGTGGTTTGCTAAGCCATTATAAATTTTTCCATATTTTGTAATTTCCAGAGTGCTAATATCTCTCCCTTTCTCTCTTCTTTTTTTTTATTATTTTTTATTTTTTTACTTTTTTTTTAAACCACTTTTTGTGGAGTTTTGAAAAATAGGAGAGAGAAAAAAGCATGGGATCAATATGCTAGACTTAACCACAGGTAAGGGTTATTTTATATTATATAGGACAAAATCATGAAGAACTTTATAGGCATAATGTCTATAACGTTTTTTAAAAATCAACAAATAAATGCTAATATTATTCTCACTTGCTTAGACTGTACTGCTATCAACTTTGACAGTGCTGCTACAGACATTTGCTGAGAACAAGCAGTGATTTATGTTAGGCTACTGGGATAAAATAAGTTATTGTTCATTAACTGGCAAAACTATAGGATAAGACAGGATGACAAAACAATTTTGTGCTGATAAATTGTTGTGTACTTATTTGCAAGGCTGGCATAAATAATTTTATTTCTTCAAGGTGCAAACGATAGATAACTAGGGCCCATTGGTTATCATACCAATAAAGAGTCAACAGAGCATACAGCATCCTCAGGCCTTATTGCATGCAGATTATTAACTTATGTTTTCTAGTGTGTGGGGCTCATTTCTAAGAAAGTCAAAAGTCCAGTTCTGATCATTTTCAATGACAAAATAGTCATTGTTGAAAAGAACAGGTCTAGTTGTCTTTGTACTCTTATTTCAAAACCAGAAACTATTTTCATAAAATTAATGTATTTCCTCTGAATTCTAACATGAAGCAAGATCAGATTAAAAGGACACTTTACTCATGTTGAACTTAAAAATTATCCCTAATTTTTAGGGATATTTATCCTGTAAAATAGTTCAATCATTCTGATGTGTTATTGATGAAAACATTTTAGATAAAAATACAAAGTTCCATTTTATTTATTAATCCTCTGATGTAAAAGGATAAAACACCTTGGTGCACATAGATTACACAACATTGGATGTTGCACCCACTGAGTTTCATATTGAGATTTATGGGCTGTGTCTTGATTCTGTTGGAAGGCTGAAATATATTCTAATATTCCACTCTATCATTAATTCTTCAACGTGCTCTACAAGCTACTTTTTCTCCACAGTTTCTAAGTCTCCCCAGATAGGTCCCATTCTAGTTGTGTAGGCCATTCTCAGTTCTTTTAACAGTTGTTGTCCACTTCTCTTCAAAACACAGTAAGTTCAGCAGTTGTTTTAAAGTACAACAAATAATACACTCCAAAATAATGTTGAAGCTATCTAACAGAAATTGCCTAATTTAGACACTTTTCATATAAAAATGAACAGTTTTTTCATAAAGTATTATCACTTAATGGCTCGATGCTTTTGATATCCAACTGTAGATTAATATATAAGGATATAGAACAATATGGGAAGCAAGTTATATAATTTAGATAATTTTGACAGGCTAGAAATGCTTATCTACTTTTTACTCTATTAATAATCCATTTTATAACCCTAAAAGTTATTTTATGAATCCATATCTTGAAATACTCCTCTGTAAAAATCACCAAAGAAAAAGTAATTAAGTGGGTTTCATCAGTTGTGTGTGATAAAATCACAAAGGAAAAAAATTTGAGATTAAATCAGGATCATCAGATGTCTAATGAGGTTTTATCTACTTTGCTAGTTCTAGAAAAATGTTATTTTAAAATATAAATTTATATCAATCCTAAGGAATGCTTGTGACTTGTTTTTTATACAAAATAAAAATACACAGGAATATAATTAGAATATAAATTCTTGAGACACATAACAAAATGCACTTTTACAATCAAATAAATCCATCAGGTAAAGTGTTTCAGGCTCCCCATAATCATAAATGTGAGTGATTTTTCTCTCACATTTATATAAAAGCTTTTTTTTCTTTGAATAGGCAACTAATTTTATTCTTCAATGTGTGTTCACCATTAAATCCATCCTTAAGTTTAAATATGCATATGAATATAATATTGAGGTTTTCTGCTTAAACATCATTTTTGGGGAGAGCAAAATAAAATCTGTTCATTACTAACCATTTATCAAAATTATGTAGTTTATGTTTAATCTTCCAATGATAGATGAACTTTTCAGCATGACATAAATCTGTAGTAAAAATTATGGCACTTTACTTTGCTGACTGATTTTTAAAAGAAAAAAAAAAAACCCTTACAAATCAAGGGACTAGGCTATAAAAAATCTGGCAGAGCAAAGTGCTTTTTAAAATCCTGATTTGTTACACAAATTCAAACACAACTCTATCTCAAGCCCTGATTATTATATTTCACTACATATATTCCTCAATCTTGTTGGTAGTGAGATTGAAGAGACACAGATATGCTATATTAACTTAATAACTCTGTCTTGATCTGTTATTGTATTCAAAACACTGGAATTGACTAAGAATTGGAGGTACTGAGGAAACCAAATTTAACACATTATCATTGACCTCTATGTTCATATAGTGAAAGAAATAAGATTTTTTAAATTTTACAATTTTATTAAATTTGATATAAAAAACAAATATCTGTAAGTGCTCTTTTTTGTGTATAAAATATTCCTTTGATATCAAAAAACTCAATTTTGCACTTATGATTTTATACATATACAAATAATATTTCTGGGAAAATACATCCCAAATTGTTTACAATGTTTGCCTGAAGGATGCAGAAAGACCTAGTTTTTATTAATTTTGCTTTTGTTCTATTTGAATGTGTTTAGTACATGGCATGTATTACTTTCTAAATCCACTTTAAGCATCATTTACTTACATTTAAACACAATCAAGTAAATGTGTTAATTGAGATGAATTTTGACACATAACGTACAATGTATTAAACATAATCTTATTAATCCAACAACTACTCATCTTATTTTTATCGCTATAGATTATTGTTGTTTTTTCTAGAACTTTCTATAAATAAAAGCATATAGTATGTCCTTTATTGTTCTTGCCTTCATTCACTCTGCATAATGATTTTTTAGATCCACCATTTTGTTACATGTATCAATAGTGTATTCTTTTTTAATGATGTATTGTGTTCCACTGAATGAATATACCACAATCAGTCAATCTATTCACTTGTTGATGGATATATGGAATGTTTCCAGTTTGTGGCTTTTGTAAACAAATATGAACATGTACAAGTTATTGTGCAGTCATATATTTTTATTTTTATTGACAAAATACCTGAAAGTGGGATTATATGATAAGTGAATTTTAACTTTATAAGGCATTAGAAAACTAGTTTTGAAAGTGACTATGCCATTTTTGCATTTCCATCAGAAAAGTATGAGAATTCCATTTGCTCCATAGCCTCACCAGTGCTTGGTATTATCAATCACTTTCATTTTAGCATTTCAAGTTGGTATACAGTAACATATCATTGTGTTTTATTTTGCATTTTCTCGAAGTTTAAAGATATTGAGAATCCTTTGCCCATTTTGTTTGGTTATTTGTCTTTTAATGATTATTTAATGAGTTTTTCATACATTTTGATAAGTCCTTTGCATTATTAGGTAATGTTAATATATTTTGTCATTATTGAGCTTGTTTTTTATTTTTATTTTGTTTAATCCTCAGCTAAGGACATGCTTAGAGAGAGCTAGGGAGAGCGAGAGAGAGAGAGAGAGAGAGAGAGAGAGAGAGAGAGAGAGAGAGAGACATCCCACTTCTGTATGTGCCCCACCTGGGAATCAAATCCACAACTGGGTATTGAACCGGTAACCTTTCAGCACAACACAGTGTTCAACCAACTGAGCCACTCCAGCTGGGTGCTTTTTCACTTTTTAATGTTGCCTTTTAATACATTTTTTAAATAAAGTCAAATCCGTTGATTTTTTTCAGTATGTGCTTTTGTTGCGCTAAGAAATCTGTTAACATCCAATTCACAGTGAATTTCTTGTTTCCTCTTAGAATTTTATAATTTTAGATTTTTATTTAGGTCTATGATCCATTTTGAGTTAATTTTTCATATTTGATAAGGTGAAGTTCATTTCTTTTCCACAGATATACGCAGGTGTTCTATCAAAAATTCTGTGGCATATTATTTAAGTTTGACACTTTGGATTTCATTTATTGACATTAACATTGTTTTCTTCTTATCTTGGTCCTCCATTATCTTTACCCTTCTCTTTCTCTAGGATCAATAATGATGTAATGATTCTGCCACAGTCATTCTTATTATTATTGCTTAGTGTTTTTTCTCTTTTTTTCATTAGTCTAGCTAGAGGTTTATGGGTTTAATTTTGCTTTTCAGAGATGTACTGCTTTTTCAATAATTTTTATCTAAAATTTGTTATTTTCTTATCATATTGATGTTCACTCCCATTTCATTATTTTCCACTCTCTAATTTGATTTTCATTTGTTCTTTATCTAGCTTCTTAATTTGGTAGATTAAATGATTTATTTTAACTGCTCTCTTTTTCTAAGAAACTACTAAAATATAATTTTTAAGCATTGCTTGAGCTATATTTCTCAAATTATGTTATGCTATATTTCCATGTGAATACCATTCAATTTTCAATTTTTATAACATCGTTTACAATTTCTTCCTTGATTCCATCATTTATTCAGAAGTATGTTGCTTAATTTCCAAATATTTGTAAATTCTCTAAATGTATTTGGGGTATTGATTTATAATTAATTTTTATCTCTTTAAGGAATGCATTTCTTATGAAGTCAATTCTTATAGATTCAATAAGACTTGGTTTGTGACCCTGGACAGTGTCTATTTAGTGACTACCCTATTTTCACTTGAAAAGATTGTGTAGTGCCCTATTAATATTAATTAAAGATGTTTGATACCAACTTAAAGTCTTCTATACTCTTACTGATTTTATGTGTATTTGTTCTAAGTATGGAGAGAAGAATGTTGAAATTTCCAGCTATACTTGTGAGTTTGTTTATTTTTTTTATTTTGTCATTGTTCCTTCATATATTTTCAACACTTATTATTAGATGTACATCCATTTAGATTTGCTTGCCTTCTAGATTTAGATCCATTTAGATTTGACTTTTTTATCATAAATAAATATCCCCTTTTTCTGCTGATATTCCTTTAACTGAAGAATAGAGCCACTTTGGCTTTATAATGATTAGTGTTGGCATGCTACAAACTTTCTGTATCCTTTTACTTTTTATCTATGTCTTTATATTTAGAGTCTATTTATTTTCAATGTCATATTGTGGAGTCTTCCTGTTCATATTTTAGTGTGCATTTGAAGATGCATATCGTTCATTTGCATATATACAATTTCTAACTGAAATATTTTTTCCTTCAGCCTGAATTACTTACATTATTTTATTATTTTATAGTGCAGGTCTGTTGTAAAAAATATTTTTCTCCTTGCCAAATATTTCATACATACACACAATTTAGAATCACGGTAACAGAACAAAAATTTGTGTTCCAAATAAAACCAATATTAACAATTTAAAAAATATATATTATATTTGTGTGTAGAACACAACAGTAATCCAAAGTACTATAATTTATGTATCCATTCTCTGGCTGATAGACAATTAAGTTGCTTCTTTCCTATTATCTCTCTAGCAAATATTGACATAATGAACGTTCTTGTGAACAACTCCTTCTACAGGTAATTACTGATTTCTCTAAAGTATATAACTGGAGTAAAACTGTAGGAACAAAGCTTAAGTTCATCTTTAAAACTATTTCATGCCTGGTGGATTGCAGGCAGTTGTACTAATTCTACTCAACTGTGAAGGAGAGGTAGGGATCAATATACAGAGATTTTACATTACATTATATAAAATGTCCAGTCTCAGACAAAGTTTAAGAGACATAGAAAGAAATAGGAAAGTATAACTCATTGGCAAAAAAGCAAACAAACAAAAAACAGTAGAAACTGTTTTTGAGGAAGCCCAGTGATGGACTTAGCAAGAAAGACTTCTAAGAAGCTTATTTGAAATATGTTCAAAGAATTAAAGGCAATCATACCAAAAGAAAATAAAAGAAAATATGATTAAAAGGTCCTGTCATAGATAATATATTAATAAACTGATATAAATTATTAAGTACCAAATGAGAATTTTGGAATGGAATTTAAAAATTCTGAAAATTTCTGGAATGAAAATTTTATGTCCAAAATGAAAAAATTCTCTAATGGGATCAGCAATAAATCTGAGATGACAGAAGAAAAGCCACTGAACTATATAACATTCTGGGGAAGGCAAAGTGATATAGATAATAAAAACATGAATTGTGCCAGGGGTTTTGGAGGTGAGGGAAGATGCACACATGGAGCACTAAGAAAATTTTAAGGCAGTGAAATGATTCTGTATGGTGCTGTAACTGTACATACATGATATTATGCATTTGACAAACTCATAGACATGTACAACACAGAGTGGACCTAATACAACCTATGGATCTAAGTTAATAATAATATGTCAGTGTGACAAGTGCATCACACCAATGAAATATGTGAATAACAGAGGAAACTGTGGGCAGATGAGAAAAGGAATACATGAAAACTTCCTGTACTTTCTGTTCTATTTTTCTATAAAATTGCTTTAAAAATTATCTATTAATTTAAAAAACACATTTAACTTTTGTTAAACAAGCAAAAGATTTGAAAGACTTTTTTTCTTTCTCGTGGTCATGGACAACAGTGTGGTGATTGTGAGGAAGAGGGGAGTGGGTGGAGGTAGAAGAAGATATAGGGAAAATAAGTGGTGATGGAAGAAAATGAAATAAAATAAAATACATTATTTTCAAAGGAGATGCACAAATGGTCAATATTCACATGAAAATATGCTCAACATTATTTGGGAAATACTAATCAAGCCACAATGTGATTCCTCCTCTCACAAATGAGAGTGGTTATAACAAAAGACACACAATAACAAGTGTTGGCAAGGATGTGTAGAAATTAGACCCTTTATTTATTGCTGATGGGAAAATAAGATTATGTCGCTCCTTTGGAAAGCAGTTTGGCCCAGCAATTCCACTTTTAGGTCCATAGTTAAGAGAAATCAAAATATATGTCTACACAAAAATTGTTCATGTATTCTTAATGGCCAAAAAGTGGAAACAACATAAATGTCCATCAATTGATGAATGGATATATAAGCTGCAATATCCAGATAATGCAATATTACTCAGCCATAAAAAGGAATGAAGTACTAATATGTGCTATAATATTATGCTAAGTGAATGAAGCCAGTCACTATAAACCACATATTTTAAAATTCCATTTAAGTGAAATTCATATAAATGGAACTATGTAATTCCAGAATAAGCAAATCTATATCAATAAAAATTAGATTAGAGGTTTCCAGGGACTGAGGGTAGGGGGAAATAATAAATGACTGCTAATGGGTATGGGAAAATGGTCTAAATTTAGATTGTAGAGAATGTTCCATAAGGCTTTGAATATATATAAACCATTAAGGTGTATACATCACATAGATGAGCCTTAGAGTATATTAAAGATCTTTCCTCTGAGATCTCTGAGGGACTTTAGTCAAACAGTCCTCAAAGAGAAGTGCCCAGGTCTACAGTGGTTTTGATGGAAAGATACGTTAGAGATGCAGGTGAGTTCCTGTAAATGTAGCCTTTAAACAGAACCCCTTTACCTGAAAGAGTAAACTTTTGGAGAGTTTATGAGTGTTATGTGTTTTAAATTGCCCTACCCCTGCCCCTTACTAGAATACCTAGCATAACCTCACTTAATATCACTGTCTTGACAATTGTCTACATAGACCTTTGAAATGAAACGTCGAAATTGGAAAATGCCTTACAATGGACATGAAATAGTAAAGGAAAATTTCACCCTAAAGATTAGTTTACCTAAAATTTGCAGACTATATTTTTAAACCCAACCTTGCATAATTATCAAATGTCTGTAACTATAATATACTAATGTAGCTGGCATATTTCTTTCCACTCAAAATTGGATGTGAAAGAATGTTTTAGGTACCTGTTCTTCATTTGCATCGATTTCAAATCCCATACCAGTATAAAGGCCACTCTCAGAGATGGAATTTTTAATTTTAACTGGATCATATCCTGTTCTAAAATCCTCACACTCAATTCTCCAGCCAGTTACAAGCAAAATGTTTTACCGGTATAAAATTTTTAGTGCTTACAACTCCAATTTTAAGCCTCCAGGCCTTTATGTTATAATGTCTGTAACTCATTCCAAATGTCAGAGTCACTGTAATGAGAAACAGTGAGATGCAGTGCCACCGTTACATGTCATCCATAGAATATCAAAACTATCTTCAACATCAGTGTTAAAGCTATAATCATAGGGGTGATTGGTGACTTGCTAGAGTCAATACTTTAATTTGAAGGGGTCACCATTATTAGTCTGCTGTACTCTGGTTAAGAAAATGGCTCCCTTTCATAGCTAAAAATCAAAATGGTTTTGTAGTCTCTGTGTAAGTTCCAAGCCTTTCTTTTCAAAGTCATTGACTAAGCCTTGTTTTCATGATGAGCTCAGCATGAAAGCAGAAGCAAGAATAATTCTGTACTCTCAATGACTTAAAAAATATATATACTTAAATAGAAATTATTGCTTTTTAAAGCACTCCCTACTTTTATCTTAAAATTTATTAAGCTCAAACGTTAGTACATAATTAAACTGTTTTTGAGGATTCTCATATAATAAAGTCTGATTGCTTAATTTAATTAAGCAAACATAACATTTAGCATGCATGCTGTATTTTCTCCAAGGAAACCACTGACTTTCAATCATTGAATTCTCCAGGGAGAAGATAGTTTGCATTCAGATTTTTTTACCACATAATATCTTGCACCATATAATTACAGTATTTGCATTTGTTACCAGGTACACTACCTGATTGAAGCCTACCTCCTTCCCTGGATAATAAAGATGTAAATTGAAAGAAAGCATTCAAGAGCTAGTGAAAATTTGAAATAGCCCCTATGGAGATGTGAAAATAGGGTAAATTAAGAATAAATAGAAGGATTTATAATTAGAGAAGGGTTGCAAAATCTAGATCAACAGCATTTGTAGCAGAGCTAAAAAGTAATACTATAGGATTTTTTACCCTTCAAAGCAATTCTCAATGTCACAATAACATGATAAAAGCAAGAGGATAAATACAAGGGCTATTTATGGAGAATAAATAAGCAGTATGTGATGATCTGTTGGAGTAAGAACCAGGGTTTCTGACTTGGAAAATTTGTGGATAGTAATTCTTTTTCTTAACATGAAAAGTTCAAAACAAGATGAAAATGTAGTAAGATGGAGAAAATAATGAACCACCTCCAGTCTCTTGAGGTCAAGGTACTTCACAGATATCCAGGTGTAAACTCTATGAAATTCAAGAATTCAAAAATATATATATAATTTATTCATTTTGGCATCTAATTATTGAATAAACTGGGCCCTGGCAAAAAATCTTGTTTTCCTTAGGAATCAAATGTTTCATCCTAGATGAGGAATAAAAGGAAATTGTTCTATAGTACAGTTATGACACATTCCCAGGAGAATGGTATTGACAGTTCTATAATCACACAGCCTGAAGCTATTCCCAGAAGACTATTGAATATACAGGTTCTGACATAGAATTCATAATACTGTTTCTGTATAACTGCCAAATAGATATGATATATGGAACTATCTAATTCAAGTATACTCAACTGTGGAGATTGTTAACACTTACTTCACATATTTTTATTTTCTAATTATAATAAAAAACACATATGAAAAAGAGGTATATCTTCTTATAAGCCAATTCAGTATTCCTCATTTTTTTAAACATTTGACATCTATCTGAATAGGTTGCCGTCTACATATCACGTAGAGAAAAGGTATATAACATTAACAGAAATTACACTAATATTTATTATAATACTGATATGCTAAATGTATTCAAATTTTATATATTGCAGGCTTTAGGGTTCAGGTTTTATTTGGAAATTTCAGAAAATAGCAAAACCTACCTATAGTTTCACTCTTTCTTAGAAAGAGATAAAGAAGTGAAAATTAAGCTGTCCAATACCTTTCCCAGAATAGACCACACTAATAATTTTATTTGGAAATTTCAGAAAATAGCAAAACCTACCAATAGTTCCACTCTTTCTTAGAAAGAGATAAAGAAGTGAAAATTCAGCTATCCAATGCCTTTCCCAGAAATGACCGCACTAACAATTATTGTAATTGCTTCAGTTGTTACAAGCAAACACAATAAGGTAAAGGAAAGTGATCTCAGATAGAAAAGTGGAAGTATGAGAAATAAAAAGCAAACAAATGAAAGGTATATATGAAAATCCAAGAAGTGTTTAAAGTAACAAGGTTAACAAATCACTGTGGTGTTTATAGCATATCTGAAAGTAAAAAATAGTTATGTGGTAGGCAGTTAGGCATAAGCAGAGCAAGGATGATGGGCCAGATACAGAAGGTCACCAGGGTCTGAGAAATCAAGCACCTTGCCACCAGGGTAACCTTTCTTCCCTAGCATATTGCTGGTCATGTGGTTTAGACTCCTTTCATGCCACTGGTCATGTGATTCTTACCTCCCCTGACCTTTTCTCCCCTGGCATGTTGCTAGTCATGTTGATTAAACCCACTTAGAGGGGGAATGAACAAGAGGGACAAAGAATAGCCCTTAATCATTAAGTCCCTTGGAAAATGAGGTTCTGAGTTGTATCAAATGCATCTAGATCTTAGTTGTGTTTCAGCTCCAGACCCAGAAAAGCAGCAAAACCAGACAAGCACACCATGGCTGTCTTTAGGACGAGCTATGAGATGACTGATGACCCCCTAACCTGGGGCAGACCAATCAGTGGAGACCAGGATCTTCTATGTATAATATCATGTCAACTCCAAATAATGACAGTTTTACTTCCTCCATTTGAATTTGAATGCCTTTAATGTTTTCTTTCTGTCTGATGCCTATGGCAAGGACTTCCAGTACTATGTTGAATAAGAGTGGTGAAAGTGGACACCCCCACTTTGTTTCTGTTTTTAAGGGAAATGGTTTTGTTTTTTGCCCATTGAATATGATGTTGAATGTAGGTTTGTCCTACATATATGGCCTCTATTAGGTTGAGGTATGATCTCTCTATTCCCCCTTTGCTGAGAGTTTTTCTCAGAAATGGGTGCTGGATTTTGTCGAATGCTTCTTCTGCATCTATTGATATGATCATATGATTTTTGTCCTTCATTTTGATTATGTGATGTATCACATTTACTGATTTGAAGATATAATACTAGTCTTGGAACCCCAGAATAAATCCGAGGTGGTCATGGAGTACGATCTTTTAAATGTATTGCTGAATTTGGTTTGCTAGTATTTTAGTGAGGATTTTAGCATCTATGTTCATCAGGGGTATTGGCCTGTAATTTTCTTTCTTTGTATACAGTGTCCTTATCTAATTTTGGGATTAGAATGATGCTGGCCTCATAAAAAGAGTTTGGGAATTTTTCCTCCTCTTAAACTTTTTGGAATAGTTTGAGGACAATAGGTATTAATTCTTCTTTGAATGTTTGGTAAAACTCACCTGTAATTCCATCTGGTCCAGGACTTTTGTTTCCTGAAAGTTTTTTTACTATTTCTTCAATTTTGTTAGTTGTTATCAGCCTATTTAGCTTTTCTACCTCTTCCTGATGCATCTTTGGAAGATTGTTTGCTTCTAGGAATTTGTCCATTTCACCCATGTTGTCCAATTTGTTGGCATATAGTTGCTTATAGTATTTTCTTACAATCCTTTGTATTTCTGTTGGGTCTGTTGTTATATCATCTCTTTCATTTCTGATTTTATTTATTTGGGTCCTCTCTCTTTGTTTCTTAGTGAGTCTGTCTAAAGGTGCATCAATCTTATTTATCTTTTCAAAGAACAAGCTCTTGGTTTCATTGATTTTTGTATTGTTTTTTTAGTCTCTATGTCATTAATTTCTGCTCTGATTTTTATTATTTTCTTTCTTCTAATCCTTGGGGCTTTTCTTGCTGTTCTCATTTTAGTTCCTTTAGTTGTTGTGTTAGATGGTTCATTAGAGCTTTTTTTTGTTTCTTGAGATGGGCCTGTAATGCTACGAATTTTCCTCTCAGGACTGTTTTCATTGTGTCCCATAGATTTTGGGTTATTATTTGTTCATTTTTGTTTTTTTCCAGGAAGTGTTTGATTTCTTCCTTGATCTCATTGGTAACCCATTCATTGTTTAATAACATGCTATTTAGCCTCCATGTGTTTGAATATTTTTGAGTTTTTTATAGTGGTTGATTTCTACTTTCATGGCATTGTGATCCAAAGAAAACGCTTGATATGATTTCAGTCTTCTTGAATTTGTGGAGACTTGCCCTGTGCCCGAACATGTGGTCAGTTTTTTAGAATATTCCTAGTGCATTTGAGAAGAATGTGTATTCTGCTGCTTTGGGGTGAAATGTTCTGAAAATGTCATTTAAATTTATTACGTCTAGTGAGTCATTTAAGGTCTGTGTTTCCCTGTTGATTTTTTGTCTTGATGATCTGTCAAATGCTTATAGTCAGATGTTAAAGTCCCCCACTATGATTGTGTTGCTGCCAATCTCCCCTTTAAAGTCCCCCAAGAATTTTTTTATATATTTAGGTGCTCCTATATTGGGTGCATAAATGTTTATAAGGGTTATTTCCTCCTGTTGAATTGATCCCCTTAGTATTATGTAAGACCATCTTTGTCTCCTGTTATGGTCTTTATTTTGAAGTCTATTTTGTAAGAAATAAGTATTGCTACTCCAGCTTTTTTTTCCTTTCCATTTGCATGTAATCTTTTATTCCATCTCTTCACTTTTAGTCTTTGTGAATTTTTTGCTCTCAGGTGGATCTCTTGTAGACAGCACCTATTTGGGTCCTGTTTTCTTATCCATTCAGCTACTCTGTGTCTCTTGATTGGACCATTTATTTCATTTACATTTAAAGTTACTATTGGAATAAACTTATTTAATGCCATTTCTCCCCTTTATGCTGATGTACCTTTCTCTCATTATTCTCTCTTTTTCTTAGAGCAGTCCTTTTAGCATTTCTTACAATGCAGGTTTTGTGGTACTGAACTCCTTTAGCCTTTTTTTCTTTGTCTGGGAAGCTCTTTATTTCACCTTCAATTTTAAATGATAGCCTTGCTGGATAAAGCAATCTTGGTTGCATGTTTTTGCTTTTCACTGCTTTGAGAACTTCATGCCATTCCCTTCTGGCTTGAAGAGTTTCTGTTGAGAGATCTGATTTCAGCCTTGTGGGGGTTCCCTTGTAGGTCACTACTTCTCTCTCTTGCAGCCCTTAATATTTTTCTCTTTGTCCTTGACATTTGCCATTTTAATTATGATGTGTCTTGGAGTGGGTCTCTTTGGGTCTCTCTTGTTTGGAACCCTCTGTGATTCCTGACCTTGTGTGATTTTCTTTGTAGCCACCGTAGAGAAATTTTCTGTCATTATTTTCTCCACCAAGTTCTCTATCCCTTGCTCTCTTTTCTCTCCCTCTCTCACTCTTATAATAAGAATGTTGTTTTGCTTCATGTTTTCCCAAAGCTTCTTTAGACTGTCCTCACCCTTTTTAAGTGTTTTTTCTTTTTGCCACTCTGAGTGATTTTTTTCTACTTTGTCTTCTAAGTCACTTATTCTATGTTCTGCTTCATTGAGCCTGCTTTTAATTCCTTCCTGTGTATTCTTGATATTAGATACAGCATTCTTTATTTCTGCCTGATTTTTGTTTATGTTATGTATCTCTTTTTTTATTTTTTTACTAAGTTCCTTGATCTTACCATCTAATGCCTTTTCTCATTAATTTCCCTTGATATCTTTATAATCATTACTCTGAACTCTATTTCTGATAAATTGCTCAACTCCACCTTATCAAAGTCTTTTTCTGGCAATATTTTCTTTTCTAATTTGGGGGTTGTTTCTTTGTCTCCTCATTTTGGTGGCTCTTAGTGTTTTTATCTATATATTAAATATATTTGTTGACTTCCAGTCTTATGGGGAGGGGTTTTGTATTGTGAGTACAGAGGAGCCCAGAGGTGTATTTTCTTTATACTTCTAAACTCTTTTCTCTAGGCATGTCCCTTTAATGGGTGTCCCTTTTGTGGGTTCTTTGTCCTCTCATGTTGTGGTTAGATCTAGATTGTTGTTGACCAGTCCTTGGGAGAACTCTCCTCTCAGGTTGGCTAACTGTGTGTCTCAGGTCCAACCTTGTTGTATAAGCTGTTGTATGGGTGCTGACAAAGCAGGACAACACAAAACTAAACTTCCAGGAAACAAGGGGTATCTTACAAAATATCTTGACAGTCACAATGAAAACCACCCAAGTGAAAATTGAACTGGGAGAGTGAAGGGAGAACTTAATTTCTAGAACAACAGAAAAAGAAAAAAAAAAAAAAAGATAAAAAAAGAAAGAGAAAGAAAAATAAAGCTGAGAGAGAGAAAAGTATATCCTTATTAATAGTGATAAAAATTTAGAAAATAATAATAATAATCTAAAGTGTAAAAACTAAAGAAGCTACTGGGAGATAATAGAGAAAGAGAAAAGATTCTGAAAGAAGGGCCAGCAAAAAATTGAGAGACTAAGAATAGGATAATATTTGGAAATGAAAAAAATAAAAGTACAATAGAAAGAGTAACAGAAACTGACAATTGAATAAAAAAACAGGAAGAAGGAAGGAAAACAAAAAAAAGAAAGGAAGAAGAAGAAGAAAAAATTATGTCAATGGAGAGAGGAGAGAGAGAGAGATAAAGCCTGGGCAGGAAAGGAATCCAATAAGAGATTTAAGAGAAACTATAAAGAAAAGCAGTAAACTTATTGGTTATAATGATAAAGTCCCAGGAATTAAGCAGGGAATATCAAGAAAATCTTGATAGTAGAAGCAAGGATAAAACAAAACAAAGCAAAGAAACAAAACAAAATAGAAAAACAAAACAAAAAACAAGCTAAGCAAAACAAAATTCTTTAAAAAAATTATTAAATTTTTTTTTAATTAAAAAAATAGAAATTATTATAAAATTTAAGAAGAAAAAACAAATAATTTTTTTCCCTTTCTCTTCTTCCTAACTGGAAAAAAAAAAAAGACAGTCAACCAGGTGAGTTTCTTCTGGGCAGCTTATGTTGTCTGCAGCTCTTGTTTCTTATGCCAATTTCTGCTCTCTTGGGAGGTACTTGTGTATCAGTCAACCTGAGGACCTGTCTAGGTTTGGTTCTGGTGTCCTTAGGTAAATGGTTGATTTGAGGCTTTCTGTGGACCACCTCCTCTTTTCAGCTATTTTGCAACTTTATAGTTGCCTGGTTTTACTCCAGAGCCTTCTGTAGAGTTCTTAGGGTACAGGATGGTTAGTGTAGCTCAGGGTACTGCTCCTCTTACTTAGAGGTTTTTCTGTGAAGCACTCACTGTGAGGGAGTTAGCCTCTGCTCCACAGCCAGCTCCTCAGTCTTTACCCTGTCCTCCAATTCTAGTTCCCCATGCACTGGCCTGCTGCCACTTCAAATTGATTTCAGTCTATTGCCTTTTCTGTATAGGTTGTTTTAGCAGCCTAGGCTCTGTGGATTCAGTTAAAGTACATTCCAGTGAGCCCTTTGCCTGCCCAGCCCCCAGCAGAGGTTTTCAGCTTTTCCTCTAGTTCCCAAACAATAGTGTCTTAGAGTTTTTTTCTTGTAATGTCTTCCTGTGAGCTGTTCTCCCTTCTCCCTCAGGACTGTGCCTTGCAGGTGTGTCTGGGGCCTCAGGTAGTTGGGCCAGCCCACTTCATGTTGGGGGTGGTGCTCCTGGTTGCAGGAGAGGCAGGCGGGCTCCACACCTCCCTTCCCAGCTCTGGTTGACTGGTTGCAGAGGTTTTCACCTATGCAAACCCCAATCCCAGCTTCCTTTGGCTTGTCTGCTCAGTGCATGAGGGGAAGATGGGAGCTAGTTCAATGCTCATAACTCAGAAATACACAAAACAACACACAAGCAGAGAGTCTGCTCTACAAGGTCCCTCTGCCCACGTGCCAGGCACCGTGCAGGAAGGCACCCAAAGTCAGCTCCACACAGCTCACCTGCACCTCTGATCTCAGTAAAGCTCAGACAGCTCCATGAGCCAACACTGTACCCCTCAGGGTGGTCACAAATCCCAGACTCTCCCCACTGGACCTCAGGGAAGGAGAGCTCTCCTCTCCTTCCCCACACCAAGCAGATTAAATGCTTTCTCAAAACAATGTCTTACAGAAAGGCAGAGGGTCCCTGTGTGTGGCTATTCATTGCTGACCTTTAGTCCCTTACTACTCGGGAGCCCCACACTTTGGGACAGCCTTTCCTATGGTTGGCACCCTGAGCATTGGATGGCAGTTACAGTTGCCATTAAAAGCTTTGTTTCACTAGGAAGGTTCTGTCCTCTCCTCATGGGCACATGGATCCCCTGGGTCCCTCTGTGCGTAGCACTCCTTCTCCTCTCCTCTGCTCTGGGTGTTGGATCCCTGCTTTTGGATGCTAGTCTCCACTCCATAGGGGAGGAAGCTTTGCAGCACCCAAGCCTCTGGGCTTGACACCCAGCACAGGCTTCAGGGGGCTTCTCCTCTCTACACTCCCTTCTTTTACCAGACTCTACAGTGTTTCTTCAGTGTTCCCTACTCTCAATATGTCCAGTCAGGTATGTCTCTATTTTTTCCAAGCTGACTACATAATATTTTAGGAATAAATTGAGTCTTTGGCTGGGAATGGGGGCACTCTGCTGCTTCTCACAGGGCTGCCATCTTCCCTCTTGAAAATATTTTAATTCAGTGATATTGTTACAGCATATCAAAATGTAAATGCAACCAAATCAAAAATATAAAATGGAAAAAAAAGTTTCTTATTACACTGGAATCCAGAAATGCACTTTAGGATAACAATGCATGAGATGCCATGGCTTCAGACAGCTTTTTCAGAGTAGTTTAGAGACCAAGCATCTTGAGAAAATATTCCTCAGGTTCCCTGTGAGGTAATTTTTTTTTTTAAATATATCTTTATTGATTTCAAAGAGAGGAAAGGAGAGGGAGAGAGAAAGATAGAAACATCAATGCTGAGAGAGTCATTGATCAGCTGCCTCTTGCACACCCCAGACTGGGGATCAAGTCCACAACCTGAGCATGTGCCCTGACTGGGAATCGAACCCTGATCACTTGGATCCTAGGTTGATGCTCAACCACTGAGCCAGACCCAGCCGGGCATGTGAGGTCAAATTTTATCACTTCCAATTGGTTCCATGGTAAAAGCCATTGCCTGGCATACTGCTGAGTCTTTTAAGGACCTTCTTCTCCCATCAGGTTATTTACTCTGTCATAGGAAGTAAAATTATACAATTTAAAATCTTGTCTATCAAGTATTTCACAACATAAAATCAAATCATACATATCAGCAGAATAAAAAACTGACACTAAATTTCAATTGCCTACAGTTTGAAGACTGAAATTTATATGATCTCAAACTGAGACAATGATATGTAAAGCTGACTTCCAATCATGCTTAGATAGCTCTGTAAAGATTTCCAGTCCCCACTCTGGACAGATGCAGGGTGCCCTAGGGAAATTATCAGCAAAGAACCAAATATCTTGGCCATTTTACCAGGTTGCCTCATTAGACTAGGCTAGCGTTTGAACAAAAGAGGTAGCAAGCATGATTAACAAAATCACTCTGTCCATTTTTATGAATTTAGCCAAAAGGCTCACTATTTTTTAAAGAAGCAAGGAGATTAATATATTTTGAGGCAAACAAATCAAGTGAGAAACAAGGAGAAAAATTCCATATGTTCAACCAGGCATAACAAACATCACAATTAGTAACTGCATGTTAAATTATCCTTAATCATTAAAATTAACATATTATTCATTTTTCCATTTTATGTCTTTCAAATTACTTCCATTTCAATTAGCACAAGTAATATTTTTTCTTTTTGTTTTCATAAAAATGAAAGTTGTGTGTAAAAGATTCCATTACATTGGGTTCTCTTAAATCCTCAATCATATTTCATTTGTTAGGCAAGTATTAACTTGACTGATAAATATCAGATTATCCTTATGCTCCTTTTCATTTTTTAAAATTTTAGAGGGTTTCCTGATACTGGTGTTATTTTCTTCTTAGTCTGAGTTTATGTTTCAATAATTTGGAAGCTAAAGTGTTTACTTCTATGATCACGTATGGATTGAATGTCCCCCACATATTCATACCAGGTAAAATGCATGTTTTTAGGTATGACGCTGTATTTTAAATAGAAAATGTCAGGTTATCTCCTCACACACACACAAAATCATACTTTTAAATTAAGCCTTTTTGTGTTTTTTAAAATGTGGTCCTCAATCTACTTGTATCAAAATACTTGTTATACACACACTTTAGGCTCTACTCCAGGTGCACCAAACAAAAAGTAGGGGGAAAAGCAGGCACCTGTATTTTTATTAAGCTTCTCAGGCAATTACTTATGTATACTCCAGTGCATAAAAATGCCAAAGACAAATATCTAGAATTCAGAGTTTTAATTTTATAGAAATCATTTTTTAAATTACTATGAAGTGACAAATGTAATTATGTAGAGTAATTTTTTTTATTTAAGTATAGTTGATATGCAATGCTATGCTAGTTTCATGTGTACAATGTAGTGATCCAACATCTTCATACTTACTATGTGATCACCCACCCAATTTTAGTAATGATCTGTCACCATGCAAACCCACATGATATGCTGACTGTACTCTCCTTGTCCTTTTCAACCATTCTTCCACCCTTCCATTCTGGAACCAATCATTTTGGTCTCTTTCTATGAGTTTGTTTTTGTTTTGTTTTATTTTTCTGTTTTATTTTATTTTAGATTTCACATATAAGTGAAACAGTACCATATTTATCTTTCTCTGTCTGACTTATTTTACTTAACCTAATACCTTCTAGGTCATTCATGTTGTCACAAAGGACAATATTTCATTCTTTTTTCTTGCTGCATAATATTCCATTATAGCTAAAATCATATTCAGTGTCCAGAGTTTCCTTTCCATGTTACAGCATTATTTACCATAACCAAGATATGGAAGCAACCTAGGTGTCCACAGATGAATGGATAAAGAAGAGTCCTTCTAAAAAGAAAACTCTGGACACTGGCTATAATTTTAGCTCTATCTAAGCCCCAATTATTCTTCTATGACTGGGCAAAAGGGACTGGGACTTTGGAAACCCAAGGGTATAATTCCATGGAAATAAAACTTTCTACTATATCTCATCCTCCCATGGGGTTCTCCGGAATTGCTTATTCCGGCAATACCCCAAGAACCTCACTTCCATTGGCAATTGGGGGAGAGGAGCCCCTCTCCTATCCTGTAACACCAGCAACAGGGCACAAGGGTTCCCTTTTCTACACATCTTTGTCAACACATGCTATTTATTGACTTTTTTATGATAGCCATTCTGACTGGTGTGAGTTATTATCTCATAGTGGGTTTAACTTGCATTTCCCTTATGATTAAGTGATGTTGAGCATCTTTTCATATGTCTGTTGGCCATCTGTAGATTTTCTTTGGAGAAAGGTTTTTTTGCCTCCTCTAGACATTTTTTGATTGTTTATTTTCTTGGTATTGAGTTGTATTAGTTTCTTATATATTTTAGATATCAACCCCTTATCGGATATATCATTTGCAATCATATTCTCCCAGTAAATAGGTTGTATTTTTGTTTTGTTGATATTTTCTTTACCATAAAAAAAGCTTTTTAGTTCATTGAAGTCTCATCTGTATACTTTTGCTTTTGTTTCCCTTGCTTGAGAGAATGCATCCAACTACTCAGATCGATGTCAAATAGTTTCCTGCCTATGTTTTCTTCTAGGAGTTTTGTGGTTTCAGGACTTACATTTAAGTCTCTAATCCACTTAAGTTTGTTTTTGTATATGGTGTAAGAAAGTGATCCAGTTTCATTTTTTTTGCATGTATCTGTCCAGTGTTTCCAAAATCACTTGTTGAAGCGACTGTCATTACTCATTGTATATTATTACCTCCTTTGTCATAAATTAGTTGACAATATAAAAGAAGGTTTATTTCTGAGCTCTCTATTCTGTTCCTTTAATCATTGTGCCCATTTTTATGCCAGTATCATACTCTTGATTAATATAGCTTTGTGATATGGTTTGAAATCAGGGAGTGTGATACCTTCAAGTTGTTCTTGTTTCTCGAGATTTCTTTAGCTATTCATGAACTTTGGTAGCTCCATATACATTTTAAGATTATTTATTGTAGTTCTGAGAAGAATGTCATTGGTATTTTGATAAGAATTGCATTAAATCTATAGATTGCTTTGGGTAGTATGATCATTTTAACAATATTAACCCTCCTAGTCCATGAGCATGGTATATATCCTTCCATTTATTTGTGTCATCTTCAATTTCTTTCTTTAAAGTTTTATAGTTTTAAAAATATAGGTCTTTCACCTCCTCAGTTAAATTTAATTATAAATATTTTATTATTTTTGATTCAATTGTGAGTGGGATTGTTTTCTTAATTTCTCCTGATTGTTTGTTATTAGTGTATAAGAACAAGACATAGTTCTACATATTACTTGGTATCCCACTACTTTACTGACTTATTTTATTAAATCTATTATTTGGTGTATTCTTTAAAGTTTTATAAATATAATATTATGTCATCTACAAATAGTAACAGTTTTACTTCTTTCTTTCCAATTTAGATGCCTTTTATTTCTTTTTCTTGCCCAATTGCTAAAACTAGGGTTTCTAATACTATATTGAGTAATAGTGGTCAGAGTGGGCATCTTTGTCTTATTCCTGATCTTAAAGCAAAAGCTTTTAGTTTTTTACTATTATAATATTAGCTGTGGGCTTGTCATATGTAGCCAATATAAAGTTGAGGTAAGCTCTTTCTGTACCCACTGTGTCCAGATTTTTTATCAGAAGTCGGTATTGAATTGTGACAAATGTTTTTTCTGCATCTATTGATATGATCATATTGTTTTTATCCTTGGTTTTGTTAATCTGATAAATCACATGATTTGTTTTGCAGATATTGTACCACCCTTGCATTTCTGGTAGAAACCCCACTTGATCATGATATATAATCCTTTTAATGTGCTGTTGAATTCAATTTGCTAGTATTTTGTTGAGAATTTTGGCATCTATCTTTATCAGGCCTGTGATTCTTTCCTTGGTCATGGCATAAGAATAATGCTGGCCTTGTAGAATGAGTTTGTTTGGAAGTGTCTTTTCCTCTTCAATTTTTTGGAATCTTTTGGAAAAAAAGGTACTAATTTTTAAATGTTCAATAGAATTAATCTGTGAAGCTGCCTGCTCCTGCATTTTGTTTGTTAGGAGATTTTTTTATTACAGCTTCAATTTAATTGCTAGTAATTGGTCTATTCAGATTCTGTTTCTTTCTGGTTCCATCATGGAAGTTTGTAAGTTTCTGGAAGTTTATCCATTTTTTTCTAGATTGACCAATTTGTTGGCATATAGTTGTTTACAGTACTCTTTAATGAACCTTTATATTTATGTGGTGCGAGTTATAATCTCTCCTCTTTCATTTTTTATTTTATTTATTTGTGTTCTTTCTCTTTTTTGTTTAATGAGTCTTACTAGAGTTTTGTCAATTTTATTTATCTTTTTAACTAACCAGATCTTAGTTTCATTAATCTTTTATATTTTCTTTTATTTTGTGTGTCATTTATTTCTGCTCTGATATTTATCTTTCCTTTTACTTACTTTGAGTTTTGTTTATTTCTCTCTTTCTAGTTTTTTTATTGTAAATTTAGATTGTTTATTTTGCATTGTTCCTGCTTCTTGAAATGGGCCCTCATAGTTATAAACTTTCTCCTATTACTGCCTTTGCTGTATCCTATAAATTTTATATGGTTGGGTTTTCACTTTCATTTGTCTAAAAGGAGTTATTTATTTTATGTTTGATTTCCTTTGTGGTACATTTGTTCTTTAATATCATGTTGTTTAACCTCCACATATTTGGGATTTTTTCAATTTTCTTCCTGCAGTGGATTTCTAATTTCATTGTGGTAAAAAAAAAAAAAAAAAAAAAAAAAGGCTTGATATAACTTAAATCTTCTTGAATTTATCCAGGCTTTTTGTGGCCTGCTATGTGATCTATCCTGGAAAATTTCCATGTACATTTGAAAAAAACCTGTAATCTGCAGTTTTCAATAGAATGCCCTATAAAAGTCTATCAAGTCAAACTGATTTAATGTGGCATTTAAAGCCATTATTTTTATATTAATTTTCAGTCTAGATAATTTGTCCATTGAGGTAAGTGGAGTATTAGAGCTCTCAGCTATTATAGTATTACCGTTAATTTCTAATTTTATGCTCATTGACATTTGCTTTATATATTCGTGTGTTCCTATGTTGGATGTATAGATATTTACAATTATTCTAATCTCCTCTTGGATTAACACCTTTAAAATTTTGTAATGTTTTTAATCCATTCTGCTACATGGTCTTTTGGTTGGAGCATTTAGTCCATTTATATTGAGTAATTATCAAAAAGTATGTGCTTATTACCCTTCTGCTAATTTTTTTGGGGTTGGTTATTTTGTTCATCACTTTTTCATCTTCCTCTGATCCCTTTCTTTTTTTGACTTGTTGGATTTTTTGATGTTTTGATTGGAGTTTTAAAATTTATTTTGGGGTATTTTTTGTGTTTTTGGTTTATGATTACCATGAGGTTCATATATATCCATGTATATATTGATATATAACAATTTATTTTAAGCTGATAGGCTTAAGCTCAATTGCATTCTGAAAGCACTACATTCTTTAACCCTTCTCCACTCTTTATGTTTTTTGATGTCATGTTTTATAACTTTTTGTTTTGTATATCTCCTGTAGCTATAATTTTGCTACTATTGTCTTTTAACTTTCATATTAGCTTTTAAGTGGTTGATTCAGTGTGATTGTGGTATATTTGTCTTTAACAGTGAGGTTTTTCTCTTTTTTTTTGGATATTTTTTTGTCTGTTTTTGTTTTTGCTTTCCTGAATTATCTTATTTCTAGTTATGACCTTTTCTTTTCTGAGTAAAGAAGACCCTTTAACATTTTTTTAAGTTTATTTTTTTGTTTGTTTAAAATATTACAGATGTCGCTTTTTCTCCCCAGTGACGCATCCACCCTGTCCCACTCCCCTCCCCAGTCCCTCTTCACACCATTGTCCATGTCCTTGGGGTGTGCATATATGCATATAAATTCTTTGGTTAATCTCTCCTCCTCCATCCACCCACCCCCCTCCATCTCTCTGAGATTCGTCAGTCTAATCCATGTTTCCATGTCATTGAATCATTTTTGTTCATCAGTCTATTAAGTTCTTTAGATTCTACATGTAAGTGAGACCATGTGATGTTTTTCTTTCACTGTCTGGCTTATTTTGCTTAGCATAATATTCTCCAGGTTTATCTATACTGTCCCAAAGAGTACAAAGTCCTTCTTCTTTACAGCTGTGTAGTATTCCATGGTGCATATGTCCCACAGCTTTTTTATTCACTCATCTACTGATGGGCACTTGGGCTGTTTCCAGAGCTTAGCTATTGTAAATTGCGCTGCTATGAAAATAGTGGTAAATATATTCTTTCTGATTAATGTTTCAGGATTCTTAGGATACAGTCCTAGAAGTGGGATCAGTGGATCAAAAGTCAGCTTCATTTTTAATTTTTTGAGGAACCTCCATATTATTTTCCATAGTGGCCGCACCAGTCTGCTTTCCCACCAACAGTGTACTAGGGTTCCCCTTTCTCCACTTCCTTGCCAGCACTTGTCCTTTGTTGATTTGTTGATGGTAGTCATTCTGACAGGTGTGAAGTTATACCTCATTTTGGTTTTAATTTGCATCTCTCTGATGATTAATGACATTAAGCGTTTTCTCATATGTCTCTTGGCCATCTGTATTTCCTCTCTGGAGAAGTGTCTATCCAGATTCTTTGCCCAGTCTTTAATTGGATTGCTTATCTTCCTCTTGCTGAGTAGTATGAGTTCTTTGTACATTTTGGAAACTAGCCCCTTATCAGATACATCTTTGGCAAATATGTTTTCCCTTATCAGATACATCTTTGGCAAATATGTTTTCCCAAATATGGGTTCCTTTGTATTTTGAGGCTGATTTCTTTTGCTGTGCAGAAGCTTTTTAGTTTGATGAAGTCCCATGTTTATTTTTTCTTTTGTTTCTCTTGCCCTAGGAGATGTATCAGTGAAAATTTCACTACATGTGATGTCTGTGACTTTACTGCCTATGTATTCTTCCAAGATTTTTATGGCTTAGCTACTTACATTTAAGTCTTTTATCCACTTTGAGTTTGTTTTTGTGTATGGTGGAAATTGGTGATTTAGTTTCATATTTTTGCATGTACCTGTCCAATTTTCCCCGCACCACTTATTGAAGAGACTGTCTTTACTCCATTGGATACTCTTGCCTCCTTTGTCAAATATTAACTGACCATAATGTCATGGGTCTATTTCTGGGGTCGTAGGTTGGCTCAGGTGTTGTAAACTCCTTTTTTTGCTTGTCTGGGAAACTCTTTATCTCTCTTTCAATTCTGAATGATAACCTTGCCAGATATTTTATTCTGGTTTGTAGATTTATTGCTTTCATCATTTTAACTATCTTCTGACACTCATCCTGGCCTGTAAAATTTCTTCTGAAAAATCAATTGATTGTTTTATGGGGTTTCCCTTGTTGTGACATGTTGTTTCATTCTTGCTACCTTTAATAAGTTCCTTCATCCTTATCTTGTTCCTTTTTAATTACAATATGTCTTGGTGTGGGCCTCTTTGGGTTCATCATGTTTGGAACTGTGTGTACTTTCTGGACCTGGATGTCTGTTTTCTTCCTGCAATAAGAAAAGTTTTAAAACACTATTTTTTCAAATACTCTTTCTGCCTCTTTCAGTCATTCTTTTTCTTCTGAAATCTCTATGTATAAATGTTAGGGCATTTGATGTTATTCCAGAGAACTCTTATGCTAAATTCATATTTTATATTTATTTTTTCATTTTGCTATTCTAATTGACTGATTTCCTCTCTTCTGTTTTTTAGGTTTCTAATCTGTTCTTCTGTATTTAATCTGCTGTCAATTTCTTCTAATGTATTCTTCATTTCAGTTATTACATCCTTCACCTCTGATTGGTTCTTTATTAAATTTTTCTATCTTTTGTTAAAATGCTGAGTTTCTGTATTGTATTCTTAAGTCTGCTGAGCATCCTTATGATTTTTTTTTTTTGCATTTTTTATCAGGAAAATTACTTATATGACTTGAATTAAGGTTTTTCTTTGGAGTTTTTTCTTGTTTCTTCATTTGGGACATATTTTTCTTTTGCTTCATTTTGTTTTATTTCCTGTTTGCTATTCTGAGTTGGATACAATAGCTATGTCCCCCAGTTTTAAATGAGTGGCCTCTGCATAAACTGTATTAAATAGTTTGGACAGGCTGGTTGTAGTCAAGAAGGGCATGTGTAGTGCCTGGTGTGCTGCCTGAAGTGGAGGAATGAGTTATGGGTGTATGCATATTTGCCTTTTTAATGCAGGTGGGGCTCCCTAATGTAGGTGGGGGATGTTCAAAGCCTTCCTGGCATTCCCTGTTGCTTTACCTCTCTGGTCAGATAAGAGTCTGGGAAGGGCTGCTTTGCATGCTTGCACCTCAATGTCCCACCAACTCTATCACCTCTCTGGATGGGGCAAGCCTGTTTGCAAGGGCAGCACACTTTGTTAGTCCTTCTTCCTCTCTGAGGGGTGCACCCTCTCCAAACAGTGTAGTTCCTTGTGTGTGCTCAGCCATTTTCCACTTACTCTAGGCAGCCTGGCCTGTTTGCCCTGCTGTTTTAATTGTCTGCTTTCACAGAAGGGTCCGAGCGGGGTTGCTCTGATTGCCTGCATCTCAGTGTGCTACTAGCTCCACATTTTCTCTGGACTGTGTAGCTCTGCAGGCAGGTACCACAGTGTCTTGCTAGATCTGTGTCTTCTTCAAGCAGGGGAGCCTTTGTGTGCAAAGCACAGTGGGTATGCAAAGCAGCATCCTGATGTGCCCACTGTATCAATCTACTGGTGTAGTGGCCCCTTGTATGAATGCTATGGTGCCCTCCTGTTTCTGCTGGATCTATCTCCAGAAAGGGTGACTGGGGATTCTCTACAGCACCTTGCAGATCAGCCAGAGAAACGAGGTAGAACTCCCATCTGCTATCCTCATTCAGAGGATATATAAACAATGGTGCTCACCAGTTCCTCTGGTCCTGGGTTATTCCCAGTTCCCAGAGAGATCTTATGGTTCCCTGACCTACTCTGTGAGGTCCCTCTCTTTTACTTGTTGTGCCAAAGCTATTTAATTGACTCACAGTTTTATCTCAAGAGAAATTGCTCTAACTATATGTGTACATTTGATATGTTATAGGGAAGAGGCAAGCTCATTATCCACTTATGGTTTAATAGTGGACCCACCTCTAGAAAGAACTTTAAAAAGTGAAATTTATTTATAAAAAGTTTAGACTAACATCCATTTTTTCTCATGAAGCCAGAATGAGTTAAATTTGTAACTTTATGAAAAATAGTCCAGGTCAGTGAGAATGTAGAGATAGAAAAATAAGGGAGTAATTGGACAGAATTTCAGGATGGATAGTATTCTCAACAATTTACGAATAAATTTTAGAGAACTATGAGAATTAAAGATTAAAACTGCTCTGCATACACACCTTTCTGGTTACCCTAGAAATAGGACATTTTACCTTAGAAAAATAACAATGAAAGGAAAAGCACATGCAAATCAAGTAAGTCATAATAGAGGAGGAGCTCCACTTATTCTAGGTAGGCTGTTTGAGGAACACTGCTAAAAAACAGAGTTCAAACAAGGTCATGAGGGGAAGAAGATGAGTAATGTATAGGAGATTTAAATTGAGCTTGGCCAAAGTAGTTCAGTTGGTTGAGCATCTCCCTGTGTACCAAAAGTTTGCCAGTTTGATTCCAGTTAGGGCACGTATGGAAAGCAACTGATAGATGTTTCTCTCCATCTCTTTCTTTCCCTTCATTTTTTTAAAGCATGTCCTCTGGTGAGGCTTTAAAAAAAAAAAAAAAAAGAATTAACTTGAGACTTGAGTCTGCTACCTCAGAAAGACAGAGACTTTCTTTCCAGATATTGCTGAATTGTTTAGCAAATATCCCATTGGGTTTTAGGATTAAATAATCCATCATACCCCTGTATATTCATGTTGGTAAATTCATTGGCTTCTTTAGTTGGAAAGAAAGATAAGAAATCTGAGATGCTGGACTTGCAAAAGATAACTTTCAGCAGCCCAGGAAGCTTGCTGCTTAGATGGCTCTCCTCCTTGCCCTTAGGTCCCAAGAGTAAGGAGCTGTCCATAGTACTATAAACTCTAGGTCTTCCATTCAAAAAGGCAGCCTTTATTTCCATGTTTTATTTCCTGTAGACTTTTATTTATTTATCTTTTTTAATATATCTTTATTGATTACAGAGAGAGGAAAGGAGGGGGAGAGAGAGAGATAGAAACATCAATGATGAGAGAGTCATTGATCGGCTGCAGGCCACAACCCGGGCATGTGCCCTGACCGGGAATCAAACCCCGATCGCCTGGATCCTAGGTCAATGCTCAACCACTGAGCCATGCCTGGCTGGGCTCCTGTAGATTTTTAAAATCACAGTAACACATGTACATTGAAAATATAATTATAATGAAAAACAACTGACTCTTCCCTCATCTCTTCCTGTTCCCAAAACCCTCTACCCAAATTTTGTAGCTATTTTTTCTGACACCTATTTGGTTATAAATACAATATATACTTTTATTCCTTGGGTTATTAATTTAAGACACTAACAGTTTTCTTGTATTATATAAAAAGAAGATTTTAACTTTAATTTATTAGTGCTTTTTAATCCCAGCCTCTTTCCTTCCTCTCCTATGCCGTGGGTGTGCTTGGGTATGGAACCTCTAGTTTAATTTCTCTACCAAATAAACCTCTATTCTTTTGCAGGGAATGAGAGGCATCTGCTTGGATGTACTGTATTGGGGAGGGGCCCTGGGTATAAATATTCTTGCAAACACTTTCAATTCTTTCTCCTCATTTTAGTCCATGTCTCATCCCACCTCTGCCATACCTGGTCCTCCAGCAAGAACCATTCTACTTGCTTTTGACATTTCCTTTCTACCTCATATACACTTTCTAACTTCTAAAAACTGTTAAAATTGTTGTGATATTCTATCTGATTTTTTTGTTTATACCATATTTATTTCTTTACTCCCACTATACACAGATTTCAGAAAGAAGCAAAGATACATACCTATATACAGTGCACTATATTTAACCCCAAATGTTCTCAATAGATAACATAATCCTTTTATTGCCTTATTGTATCATTTCTGTATAAATTAAGAGTCACTAGTTTTTTTATTAGTTTGGTTTAAGTTTATGGATAATATTCTTAATATTAATTGTGATAATACAATTAGAGTACAGTAAACAGACACTCCCATACATTGATCATGACCATGTAAACTGGTAAGACCCTTTTGGAAAACAACTTAGTAGTATATATGAAAGACCTTACAATTTTAATGCTCTTGGGTCCAGTAAAATTCTACTTCTAAAAATCCATTCTAAGGAAACATCTTAAATACAAGAATAAAAAAATTATGTACGGATACTTATCATGCACTTATTATGAAAGGGTAAAATAGGTGATACTCTCATACTATCAGTAATAAAATGGCTAAGTAAAGAAAGGCATAAACAACCAATAAAATGGTACACAGATATTCTTAAATGTTGCTTGCATACACTGTATGGAACAATGAAGTTGGAAACTGGTTAAAGGCTCATTTGACATAGTTGTAGGCTCAGTGAGAAAGGCTTTTTAGAGATAGAACGAAACCTGAGAAATTGTTTAAGATGCATTTACATTCTCTTAGTATCTCGTAGTTGTAAAGCAGCTTTTTGATAAGACTTACTAAATATTTAAAACTATAATCTATATTTTACAAAATAGAATCAAAGTATTTGAAAAACACAAGGCACAATTTGGTTCAAAACAACTTGTAGTGTATTGGAGTCAGCATAATTTTTTAGCAGTACTAAACAGCTTCTGAATGTGTAGTTTGATAGTGATGCATGAATATATTTACTCCAGGGGTTAGTGAAACTAATTACTTTGGAATATTGGTGTTTTAAATTTATTCCAGAATTCTCTTTTTTGAGGAAAGTGGAAACCGCTTCATAGAAATTAACCTATTTGTTCACATCATTCCTTGCTGATCGGAGTACGAAAGCAAATAGTTTCCCAAATTTATAATTGGTAAACCACAAAGAATATTTGGGAATGTGCTAAATTTTATTTTATAGAATCCAACTTTCTTGTACCCTAAGTCAGTTGTTCTTTGCACTGTCATTTCATGTGATTGAGAAAGCATACTATCAGGGTGATCAATTGAAATGCAAAGGAGATTAACCTTTCACTTTCTGGTAATGATTTTAAACTATTGAAGAAATCCCACAGTGAGCCTGAAGAAAATGAGAATACTAATGATCAATTATGTTGTTTGAGCAAAGTTTATGATTGAAATTTAATGACTGTTGCCATTGTGACAACATTACTTTCAATGAATTAGAGTGGCTTAATGACCTATGTCAAAATGGAGTATTACTATATGTCATTAATATCATCTTATAAGCACTGAGAAAATAACTGCTGAGATATTTTATGCTGATTGACTATCTGCAAAGATTATTTATTTAAAATTTTTTTAAAAGTTTATCCCTCTTGATTGCTACTGACTACTTCAGTCACACAAACCATTATCTTTGATGAAAATTTGACTCATAATTAGTATTGTGCCCCATAGTAATGGAGGGATTCTCCAATGTAGACAAACTTCATTTTACTGACTATTGCTTTAGCATTACATTCTATGCAATGACTATCCCCATTTCCCAAATAAAAGATTCATTTACCACTACTTTGGTGCTGTAAATATAATTTTTAAAAGAAATCTTTATAAAATATATGCATGCTTATAAGTCCCTACCTACTAAATCTTTTTAAAATAGTATCCTTTTGGTTCAGTGTTAATATGTATATGTGCAATGACTTTGTAAGAATGTGTATTTAAAGTTAAATGATTAAAGTGCATTATGGCAGAAAATTTTGAAGTTCAGTATATGTCCTCTGAATGCATTTTTAGAATGGTTGAATTCAATCAAAGTTCATCTACAGTGTGGCAAGGTTTGGGTAAACTTGTTTTAATTGCGTCTACCTGGTCAAGGGTAGGTAGCATTTCATGCCACCCACAGTATTTCATATCTTTTTGATAAAAAAATCAAGCATATTGCCTACTGTCAATATGTGTGGTCATCTTGGCACCTACTGGGCTAATTGTCTTTGTGGTACTAATGATTGAATGCTTGAGTACTTTTTACACAAGTCAGGCATTTTAATTTTGCAATAGAAGTAACTCGATGTGCACGCTTTTCACCCGTATGCAGAAAGTAGTCAAGTAAATAGGCTAGTCTGCTGTACTTAATTGGGGGGTGGGGGAAGAAACATTTACAACTATTCAAAACCAACGGGAACAATACTCTGACATCAAATAAACAAGATGTGCCTCACCCAATGAATTTGCTCACCTTCATTAGTCAGTACAGCAATATCCTGAATACTAAAGGCTTATACTATTCTAAAGAAATAATGGGAAATATATCCAGGAGAGACCACATAAAAGTGTTTCTACATCCAAGAATTTCCTAAAGCCTTTGTACTGAATCTGGGAAACATTGAGTTTAGAAGAAAGGATTTTAAAAAGATCTTGGGGTTCAACTAAAATCCTCATATCTAAAATACAATCCTAAATAAAACCATTCAAAAAGCAATCATCTGGGAGCCTAATTTAGCTGCATTTGGGATCTAAGATAATACCGTTTATTCATTCATGCATTGAACTTGTACTGAGATCTTGCTGTATGCCAGCCACAGTGTTTTACGCTGGCATAGATCAGTTTGTTCCCTAAATCCTAGTAGAAATCTCATCCCTTCAACTTACTGAAAAAAACCTGGCATTAGCTTAATTACTTTCTTTATGGTGATTATCTTTAGTGTCTGAAGCAATTCATATTTGCATTGAATCCACACCCTGACCTCAGGTTATTGTTATGAACTAATAAATTGATTTACTCCTCTGTAAAATGGATTGTGGGAGAGATGATACCTAAATTCCATTTTTATATTCCTCTTTCAGAATGCACTAAAATTTTAGTTTATTTAGAATGCTTTTAATGATCATATCCATTTATTTGTAGCTGTGTAATAACTTTAAAGAACTTCAGTTATCTACAGATGACTCTCGGAGCTACATAAGAACTGTGAAGAAACTTCCAGGAATTTTTTTGAAAGTTATTTTATAAGAATCTTATAAGCACTCTAAATCACTTCAAAATAAGCATGTCTGATTTTTCTTTAAGGTTTTAAACAGTTTTAAAGTTAACACTTCTATTAACGGGGTACAGGAAAGACTACTGTGGGCTTTCCTGAATATGAGCCCTTTCCTGGGACATTGATTTTGTTATTGTTTTTAATCCTTTTGATTTAGATGCTGTGGGGAATTGCTCATCACTTTGCATCATATTGCTTTGGGAAGCATCTGCAAAGACTAAGATATGTACATATTACTTGTCCTTATGTATGTGATTAACACAACTATTTTACTGTTAATGTTTAGGGTGAACATTAAATTATTGTTTTCAAAAATGGAAAAGAGATCTAATATGTGATCTTATTATTTTCATCCGTTCTTTGCTTTACACAGGAATCCTCCTCCCCCTCCCCCTCCCCCTCCTCCCTCTTTGCTTCTTTCTCCCTCTCTTCTCCTTTGATAACAATTCTAGGCTTCCAGCAGTATTGCTTTATAAAGTCATAAATAACAGTTGAAATGAAAAGGTATAAGACAGTTAAAGAAATATATATTTTATTCATTTAACTATATTTCCTGTAGGGAATATTAACAGTATCAACATAATTGTGAGGGTCTTTGTTTTGGTGGTGGTGGTGTTTTACTATTTTATGAGATAATAGACTTTTTTGTGTTTGTTATACAAATATTTAATTCACATTATTGTCAAAAAAACTTAAAACAGATATATTACATTACATTAACATAAAGTGTATACTTCTGTCAAATTAAGTTTCCTTATCAATCCTTTCTCCCTAACAAAAATTCTGTATAAAAAGTATATTATTACATATATTTATTTTTAAATGTATCTTTATTGTTGAAAGTATTACAGATGTCCTCCTTTTTTCCCATTGATCTTCAGTCCTCCCCACTCCTATTCTCTCCCCAGGCCTTTGTACATGGGTTATGAATATGCACATATAAGTTCTTTGGTTAATCTCTTCCTTTCTCCCCCCTTCTATTGCATACTTCCATGTCTCTGGATCTATTTTGTTTGTCAGCATATTTTGTTCATTAGATTCCACATATAAGTGAGATCATGTGGTACTTGTCTTTTTCTGATTGGCTTATTTCACTTACCATAATGCTCTCCAGGTCCCTCCATGCTGTCTTAAAGGGTAAGATATCATTCTTTTTTTATAGCTGCATAGTATTCCATTGGGTAAGTGTACCACAGCTTTTTATGCTTAATAGTCACATTGCACACACTGAAGACAGAGAATTAGAAGACAGACTAAAAGAAAATATCCATAATAACAGAAAGACAAAATGATAAAAAAATAATAGAAAGGTCTCTGAGAAACATTCACTGTGTGAAATAGTAGAAATGTTTAACGCATTTAGAGTACAAAAGGAAAAAGAAGAGAGTGGTAATATTTGAAAGAAAATTGCTGAGAAGTTTCAATACTGATGAAAGACATCAAGTGAGAACCTCAAGGAATACTACAGATTCTAAGCAGGACAAATACAAATAATGTGATACATAACAAGAACATAATAAACTGATGGAAATCAAAGACCAAGAAAAGAATATAAAAGCAATCAGACAAAAAGCATGTTACTTTTAAAGGAATCTAACAGCTAACATCAATAAGAATAATGGAAACCAGAAAATGATTAAATTGTGTCTTCAACTGATAAAAGTAAACAACAACCAAACTAGAATTCTCTACCAAGCATAAGTATTGTTTAAATATGAAGATGAATTTAAGATATTTTTAAACAAATGAAAGCTCAGATAATTCAGCATTCACCTAATTAACACTAAAATAAATGTTAAAGAATGTTTTCAAAGCAAAGTAAATTATATCAAGTTGTAGTAGGGAATGAAAGAAAGAATGAAATTAAATAAATGGGACATATATGTGAGACAATATAAATTTAAATTGACCATATTTTTAAAAAAAGACTGAGGTAATAAAATAGATATAAAATTAAAATACTTTACAACAATATACAAAAGTTGGGAAGGGAATAGATATAGTTAAAATGTTTTAAAGATCTTGCTTTGTCTGGGATGTGGTACCATCAGTGTTTCCTGGAAGAGTGATAATCAACAATATGATAGAGGAGAAAACTGGAATAATTTTCTAGTTATTGAAATTGGACTTATTTAAATTGGACTGACCCAATTGAAGAAAACAAAGTAAAAGGAAAATAGAAGTGGGACAAATGAAAACCAAATTTAAGATTATATATATATATATAATAAGATATTATATATATATTAAGATATTATATATATCAATAACTACATTAAAATAATTTGAATAAATAATCGAAATTAAATGCAAGCAATTGCCAAGCAGGAAATAGAGAAAATCTATTCCAAGAATATGCTGCTTAAAACAAGCAGGCCATAAATATAAGTACACTAAAAGTTTAAAAGTAGAGGAGGGAAAATTATACCATTTTAATGTTAACTAAACAAAAATGGTAAAGTTACACTTTGATAATAAAAATTATAATTTAAAGAAGGTAGTATTCCTAAGTATAGTGAGCTATTGAATAATTGTAAAAGAGTCAGTTTATCAGGATTATATGACAATTCTAAGTTTTCATATTAAGTACACATATCAAGTTCATAAGTACCACGTAATACAGTTTCACATTATGTAAATGAAAAATTTGATTAAATAGTAAGGAGAGCTCAGCTGGGTGTGGCTCAGCAGCTGAGAATCGACCTAGGATCCAGGAGATCATGGGTCGATTCCCAGTCATGGAACATGCCTGGGTTGCGGGCTCAATCCCCAGTTGGGGGCGTGCAGGAGGAAGCTGATCAATGATTCTCTCATCATTGATGTTTCTATCTCTTTATCCCTCTCTCTTCCTCTCTCTGAAATAAAGATATATTTAAAAGAAAAAGTAAGAAGAAATAAAAATTCACAATTTGTAATAAAATATTATTAATATATCTCAAATTAAAAATGAGTCAAAATAAAATTAAGAATATAAAAGGTTTGAACTACATCTAGAAATTAAACTAATTATGTATGAAGATACTATAATCAACATCTCCAAGTTGAATAAATTTAATTGATTTTGTTTTTTAGAGCAGATTTAGATTCACATCAAAATCGAGTAGAAGGTACAGAGATTTTCTATATACCCCCTGCCCACATATGCATAGCCTCCCCCATTATCAACATCCCTTACCAAATTGGTACATTTGTTAGAGTTGTGTAACCTGCATGGAAACATCATTATCTCCTAAAGTCCAGAGTTTACATTATGGTTCACTCTTGGTATTGTATAGTCTCTGGATTTGGAAAAATGTATAGTAACATGCATCCACCATTATAGCACCATACAGCACTTTCCCTGCCCTAAAATCCTGTATACTCCACCTATTTATTCTTCCCCCCCCCCAATCTTTGACAACCTGGTTTTATTAACTCCATAGTTTTGCATTTTTTTAGAATGTCACATAGTTAGAATCCTACATAATGTAGCCCTTTCAGGCTGAGTTAGAATCCTACATATGTAGCCTTTTCAGATTGACTTCTTTCATTTAGTAATGTGCATTTTAGTTTCTTTCATGTGTTTTCATGGCTTGATAGCTGAGTTCTTTGTAGTGCTGAATTATATCCCATTGCCTTGATGTACCATAGCTTATTTATCCATTTATCTACTGAGGGGTATTTTAGCTGCTCTCAAGTGTTGGCAGTTAAGAATAAAGCTACTATAAATATCCATGTGCAGGATTTTGTGAGGTCATAGTTTTCAACTCCTTTGGGTAAAAAGGAACACAATTGCTGAATTGTGTTATGTTTAGTTTTGTAAGAAATCACCAAACTGTCTTGCAAAATGGCTTTACCACTAAGAATGAATGAAAGTTCCTGTTGTTCCACATCCTTGCCAGCATTGGGTGTTGTCCACTTCCTTGTTTAGATTTTGACCATTCTAACAGATGTGTAGTGGTATCTCATGGTTGTTTTAATTTGCATTTCTGATGACATATGATGTGGAGTGTATTCACATGAGATTATTTCACAATTGGATATCTTCCTTAATGAGGTGTCTATTAAGGTCTTTTGCTCAATTTTTATTTTATTTTTTCTTATTGTTGAGTTCTAAGAGTTCTTTGCAATTTGGGGAAAACAGTCCTTTATCAGATATGTCTTTTGCAAATATTTTTTTCTTGTTCTTTGGCTTTTTTTTCTATTCTCTTGACAGTGTCTTTCTCAAAGAAGGAATTATAAAGAAAATTTTGACAACAGTGCAGGGCAGTCTTTTCAACAGATGGTGCTGATACTACTGGACATCCGCATGCAAAAAAAAGAATCTAGACACAGATCTGTCTTATACCCTTTACAAAAATTTGTTCAAAAAGACTGATAGGCTTAAATGCAAAATGTGAAAGATAAAACTCTTAGAAGATAACATAAGGAAAAATCTAATGACCTTGGTTTGGTGATAACTTTTTAAATACAATACCAAAAGCATGGCTGATGAAAAAAGAATTGATAAGCTGAACACATTAAAATCTTCATCTTTTTCATTTTATTGATTTTCATTAGATAATATTATCTATATTTACAGATTACTCTCTAACTTTTATATTTGAAATACAAAACATATCTTCAACATAGACTTCACTTTTTAGACTCTTTAGTACAGATCCTTATTTATTAATGCCCCTGAATATTGCCTCTTAGATGTTCCACAGTCATCCATAGCACACCTTGTACAAAGCCAAATTTCTCTTTTCTAAACTTGAACTTTATCTTTTATTTCCTATGTTGATTCTCTTATCACCAATTATTCAATGCTTAAGTTAGAAATCAAAATGTCTTTCTAGCCTTCTTCTAGTTTATACCTGATTAGATATTTATATCACCTATTATAATTGTATCATTGACTATTAATTGTATTATTTGTATACTTCCTAAGTATTTATTAGTCTCTTTCTCATCTTCATGGTCTTGTTCTTCATCAGATACTATAATTTTCTCACTAGGACAATTGTGTTAGCCTGCTTCCATAGTACCCAAACAGCATAAAATACAAAAAGCGAATCTGACCATGTCACTCATCCTCTTGCTTTTCACCCAATATCACTATCTACAGTGTTTAGGAAAAAATTATTTCATAGCATGATGTACAACTCCCTATATTTTTAGCCACCTCCCAATCTTTCTGGCATTATCTCCTGCATCCATATTTGTTCATCCTGCACTGTATTCATAATGAATCACTACATTTCTACAACTGTCCATGCTTTGTCTCAAGCCTATATTATTACACACTACTGACTCTGCTGGGAATGGATTCTCTTGTTTTTAACATCTGTCTAACTTCTGTTTATCCTTTCTAATTTCAATATTACTTCTTCCTAGAACTTCTATTTCCTCCTAGGTTTGTATCACTCTCCCTCTTTTCCCATATTACCTTGTGCAGACATCAATTTGAACACTTAGCACATTGTATTATGATCATCTGTTTGTGTGTCTGTATAGCCTTACTACAGACTATATTACTTCTAAATCATACTAGATGGTTGGAGCTTTTTTTCAACTAAATATTTTAGATGGGATTATAAAATTTACTGTAATACCAGTTTAACATTCAATAAATTACATTATTTAGATTTGGAAAACCTGGTTTCAAGTTAGGTCCTGCCACTGAACTTTTTTTTTTTTTTAAATATATATTTATTGATTTCAGAGAAAGGAAAGGAGAGGGAGAGAGAAAGATAGAAACATCAATGATGAGAGAGCCATTGATCGGGTGCCTCCTGCACGCCCCCGATCGGGGATCAAGCCCACAACCCGGGCATGTGCCCTGACCGGAATTGAACCTCAGTTGCCTGGATCTTAGGTTGAGGCTCAACCGCTGAGCCACGCCCGGCCGGGCAGCCACTGAACTTCTTAGCTGTTAAACTTTGGCGTGTTAGAAAGCTAAATTGTCAGCTTCTAAAAGCCAGGAATATTGCCATTATTTTCAAAATAGTAATTATTAGGAGATATCTGTTGATAAATGCTTGTGAGCAGACAATTCCTGATGAATTTTTAGAAGAAATTATTAATGGGTGTTTCAGTGCCACCGCTCCATGGTGCTGTTGGAGTGCAGTAAATACAGTCTCAAAAGCAGGGACATCTTGGCTCATTTTTTACCCCAGTGTGAAAAGTGTCTCTGCATCTCCAGCCTCCTTAAGGTGGCAGCTAAAGAAAGGTTTACTGGAGGGTATTTTTACCCAAAGATTTTTGTTGTTGTTGTTACTACTTTTATCATTGCTCCTATACCTTCCTCAAGTTGAAGAAAATTGTACATATTTATTTTCTAGGGAAAATTTCTTAAATGTTTATGCAAACTGTACAATTCCGTAATGAATGGGACTTAAATTATTGAAAAACATTTAATTATTCTTACTCCTTGGGCATTTTTCCATTTATGTTTCTACTTAAATAATTAAACATGCCCTATTTTTCAGGGATGTTTTTCTATAAACCTGACAAATGGTTGTGTGTGTTCTTCTTTGTCGTCTCTCTCTTTTTTTCTTGAACATGACGTTAAAAGTTAATCACAAATCAGAGTGCTATAATTTTCCATGGTCACAGCACAAAACACTACCACAAATACGTATAAAACTCTTAAATCTGGCTGAGGAATTATCTAAAATTCATTTTACTATGAGAGGATAAAGGTAAGGATATTTGCATTTTCTAGGTCAGGTAATGATAAAATACTCTGGAATACATGACTATTCTCAGGAAAAAAACATTTGCTTAAGAATCAGAAGAAAGCTCAGAGATTTTAGTATTTCTAGTAAGACTGATACTAAACATTTAAAGGTTTTCAAAAGTCTTAATTTTGGAACTTGTAGCAAACTTGAAAATAAAAATTAATGCCTTACCATAGGCTTTGTTACTCCTAAATCAGACTAGATGGTTGAAGCTCTTTTTCCTATATTTTTTAAATGAATTATATAATCTACACTTATATCAATTTAACATTAAATGAATTACATTATTTAGATTTGGAAAACTTGGCTTCAAGTTAAGTTCTGCGCATGAACTTCTTGACTGCTGAATTTATGGCAGATTTGCCATCTCTCAGAAGCTTCATCACCTAACCTTTAAAATGGTGATTGCGAATAATGCATGCCACAAAGCACAGCTAGCTGTGAATATATGAAAAAATTTGCATTAAAGGGCTGTGTATACTATAAAATACTCTGAATACATTAGTTTTATACTTTTTGTCATTACCTTTTCTTCCTCAAACTTCCAAACTATAGATTATCTGACCCAAATCTTGTCTGCATTTAAAAGAGGTATTTAAACATTATTCACTAATTTATTCACATAACAAATACTAGATTTGCTTTTGTTTGGAGGATCTTAAATAGTGGAATGAGTTTGCAGTTGTCATCATTTAAAATTGCACATTATCCCTGCAAAAATAAATCATGAAGCCCTCATCTTCATGAACTGACTTTGGCCTAACTTTGAATTATTGCAATTCATTTATCTATCCCTTTTATCATTCATACAACAATTTCTTATTAAAGCTCATATCATGATTCAGGCATTGGATTATATAAATAATAAGAAAAAAATCTGTAAACTTAAAGAGGTCATAATTTATTGGAGAGAAAGGCAAACATTAACAACTAAAATGTAGTATGACAAGTGCTAGGATATATGTATGCAGAGGATACTATGAAAAGATGGCTTCCCAGGGAAGGTGACTCCAGAGTTAAGTTTTTAAAAGCAAGCATCAGATGCAACTAAGCAGTGGGATGAGGGGTGGGAGGTGGTGTTGGTTAGGAGGTGCTCACAAGGCAGAAAAGAACATATGTTTACAAGAGAGAGGGGTATGGTAAGAAAAACTGTATGTTTCAGAAAAATCATTGTAATGCTCACCTGCAAGCTTCTCTTCCTTGTCAAGGGCAGAGAAGAGCTCACTCAGGATTTCTGTGCAAAAGCTTTCTATTTTGATGTAGTTCCATTTGTTTATTTTCTCCCTTGTTTCTCTTGCCCTAGGAGATGTATTGGCAAACATATTGCTATGAGAGAAGTCTGAGATTTTGCTGCCTACATTTTCTTCTAGGATTTTTATGGTTTCATGTCTTACATTTAAGTCTTTTATCCAATTTGAGTTTATTTTTGTGTATGGTATAGGTTGGTGGTCTAGTTTCATTTTTTGTGTGTACCTGTCCAATTTTCCCAGCACCATTTATTGAAGAGACTGTATTTACTCCATTGTACATTCTTGCCTCCTTTGTCAAATATTAATTGAGCATAATGGCTTGGGTCAATTTCTGGGTTCTCTGTTCTGTTCCCCTGATCGATATGTCAGTTCTTATACCAGAACCAGGCTATTTTGATTACAGCGTCTTTGTAGTATAACTTGATAGCTGGTATTATGATCCCTCCAACTTTGTTCTTTTTCAACATTGCCATGGCTATTCGAGGTTTTTTTGGTTCCATATAAATTTTCGAAGTTTTTGTTCTAGATCTGTGAAATATGCTGTTGGTATTTTAATGGGGATTGCATTAAATTTATAGATTGCTTTGGGTAGTATGGACGTTTTAATGATATTGATTCTTTCAATTGATGAACATGGCATATTCTTCCACTTGTTTATATCTTTATCTCTTTTTGCAATGTCCTGTAGTTCTCTGAGTACAGATCTTTTTTTTTTTTTTTTAATTTATCTTTTTTGTGAAAGTATTACAGATATCTCCCCTTTTTTTCACCCACTGATCTCCTCCACCCTGCATCTGCTCTTCCGCCAGGCCTTCAGCATACTATTGTCTGTGTCTATGGGTTATTCATATATGCATATAAGTTCTTTGATTAATCTCTCCCCACCCACACCCCTATCCCTGCCTTCCCACTGAAATTCATCAGCCTATTCCATGCTTCTATGTCTCTGGATCTATTTCGCTCCTAAGTCTATTTTGTTTATTAGATTCCACATATGAGTGAGATCATGTAAAACTGAATCAGGAATAATCAGAAAAACCTGGATAGGCTAATGAAAACTCCTGAAATCAAACAGCCAATAAATAATACTCCCAGCAAACAAAATCCCTGGTCCAGACAGCTTCACATGGGAGCTTTCTAATTCTTTAAGTTGTAGGGTGGGGTAGGCCTGCAGTGCTATGAACTTCCCTCTTAGGACTGCTTTCACTGTGTCCCATAGATTTGGGGTTGCTATGTGTTCATTTTCATTTGTTTCCAGAAGTTTTGATTTCTTTCTTGATCTTATTGATAATCCATTCATTGTTTGATAACATGCTATTCAATCTCCATGTGTTTGAATGTTTTTGAGTGTTTTGACTGTAGTTGATTTCTAATTTCATGCCACTGTGATCTGAGATGCTTGATATGATTTCAGTCTTCTTGAACTTGTAGAGACTGGTTTTGTGTCATACCATGTGGTGTGTCTTTGAGCATCACCTATGTGCACTTGAGAAGAAGGTGTATTGTGCAGTTTTGGGGTGAAATGTTCTGTAAATATCAATTCAATCTATCTGATCTAGTGTGCCATTTAGAGTCACTGTTTCTGTGTTGACATTTTGTCTGGAAGATGTATCCAGTGAAGTCAGTGGGGTGTTAAAGTCCACCACTATGACTGTATTGCTGTTGATCTCTCCCTTAAAGTCCTTAAGGTTATTATTGATAGGTCCTTATTTATTGCCATTTTAAGTCTTTAGGCCTATGTTTCTCTCTCTATTTCTTATTATTATTACAGTCCCTTTAACATTTCCTGCAATGCTGCTTTGGTGGTGATAAACTCCTTTAGCCTTTTTTTTTGTCTTGGAAGCTCTTTATTTCACCATCTATTTCGTATGATAGCCTTGCTGGATAGAGTAGTCTTGGTTTCAGATCCTCGTTTTGCATTACCTTAACTATTTCATGCCATTCCCTTCTGGTCTGTAGAATTTCTGATGAGAAGTTAGCTGACAGCCTTATGGAAGCTCCTTTTTAGGTAATAGATTTCTTTTCTCTTGCTGCCTTTAATATTCTCTGTCTTGAATTTTTGGCATTTTAACTATGATGTGTCTGGGCCTCTGCCACTTTGGGTTCTTCTTGCTTGGGGCTCTGTGCCTTCTGAATTTGTGTGACTTTTTCCTTGACCTGGTTAGAAAAGTATTTTGTCATTATTTCTTTAAACAGATTCTCTAACCCTTCCTTACTTTTGACCTCCTCTGACACTCCTATTATGCAAATATTGTTATGTTGCATGCTGTCCCACAACTGCCTTAGACTGTCCTCCTGTTTTTTTATTGTTTTTCCTTTTTGGGTCTCTGACTGAGTGATTTTTTCCTACCCTGCCTTCTAATTCTTTGATCCAATCCTCAGCTTCCTCTAATCTGCTGTTTATTCCTTCTAATGTATTATTTCTGCTATGTCATTCTTCATTTTTGACTGGTCATTTTTCATAGTTTCCATATCTTTTTTGTGCTGTTGGGCACCCTTACAATCAGTATTCTGAACTCTATTACTGATAGATTGCTTACCTTCATTTCATTTAGCTCTTTCTGTAGACTTCTCTTGTTCTTTCATTTGGGGCTTATTTTTTATGTATCCTCCTTTTGGCTGCCTATTTGAGTTTGTTTCTATTATTAGGTAGGCCTGATAGGACTCTCAGTGTCTTTGGATGGTCTCTGGTGCAGGCCAGTGTTGGATGCTGTTTGTGACTGGCCTTGAGTTCCTTGTTTGGAGCTAACAACGACCCAAGGCTTAATATCTCCACTGTTGGGGCTGGGTGTGTTTGGACAGGACCAAGATGCACACCAAAGCCTGCTTTTCCAAGGCCTGGATCCAGAAGCAGATTATGCAAAGACTCAAAGCACTCTGAAGTCTGCTTCTGCCTGAAGGCTGATTAATCTGATTCTCTTAATGAGCATCAGGCTGTAGAAACTCCACAGGGTGGGGGGCTGATTGTTATCAGTTGCTTAATGTGCCTCAGACTATAGAAATTCCACAAGGTAGAGCAAGAGGTTTTCCAGTAGGGTGAGACAATTGCTTCACCCACAGGTAAAAGCTTGGAAGGTAAATGTCTGCCTGTGAAAGGTGTCCTCTGCAGTACAGGGGAATGACTCAGTACAGGAGTCCAAAGAGGTGCCTTCTGAGCTCTTTCTCCAGAGTTCACAACTCTAGATTCTCCTCACATAGCTCCAGTACACTCTGCTTTCCCTCTGCTAGAGCCCAAGGTGAGAGGCTGCACTCAAAACTTTGTGTGTTGGCTCTTTAAGAGGGTGCCTGCATTTCCAGCTGTCTCTCCCTGGCAGACAGAAACCTAGCTGCTTTTCACAGCCAGATGTTATGTGGGCACTTTTCTCAGTTCTGGTGCTCTGGGCTGGGAAGCCTAGCCTGAGGTTTAGGCCCCAGAGTCCTCAGTGTGATATCCCTCTGGACCTTCAGCTGGTGCTTGTGGGAGCCCAGCCAGCCTTCTTATTCCTCTGCACTTCCTTCCAGTCTCTATGTGGTCTCCACTTTTCCTCCTTGGTTATAAGGGTGCTCTCCAGCTCATCTTCGGTTTCAGTTGATTATTCAGGATGCTTTTTCTGAATTCCACCTTGGTCCCAGGAGAGTGTCAGTGTAGCTTCCACCCAGTCTGCAGCCGTCTTTCTAGATCTGGATTGCTCATCCTCTCTTTTTGATGGATCCATTTGATAGCATGCTACATGAGCTACAGAAGTTGAAAATAGTTAAACCATCATGGAAAACTTGATTGCTGGTTCTTTGTTAGGAAAAGAAAAAAATGTGTTAGGAAAATGTAAGATTTTTATGTTAGGAAACTCTCCTGATTGTATGAAAACAAATGTAGTTTTAAAATAAATTTGAACATATTGTGAAGAAGAAATGGAAGAATATTCTCTGCCAGTTTATCTACTTGTTTTGAATTAAGACATTCTTAGAAAATGTGAATGAAGAGTAGGGGATACAGTTGATCCTAGTACAATAGAAAAGTATTATTAGTGAAAACATAACCCCACACTACCTCTTCTCTTTCAAATGTGCTGGATGTTCTGCCTAACTTCATCATTGAGATCATTAGATAATTCTTTGTCTTATGAACGATTTGTGAGCCTCATATATATCTCTATATCTACATCTAATCTATATCTGTATCATCTATATACCTGTATATCTATATCATCTATATCTATATTTACATATCTATATCCATATATCTATCTATATCATCTATATCTATATCATATATATCTATATATCTATATATATAGATATACAGGAACTATTGCCTAACAATAGCCCAAAACATCATGTGATGACTCAGCTGCTGATTCCAACTGAAATTTTTTATCGTTCCTGGAATTCCATTTGGATCTGCCTCATTCAATGACTAAATGAATTAACTGGAATACTATAGGAAGAACTAGCAAAAGAGACCTAAGTAATCAAATAGCGTTACACATTTAAGATGATTTCTGCTTAAACCAAGCTTTTTTGTTGTTCTTGCTGATCTCTACTTTTTGCCCCTAGCCCTTCTTGAATATTTGTGCAGAGTTGCTTAATGCAAACAAAGCAAGTCACAGGAAATGAGTGTGGCATCAATAAAGAACAGAATTAGAGGGAAATGGATAACAACTAAAGAAATTGTGCACACAGCTTTTTTAAAAAGAACAAGATCAAATAAAACACCTTACATTTATCATTATGTGAAACCTGGAGATAACTTTTTACACAATAGGCAGGAAATTAGACATGACATTTAGGTGTTAATGTGACTTTCATCCTTGAGTCTTGGTTCATTGTAATGAAAGTCACCTCTCTGCCAGTCCTGGAATTCTAGCTTTTATGGCATTTTTACAGAGCTACACCTCTCTCATGTAGCCATTTATCCTAATAGTCTGCAATGGCACAGAGGATACATCACAAGGTACAGTCTTTCCGCTTCTGTAAATTAATTCAACCACTTCAGAAGCCACTCCCTTTGATCCTTGATTTCTTTTTGAGCTCCTAGCAACCACCATTGTGTCAGATTCTAATTTTAGATGCATTTCTTGAATCTCTCAGACTCTCCAAATTATACTCTATCAGTGCACAAGTGAGATTAAACGTTGGGCTGTTCAGTCTGGGTAGAGCTAACTACTGTACAATTATTGCGTTATGCAGGGAAGCCTTGCTAAAGTAAATGTGCAGGAACAAAAAGGCGGGGCTGAGATCTGTTACAAATGGTGGAGCTGCCAAGTCAGTTATTTGTTACTTTCTGAATATCCCTCTTTCTCCTCCTTTCTGTCATTATGAAATCCTCACAGCAAATTCCATAGTTAATTTCTTGGTATCTCTTACATAAATAATAATTTCTAGTTAGATTGGCCCATGCAAGCTGGTAACTTAAGTCAGGCTAACATAACTCTCTTCAGGAAAAGGTAATAAGGAGGCCAGGGGTCTCCCCAGGGTTGTTGAAGAAGTACCCCTTGTCATTTAAACCTATAAGATAATTATTCCAGTTTTAATAGGCTTTACCTCCCTTGTCTGGAGATTCACAGTCCCACAGGAAGGGAGAGACTAGGAAGCATAGTGATGCTGAACTGAAAACCTGAAGGCACTGGTATGTAACAAGCACTGTATATGCTGGTTGGACTTCTGACAAACTCTACACCAATGGTGTTCTTTATTATCTTAACTTCTTTTTCAAGAGGTATGTACTGAAAAGGAATCAGCCAGGCCATCACCTTCATCTTTCTACATCTGAATCAACTATTACAACCTAAAATCTCTGTCAGAAGGGAATCGCTTCTGTTTTAAAGATATCCAAGATATCTAAAGAATAAACCTCTAGGCCTCTAATAGAAATTTGGTCTGGCATTCAGAAAAATAGGAAAGTCACAGGTAATTTATTTGATCATCTTATTTGAGCAAGTTATAATGAAGCTAAGGTTAAGAATACATTTTCTGGAAACCTGAAAGTGTGGTCTTTATATCAGCAACTACAACAAAATCCCTTCTTCTACATCGTTCCAAGTATACACATTCTTCTTGTTAGTTGCTCTACAAATTCATAAAGTATAGCAAGAGTAAACCCTCAAGAAACCTGTAGTGGCTGAAGGGATTAAAAAATAAATGTGCATTGGTCTCTAAAGCAACCAGAGGTACATTGTAAATGCACAGGCAGTCCTGCCTCACTTCCTACCTCTCAACTGACCCACTTCATTCTTTCTTCCATGTTGACATTCAATTCAGTGACTGCTTGGACCTTCAGTGTTACATCTTAAGATGTATGTTCTCAACAAAATGGCCAAAATTATAATTGTTATCATTTTTTCCATATTCAACACATACTTACTGAGTTTATGTTATGTGCCTGCACTTTACTAGGGTCCAGGAATAAAATAAAATAAAAATGCCTATAAGTGCTGCATAATCTAAATGGAAGATGTATAAGAAATAAATACAGTAATTTCAATAAAACTGATTAATAACACTAGACTCTTGCTATTCTTGGTTTATCATTCACAGTTTTTAGTATTCAAAAGTGTTTCTTAAAATCATGACATGGAAAAAAATCATTATTTTGGGGGACAGTGATTTGACGATGAGCTCTGTGAACCTGGCATGCAGAAGTTAGTCAGGTATTAAGTGTAGCTGGTTCCATGTGAAAGCCCTGGCAGGTGTGGCTCAGTTAGTTGAGCATTGTCCCATGCACCAAGAGGTCACCAGTTCCATCCTTGGTTAGGGCACATTCCCAGGTTGCAGGTTTGGTCCCCAGTTGGATGGGAGTCAACCAATCAATGTTTCTGTCTCACATCAATGTTTGTCTCTCCCTCTTCTGTCCTCTCTCTCTCTCTAAAACAAACAAACAAAAAAATCAATGAAAACATATTGAAAAACCCACCTATCTATGGGAATGCTTTTTATATTCTATTTTTTAAGGAATTTATTTGTTTGGGGTTTCCCCAGAGGTTGACTTCAAAGTGAAGATTTGAGTAAAAGGAGTTTTGAGATTTTTAAAAATACATTTATATAGTTATTGTTTTAGTCAATCCTAGGAGACCACATATAAGTATTGTGACAGTAAAACAGGTAGGGCAAAGCAGCCAAGAGTTTATCACTCTAGTTAGCCCTTGGAGAACCTGTAGACTAATCCCACTGGGAAAATATGAGAGCCAATGAAAAATGTACATTTGAGAGTTCTTCCACCCAGAAGATGTGAAATTCTGGCTTCGTGAGTACTTGACAAAGTAGGCTTTCTTGGCCAGAAAAAAACAACACACAGAGAAACTACTTGTGGGCACTCTTGGTGGATGGCAATGAGGTGGTAAGGGTGAAAAGATATAGGGAAGGCACCTATATCATCTATTATGAGGAGGAGTCCAAGGACACACTGACAGGGAAAAAGTACAGCTTATGTTTTCACAAGTCCATCACCACAAGAAGAAAACTATTTTAAGTTATATTATATAGAACATGGCCATTAACTTTGAATTTCATGCCTCTGAACATACTCGTTTACATTATAGAGCTCATACTATATTCAAGGAATTTTCACTTATTTTAATTTTATTTAATTCTCCTATAAACTCTAGACATATGCAAGACTGATAGAATCATTCTTGTTACAGATGAAGAAACTGAGTTCAGAGGAATTAAATACTTTATCATATGGCTATAGTAAATAAAATATCTTCTCACTTACTTTCTTTTTTTTATTTAACTGCAGCAAAAAGAACATTTAGCTTGTCTCTGTCTATCTCAATGGTAATTTATTTTAAAATTAAATTATTATTATTAAAATTCAAAAATAATTAGAATATTTAACATTTGACAGGTTTTTTTCTATTAATAAGATACCATGCAAGGAATCTATACCCTTTTCTGACTGGTGATGTTAAAGGATATAAGATATAGGACATAGTGCATACATGGAGCTGGATTTGGGAAAATTGGATCATACTTAGCAGGATCATAGCTTAGAGAGGAGTAAACTGTATTATGGAAACTAGAGTTGAGTTTTATTTGGAACTCTATGTACTGAAAAGTTACTAAGTAGATCACAGTAGATTGTAACCAGACAGAGATAGTGAAGAAATGAGTTTACATAATCAGTGGGTCAGAAACTAGGTAGGAAATTAGAACAAGAAGACAAGTTGCAAAGATGAGATAGATGGTCAGAAGTTTGGAGCATGAGAAATAAATCAAAATTACCAACATGGCCCTGGTTGGTTTGGCTCAGTGGATAGAGTGTTGGCCTACCGACTGAAGGGTCCTCAGTTGAATTACAGTCAAGCGCACGTACCTTGGTTGCAGGCTTGATCCCCAGCCCAAAAAATGGGATTACATTGTAGGAAGGATGGAACTTGAGGAGGCCATTGGCTATAAAACAATAAAATTTAAGTTCCTAAAGTTTTATCACCTTAGGGAAAATTCTTAAAAATCCTTCTGCTACAACAGAATCAATTCTATGAATTAGTGTTTGGGAAGAGACTGTTCTATTAATGATCTAACACATTTAAATTTTTTCCACTGAAAATAGGTCATATATAAAAGAAATAGGCTTAAAATAATTACTGTCAGTTGCAAACATGCATTGCACTTTTAATAAGGAGAGAAGATATTGGCAATGTTTTCAAAGCCATTGTGATTATGAACAAGGGCACTCAGGGCAGGCCTGAGCTCCAGTAAGTGGCTTTTATCTGTAGCACTCACAGATAATCTTTCAAGGAAAGCATTCTGAGTCAGGTGTTATGAACTTGATCTGTCCATTCTGTACACCATAAGAACATTGGCAGCAACATACTTTGGGTCACTTCAGTTCAGATAGAATTATTTGTTAACACTGAAAGAGAGAAATTTTTGATCTAGGACTTGAAAACCATAACAAAAGTATTACTGGAAAATTGCTTAACCCAAATGTAAAATGAATTTTTCATAGTTCATCTAGTAAGTTTAAACATGAATAAACAATAAATTATAAAGAACTTGCAAGTTAGTTCTAATGCTAATCTGTAATCTGTCTTCATCAGAGAACCGGGGAAATTCTTAAGCAGTTTGTGGAAGATGTTCCTGTCTCTTTCTTGGTCTAGTTTCACTGTCAACACTAGTTTTCTTTGGCCTGACCTGACTATTCACTAATTCTTTTTCTGTGCCCCATAGCTCTATGCCATCCATGTTAGAATACTCAATGTCATTTTGAACTTGAGTTTTCAAACAAATTGCAGAAAACTCTTGGTGCCTAACTATAAGTTGCTAAAATATCAGTGTCAGGTATCCTTTCCACCTCTATGCCTGACCCTCCTTTTCTCTCCTTTGCTTCATTCAGCTTGGTTTCACTGCTGCCCTCTTTTCTTCTTCACTTGTACCCTCCTCTGCTATTGATACTGGTGGGAGGTGAGAGACCTGAGAAGTATACAGAAGAAAAGTTTTTACTTACTGTATTTTTAAACTACTATATGATAACTTTTCTTCTGATTGTATAATTTTCAGGATGATTTATCTTCTACAATATCCCCTAAAATCTATTCAACATATAAATATAAAACATACTTTTCAATGGCCATTGCAAAAATCTGTGTGTCTCTCTGAGTTGCGTAGTAGTGTTGGAAAAGATTAGCACCTAATTTTTGCTACATAAATAGCATTCCCTGATTGGATATGACCTGGCAATTCCCTTCCATTACTCATAAAGTATTATGATTTCTAATGAATCATGTAAAAAAATCCCCCCAGTTAGTTCATAATTCTGTTCTTTGACCAAACTGTGTAGGTCTCTGAAACTCTCATGGGTTGAACTTAAGTTGGAAGACAAGGAACACCATACTCTGTTGATTTCCAATTTATTTTTGGTTAACTGATATTTCTCACATGGAAAAAGCTACTGTATTAAGGAAAAGTTCAAGCTGAGTTTAATTTGAAGCCAGCAAAGCGGTTCACCTTCAGTTACACGGGTTATTATTTGAAAAGACAAACCTAAATTTATAACTAAACAAAGAATTTTTGTTTTCATCATATGGGAAGTTTCAGGTTGAGCCTTAAGTGTGGATCTACTGAAACTCAGAGTCACTGGTCAGGATCAATGTTTTTAGAATACATGCTCCTCATGGTTCTATCACACTATCAATGAGAAAGCTTTATGCTATTTTCCAGCCAGAGTGTTTATCATATGTGTTAGCTTTGAAATGAACATAGATTGTTATACTTACTTTAAATCTTGTTTCAAACTATAATACTGAAGAGTAGATGTCTTTGGATTCTCAGTTACCTTTATTTCTCTCAATAGTCCTGAGATCATACCTTATGAAGTTGAGAATAAGTTATTTTTCTTAGTGAGTTCATTCTTAGGTCATCTCCGGCTTTCAGATTACAGTGTTATTCACAATAGGCAAGATATGGAAGCAACCCAAGTGCCCATCAATAGACAAGTGGATGAAAAAGCTGTGATACATATATATATAATGAAATATTACTTGGCCATAAAATTAAAGAATGAAGTCTTACCATTTACAATAGCATTGATGAATTTAGAGGGTATTATGCTAAATGAAGTAAGTCAGTCGGAGAAAGACAAATACCATATGATTTCACTTATATGTAGAATCCAAAAAACAAACAAGTAAACAAACAAAATTGAAACAGATCCATGGATTTAGAGAACGGACTGATGACTGTCAGAGGCAGGGGTTTGGGGGTCTGGGTGAAAAAGGTGAAGGGATTAAGAAGTAAAAATTGGTAGTTACAAAACAGTCATGGGGTTGTAAAGTACAACATAAAGAATGTAGTCAATAATATTGTAATAACTATGTATGGTGCCAGGTGGGTATTGGAAATACTGGGGGGAACACTATCTAAAGTATATGATTGTCTAACCACTATATTTCACATCTAATATAAAATAATACTGAATGTAAACTGTAATTAAAAAATAAAATTAAAAAAAGAAAAGAGCCTGGGCAGGCGTGGCTCAGCAGTTGAGTGTCAACCTAGGATCCAGGCCATCGGGGTTCGATTTCCAGTCAGGGCATATGCCTGGGTTGCAGGCTCGATCCCCAGTCGGGGGTGTGCAAGAGGCAGCCAATCAATGGCTCTCTCATCATTGACGTTTCTATCTTTTTCTCCCTCTCTCCTCTCCTCTCTCTAAAATCAATAAAGATATATTTTTAAAAAAGAAAAGAAAATGTCAACAATGTCGCAATTATGGTAAAAGTACTAGGAGGCAAAATAATAATAATATAATAATAATAATAATAATAATAATAATATAGGAATTATAATGAAGCTAAAAGATGTATGAAGAACACCATTATATTGTATTTTAGTAAATGGCGTATGAACCTTTTAATATACTGTTGAATTTGGGTTGCTAGTATTTTGTTGAGAATGTTTACATACGTATATATTCATCAGGGATATTGACCTGTGTTTGTTTTTTGATTCTTGTGGTGTCTTTGGTATCAGAGTAATGCTCTTGCTTGGTTAGGGGTTTTCAATTTGTGGGACTCCTTGGTGGGGTGGGCTTGCTGGGCTTTGTGGTCAGGTGGGGCCACTAGATGGGTTCTATAATCACCTCCCAGTGGGTAGGATTACAGACTGCGTTGCCACTGTGTGGAATCTGTGGTTGGGCAGGGCTGTAGCCTGTGATCCCTGACCAGCTGGTGTTTCTGATTAGACTCTATGTTCAAGTGGGATTTTAGCCTTTGGATGGAGCCTCAGGTTGTGCTCTGCTATCAGGTTCTACCCAAAGTTGATGGAACAGTCAGGTAGCCCATTGACTGCTCTTTTGTTGGTTGTGGTTGCTGGCTGGACTCTCCCATTGAGCAGAGCCTTCACCTATATCTCACAGTTCAGAGGGGCTTAGAACCATTCTCTGCTGTTGGTCCAGGTTGCTGTGTAGACTTCCTGATGGGTGGGGACAAAGTTTATGCCTCGCTATTGGATGGGGTCACTGGCTGGGTTATCTTCCTGGGCCAGGTCACAGGCTGTGTTCAGCAGTCATGCAGGGCTGTAGGTTGGGCTTCACAGCTGGACAGTACCATAGGCTGGGTTCTGAGACTGCCCAGGATCACTGTTCAGGTCCCTAGTTATACCATGCCAGTGGCTATGCTCAATAGATGGGCATGGCTGCTGGCTTGGCTTCCTACCAGAGAAGGGCTGTAGGATGTACTCCTGGATACTTGGGTCTCTGGCCAGTCTCTTGGCCAGATGGGACTGGAAACTATGTTCAGCAGTTGAGTGTGGTTGAGAATTTTTTTCCCTGCAAGGGTAGGCTGTAGTATGTGCTCCAACGCTGATGACACTTTATGGCCATGCTTCCCAGTGGAGCAGGACTGTAGATTTTGCTCAGCTGTTAGACAGGGCTTTACTTGATTTCCTGCCTGGAAGGGGCTGCAGAATAGGCTCCATGCCTAATATGGCCCATTGGCTGGGAAAGCAAATCAGGCTGAGCTTCCTGATCAGATTGGGTTGTGGGCCTGGCTCTGCATTTGAGCAGAGCAGCTGCCTGGGATCTCTGCTTGGGCACTGGGCCAATCTGTAGCAGAAACATGGTCCTCCACAATCTGAGCTCTGGTTGCTATAAACCTTACCCCCTTCTCCATCTCTAGCTAACCCCTGATAGTTGAGCCCCACAGATTCCTCCAGCGATCCCCTGAGGTGACACCTGAGTGTGCCTTGCAAGAAGCATCCCATAATACTGAAGAAGCTATGGGTTCATCTTGGGCATGCACTGAATATCCCACTGGAGAAACTGAAGGCCCAGAGGGGTTCTCTAGTTGCTCTGTGTCTGTCTGCAGAGGGGCCATGCGATCAAAGTGAAGGTGCTCCTCTTACCCTTCTCATGTGATTCTTCTTGATTTTGGTGATTCCAAGGGTGCCTCAGCCTCACCCTTGGGTTCTGGGGTTTTCACAATGACTTCTTACATAATTGATCCTTAAAGATGTTTACTTCTTAATCCCCACAACCTGTGAACTGGTATGCTCCACCACAAGGCTGAATTCCCCCTGGGATTAAGGATGATAACCGGGTATATTTAAGTAAATAGATTAGCCTGGATTATCCAATTAGCCTACTCAAATGTAAAAGTGGGAGGCAGAATGGTTAGATTCAAAGTGATAGGATGTGAGAAAGGCTTCAGTTGACATTTCTGGTTTTAAGTTGGAGAAAGGAGCAGTGAGCCAAAAAATGTGGGCAGCAAGGAAACAGATTCTCCTCAGGAGCCTCCTAAAGGAGTGCAGCCCTGCTGATACATGAGTTTTAGCCCACTGAGATCCTTTGGACTTCTGACTTCCAGAAATGTAAGGTAACAAATCTTTGTTGTTTTAAGATGTAATGTTTTAATTTGTGGTTATAATTTATGTGTTGTAATTTGTGGTAATTTGTTACAGCAGCAAGAGAAAACTATTATAGTATGGTTTGTTATGAGAACTGAATTAAATAATGTAAAACCTAATAACATGATTGCTGGAATTAGATTAATCTGTGTTTTGGGCCATTCTATTTCAAAATAGTGACTAGTAATTTTTTAATTACTTAACATCATTCAGTTTTCTCATCTACATGTAGGGAGATAATATCTAGAAATACAAAATTTTTATCAGTTGATTCTTTATACTTTCTTATCCTTAAGTTTTCTAGTTGGCCATAATTATATACATTGTCTCTATAATTAGTAATCTAATTAATAAAGAAAGGCCCTTGATAATCACAAAGGACAGATTAAGGGAAGAAGAGAATTCATGCTAAAAGCATAAAGTTGAAAAGTGAATGAATTTAGAACCAGACAACATGGCCTCCATTCCTCAAGTTTAGAAGAGGACCTCCAGGAGGCCGAGTGGGGAATGGGTAGGCATAAATTCCAGAGAAGCAGAGATTCTTCTCACCCACCCTGGACAGCTACAGGGAGCTATGGGGAAACTACCCTCTAGCAGGTCATTTTCTCCATTCTGCGTAGATAGCACCGTGGCTCAACAATGCAGAAAAAATAAGTTGGCTGTTTTAGATTTTTGGATATCAATAAGTCTCCCATTGACAAATAAGCATGATAGTCTAGAGGAATGACCTTTTTATTGACTGCAGTCTTTGCAGAAACTCATGTAGACTATGCAGACAGTGCTCCCTCACCACCAATTTCATTGGCTCAAGATAAGCACCTCATTATCTCCAAGCAGAATGAGGTGTCTCTGACATCTAAAAAAAATGGGTGATGAAGTTTATAAGAAAATTCTGCTTCCTATCTTATTAATGAGCAACAGCGAAATAGCAGAAGTCTAACTCGAGGACCCCTTCAGCATGTAAATGGAGAGTTGATAATCCAAATTCCATAAGACTGAATGAGGTAATGTGTGTCAATCTTTTTTTAATTATTTAAATATGTCTTTATTGATTTCAGAGAGAGGAAGGGAGAGGGAGAGATAGAAATATAATTGATCTGCTGCCTCTTACTGGGGGCTGAGCCTGCAACATGGGCATGTGCCCGGACTGGGAATCGACCATGATCTCCCAGATCATAAGTCAATGCTCAAAAACTGAGCAATGCTGGCCGAGCATGTGTGTGAAGTTTTTATCAAAGATTCTGGATCACAACAACAACAGCAACACAACTACCTTTTTATTAAGCTATGGTTTCAGGTCATTAATAAGGGTTAACTTTATTCTACCTTTTGAAAAATAGTAACACAAAGTATAACATTCAACAGATTTCAAAGAATGTAGAGTAAAAATGTCACCTTCCTTTTTCTGCCTCCAGCATGCAGTTTCCCTTCCAGGGAGGCAAAAAATTTTCATAGATCCTTGTACCATAACAAAATATTTCATATATGTAGAAATGTTTGCTATTGTTTCCTCACAAATAACAGCATATCACACAGTTTTTTGCCCTTGCCTTTTTCACTTCATGTATGCTAATATTTTCCCCATGTGTAAATATAGTCCTACTCAACTATAATTATGAAAGAGATTTGGCCCTGGCCAGTATGGCTCAGTAGTTGGAGCACCATCCTTCTCACCAAAGGGTCAAGGGCTTGATTCGCAGCCAAAGGCATGTACCTTGGATGCAGGATCACTCCCTGCTCCTGGTCGGGGCACCTGCGGGAGGCAACCTGTCAATATCTCTCTCTTACATTAATGTTTCTTTCTCTCTCCCCACCTCCCTTCTACTCTCTGAAAAGCAATGGAAAAAATATCCTCAGGTGAGGATTAACAAAACAAAAAACAAATGAAAGAAAGTGATTTATAAATTGTAAAGTGTTTATAGTATCTGTTTTCATAGAGCCAGTCTTATTTATTTGGAAGCTAAACTGGTTCTAAAATGACTTTTTTTCTAGTGGAGTTGATTGTTCTCCCAGATTAATATTATGACTTCTTTTAACTTTAGGCTGGTGAGATGTGCTCTGAAAGGTAGTTTGTATATTTTGACAGGAAATACCTTATGTGGCTTCTACCAATGCCATCGATGCTGACTGTTTTTAGACTCAGAAATATCCCCTTTATTGTAGAATTGGCAACAGGTGAAGCTAGACGAAGCCTGTTGGATGTGTACCCTTGTGATAATTGCCACACTTCAAATTATTTACATAAGACCATGTTCATTCAAATGGACTCTTTAATTGTCAAACCATGAATATAGACTAGAAGGCCTGTTTTAGTTTATGGCCATAGATGGATGTTTCCTCAAGATGTGTGTTTATAAATGCACATTTCTTCCACAGTAAGCAGGGTGAGCAGACGTGTAGGAGGTATAACCAGCTGCTGCAATGTGGGCCCTTAGAACCTGATTATAGAGGCTGGGTGGACTCGCCTCCTGAAAGCAGGGCCAACTCCTGCTTGGATCCCCACATTGAAGTCACTGTCTTTTCGGCTGACATCCAAGTTTGGCATCATTAATCTACATGAACAGGTGCTCCCATAAAATGAACCACATAAAAAGCAAGTGCTGTGGCAGAGCATGATGATTCCCACTTGATGTTGTTGTACAGGCTATGTTTGGAGACAGGCAAGATTTCTCTATAGTCTCAAGAAGCTGAACAGAGTAAATATAGAGATCAATTTTTCCCAGTGCAAAAGAGCTGAAAAATCTAAGTTTTATTTTTAAAAACCTTTTTAAAAACATACCAATTCCTCAAATTCCTTTTGTATGATTTCTCCTACATTTCATGGTGTCAGAATGCGTGTTAGCATGTGGCTGATGTTTGGTACAGCATTAGAACAAAAGAATGATTGGTGGAGTGTATTTAAAAGTAATCAGTGTCACACAGCCCCCGTGGCTCAGTGGGTTGAGCATTGACCCATGAACCAAGATGTCATGGTTTAATTCCTGGTTAGAGCACATGCCCAGGTTATGGGCTGGATCCCCAGTAGGGATAGTGCAGGGGGCCACCGATCAGTGACTATCTCGCACCACTGATGCTTCTATTTCTCTTTCCCTTGCCCTTCCTCTCTCTGAAATAAATAAAAACATATTTTTTAAACAGTAATCAGGCTCTACCAAAAAAGATGAAGGAAAAACTGTAGCAGGGATAAGTTGAGGTTTTTGCAAATGGAAATCAACATATTTAATGCAAATAAAATGTTTTGGAGCTTTTGTTAACACCAAGTACTGAAGTGATTACTAAATACAAAAATTTTGGGAAAAGTTCAGGAGATTGGAGTATACACTTGAAAAGAAATGAAGTTGTAGAATTTACCTGATAATATAGGAGAGTAGTAATTTATGTCTTACTGTCAGGACTTCTGATTGGTTCTACTCCCACTTGTTTCAAAATGTAGAGGTTTGTCTAGATTTAAAATTTTAGAAGAGTGAGATCACTTTAAAACTTGTAGTTAGAAATCGTTTATGAATTTCTGAGGCTTGCATTACCCAAGTAGAAGACCTACCCTATCTGAATAAACACTTATATTCCAAGGCATATCTGTTTATCTCATTATATCAACTCAGAAGGCTACATGGAGCTCATCAAACTCTATGAAAAGAGGGCAATTCAATATTTTAGGGGTAAGAGACACTTAGAAAATTTGTATGATATTTTTATATCATCAATTTCTCACAGTTATCACAAAATTGAAACACTGTGTCTTAGCAGAGGGAAAACAAACAAAAACACACAATTGCCAGATACCTTAGAAATAAATCCCCAAATTTTATTATTTTAATGTAACAGTTTTTAGATTAAATAGAAGAAAAAAATGTTAAATGAAAGTTATAAGAAATTAGACAAATTTAACATATCTCTACATCATTCACATAAATCTTCGTTGTATAAGTGAACTGTACGCCATAAATGTTGGCTTCATTGTTTTATATTTGAGATTATCAGCTACGTGGTGTACCATAAGGCTGGATTCTACTTTTTATCTACTAATTAGAGTTAAAGAAACTGATGGGTTTTTAAAAAAATATTTTGTATAAATTGAATGTTTAGAGTTAACAGAGTTCCTCCCGGAATTGTTCAACTGCTACTAGGATAACAAGTTAAGTGCTGGAAATCTTTTCTTGTTCCAATGTTTTTATCTCCAGGTACTGTTATATATTCCTTCACAATTCATCTTTTCTCCTGAGTGTAGCTAAATCTGTCAGAACACCTATCCCTACTTAAAGTTAAAAAAAAATAAATTATCATATACAGCACAGTTACAAGTTTGTTTACAATATAAGAATTTTTGATGAAAAACAAAATAATTATATCTACAATATTAAATGTCTTAATCTAGTAGTTAACTATCTTTAGAATGAAGATAAATAAATGGACACCCAGAAGCATACAGTCACAAAAATGGACCTGCTACTTCAGTTACCTGCTAATGTTAGTATTTCAGTCTTATGAAATCATATACCATCTTGTTGAATTATATTTTATACTTCATGTTATTTCATTCATGAAATGTGGTTATGCAGTGGGGAGAGATGATGAAAAAGGTGTGGTGTGGTTTAATATCTGCTTCCTGGAAGGAAAATAGATTCTGCTTTAAAGATTTCCCCAGATAGCAGCCTGTTCTCATTTCCTCTCTGAATTCTTTCTAATATTTTATATGTCCTGTTTTGATGTGGGGAAGAACTGGGAGTTTGGTGTTTATTTTCATGTCTCTGAGCAAGAAGCTCAGTTAGTGGCCTCATATGAGTACACACTAAAAGCAATTTGATATGTTTAGGTGACTTGTTATACAGCTGATCGGGAGAAGTCATCACCAGGAACGGAAAAGCCATATATTCAGTGAACATCTTTTTATCATAGTCACTCTTTTTATGGATTAAAATAGCAACAAGATGGCTTTATGTTGGAGATCTGTCTCTGGTATTTTATGATCTTAATGTGCTCATGGAACTGAAACTTTTAGTTTATATAGCTACTACAGTTGCTTCTGTTTTCAATTCAGCAGTACTTCCATGGGACCATGAAAATGATTAAAATTCTGATTATTAATATGAACAAAATAAAAAGAACATCTTCAAAATTAAAATTCAGAGAGAAATTGAATCCCATAACAGAGTATTCATTTGTATTCAAAAATGCTAATAATCTTCAGTCTTTGTGCATGAGATCCAAAATTCAATCAGTAAATCACCTTAATAACAGGATCCAAAAAAGAAAAGGCAAAATAGATTTTTCTAAGATAACCAATTGCTGCTATTGATCAAAGCTGATCTAGGTTTATATACTATTGAGAAACTGCAGATGGGGTTTTATGGATTCAGTAATGTAAATGTATCAATGCAAAATTTTTCAGTAATGTTTTCTGTTTTCTATCACTCTTGGTTGTAACATGAGCAAATAGCTATGTTCTTTTTCTGTTGTGAAAATTATGTTCCAAAGAATGAGCATCTTTAGGCAAGGAGGTTATTTACATTTTTGTTTATTTGCCAGATAAATGCAACTCATTTGCTTGGATGAAGTTCCTAGGTATTTCCTATCCTGTTGCTTTGTTAAAGCCAGCTTCATTACCATTCATGTTCAATGTTATTTGTTTCAGGTTTGGAAGTTTAAGAAATTATTTCAGATACAAAGGTGTCAAAAATATAATGATGCCAGAAAATCTACTTTTAATAGTTATTTTTGCAATGGATATAAAATTGTATGGACAACTCTGATTTATAGTTTTTTTCTTTACCTCTTCTGAATTTAGTAGCTCAGCGTTAAGGAAGTCACAAGCCTCAAGGGCTAAGCCAGAACTGTAGAAGTATCTGGGGTGTTTGAGGCTAGGGAGAGATCTTCTATGTGCTATAAGGTGTCCTACAGTACAAAGAGAAGAGTCAGGGGCATCTTTCTCTCCTAGGTAATTAAATCTCACTATTGTCCCTGGAGTAACCTATACAAATATTTCCAGATGAGATATAGCACAATAAAAATCAAGACCCACTGTTTGAGAATTTATCCTCATATTTGATGATCCGACTGTGTTGTTGTTTCCTTCTCTCCATGGCACTTATATCTTTCCTGGAAGGCCTGCACACAATCCTCTCCCTTAGACCTCTTGCTTCAAAAGATGACTACTGACCTCCTTAGCTGTAATGGCTCCCCAAAGTGAATACCAAATACAAACATAACCCACATTTTAAGTCATATCACCCCAGAAGTAATTCCTACATTTGGCCAAAATCCATCCACTATTTTCACGTGATAGTGATATGACAGATTTATATACATGATTATTTTTAACCTATAAAATCTGAGCTTCCTTAAAAAAAGTAGGTAATTAGGCTATTAAGTATCCTTGTGTGGGAGCAGCATTATCTCCAAAGCTGGCATGATGGAGCCCCAAACTCAATCTGGAAAACTGGACCTCAATTTCCTCTTTGTCAAATGGAAAAGTTGGCTCAAATGTTCTACAAGATGCCCTCATCCAAACCCAGTACAATTTTCATTGAGGATTTGGTCAAGGAAATTTTACACTTTCAGTAGTTTATTTAAGATAAAACAATAATAAAAATAAACAGATAAATATCTTATGTGCAGTAGCTATGAGATGGATCTTGTTTCAAGGATAGTTTTAATTTCTGAAGGTATGAATATGAAATATTTTGTAATATTATATTTTACTTTAGACTATTGAATGTTGATATAATCATAAAAAAGTTGTAAGGAACTTTTATCAGCTGCTAGAACCAACAGTCAGTTACAACAGTAAAACACATTTTCAGTGAGTTTGAAATAAGAAATAGAAGTGGCACTCTTTCAAATAAATATTTAAGTCCATAAAATATATGTACCTACATTGTCTTGTAGTATGTTGTGGAGAGCATTTAAGAAGAACCAACTGGACATAAAGTCCTGAGACCTCCAACTGTGTCTATTTCTTTCCATTTATATCCAAAAGAGTGAGAGGAGGAGAGTCACAAAGAAGAAATAAGTGAGGAAAACAGGCCTTTAGGTTGTGTTTGGAAAAGACCTTTGTGAAGTCTGGGAGCTTTCAAGAGGTACATAGGTGGATCTCAACATACTGATAGGATTATTTGTCTCTCTTTCCAGATAACTGAAGTTCCTGTTGGTCTCAGAGCTTTGGATTTGCCTTTTAGGCAGTTTCAAATATTAAGATTGAATAATAGCAATATAAGCACTTGCTGGAAGAGTCATGATGTCCTTAAGTTATTATAGTTTCTGTTGTTGTTGTTTATTTTTTATCGTCACCCGAGGATATATTTTCCATTGCCTTTCAGAGAAAATGGAAGGGAGAGAGAGAGAGGAAAAGAGAGAGAGAGACATCGATGTGAGAGAGACATACAGATTGATTGCCGGGGATGGAGCCTGCAACTGAGGTACATGCCCTTGGCTGGAATTGAACCGGGGACCCTTCAGTCCATAGTCTGACTCTCTAACCACTAAGCCAAACTGGCCAAGGCAGTTCTTTTTTATTTTAAATATTTCCTGCAAAGAATGTAGCAAAAGAATGTTAGTGTCTAGGTTTCTTACATTTCATACCTCTAAAGTAACAGATGAAAGAAGACATTGCTTAAGTGCCATGCCACTAAAGTTCACTTTTTTGCCTCTTATATTAGAAACTATGAGCAAGATGCACTCTGCATAAGCATACTTTAGTTTTACTTAGATTTTAGGGCAGAATTTAGTTTGGCCAAAAGTCTAAGTAAAACTTTTAGAACAAGAAAGGATCTATTTAAGATCAATTATAAATTCTGAGGATGATTAGCATAATAGTTTACAAGTATGAGAATGTATTTCAGTATAAATTTCATCAAGTAAAATTCATTTTTATTATCAAAATTATTCTGGAAGCAGCCTTCCAGAAAAGCATAATTATAGATTTGTAGGTTTTACAGTTTGAAACTGTTCTAGAATTTTTATTGATAAATGCTAGCTAAAATTAACCCCCCACAAAGAGACATCAAATGGTTTTAATTAATATAGCAAAAATGAAAAGTAAAATGTGATGCTCTATAGCTCATGGGTTCTGTAAATATAATTCATTGGGGTAAATGACATCTACCTTTGTTCTGAAAGCAAATTACTGAAAATACACATCTGAGCTTGAAAAATGCAAAACCTGGTAGATTAGTGATCAATTGTGATCATTAATAATTATTCAATATCAATGAAAAAAGTTTTCTTTTTAAGTATAGCAAGAATTTTTAATCTAAGAAATGATCATGGATTAATACAATATTTCCTTTTATTTGGAATTAAATCAGTTTGAAAAATGGTGTTTCCTAAAGCCCAGTGTACACAATTCACTAGTTACATACAGTACATTTCTGAAACCATTCTTAAAACGTTTAGTGAATAAGTATGTAATCTTTTTCCTATATCAGTTTCATTTCTTCATACATATATTTTACAGTTTTATTTTAAAATCATTTATACTTATTCAAAGAAAAATAAATTTCAGGATGAAACCTTGAGACCGCGGTATTTTAAAAATTTTTTAAATCTCTGATCTTTGGCTACTGAAAACAAGGTAAGTGACTCAGCAGCCATTTCTGGGGCTTAGTGTAGCTCCCCACACGGCACAGCTGAGAAGAGTTCAAGCTGTTCCCTCATCTTTCTCAGTCTTCACTTTGCAGAGGTACTATAGAGGAAGGGAGATTTTTGGCGCTCTCCTAGAAGAAAATACAGCAAAGACCTAAGATAACACTGAACCACCTCTTTGCTAGGAATTTGGCAAGATAGCAATTTCTGAACCAGTATTATGTCCAAGTGAAATAGATTCTAGTTAAGAAAGATGATTATTTTTCTACCATAACTTAACAAGAGGGAAAAAGGAAAATTATACAAGTAAAATTGCAGGAGGTTTAAGTACATTAATTAATCTCTTCATGTGTTTATTTAAATATTAGGCATTGTTATTTGTGTATTTCTCTAGCATTCCATAGAGGACTTGGGATTGTTATAAAAGTTACCAAGCAGGATCAATCAAGTAGCTACCTTTTGGGTAGCTAAATATTTAAGTAAATAAAGACACTATTTATATATTCCCATCCTATTGTGAATCTTAAAGTGTGGAATTTCTACAATGTTTTCAGAATTCCTGTAAAACACCGGGGGCAGGTTTCAGATTGAGAACGCATGTTAACTGTGGGTAACTTAATCAAAGCCCATCATGTGGTAGGATTTTTTTACTTTTAAAATTTCTTGACTAATTAAACAGTTATTAAAGGTAGATTTTATTTTCTGTTATTGATTAATTAATCATTTTAACTTTGCTTTAATATATTTGAAGAAGATGCCATATTTAGAAATCAGTTTTAATACCAGTGGGAAAGACTATATGCAGCCCTATGTTCATAGCAGTGTTAGTTACAATAGCCAAGGTCTGGAAACAGCCCAAGTGCCCATCAGTAGAGAAGAGGGTTAAAAAAAAAAAAAAAAAGGAACATTTTGCGACAGCATGGATGGACCTAGAGATTATGCTAAGCGAAATAAGCCAGACAGAGAAAGATAAATACCATATGGTCCCACTTGTATGTGGAATCTAATGAACAAAATAAACTGATGAACAAAATAGAACCAGAGGCCTGGATACAAGGAACAGACTGACAGAGGACAGAGAGAAGGGGGAGGGGGAACTGCATGAAAGAAGATGAAGAGATTAGCCAAGGGACATATATGCATAGCCCAGGGACAGAGACAACAGAGTGGTGATGGCCAGAGGCAGGGGGGTTGGGGGCCAGGTGGAGGTGGGTAAAGAGGAGGAAAAGGAGGACACCTGTAATAGTGTCAACAATAAATTTTTACAAAAAAATAAATTAATTAAAAAACTAAACGCTTTCTCTTTGACTACTAATCATTTTGCAATAGTAAATGGTAGTTCAACCTTGAGTATTCCTACTTCTGAGAACTTATAGAGATTAATAAGAACAAAATCACCATAATTTCTCTTATCCCATATGTGTAACAGGATTTTTCAGGTCCATTATTAATTTTGAGGGACATTTAAAAATATACCTGGAAATATGAGCTCAACTCATGCAGTTGACTGTACAACTCAGTGTAAAGAAAAATTGAAAGTTGTTAAATATGCCTCAAGCATCTGTTCATGAACATAAGCAAGTATTTCGGCAACTTTATTTGAATATAGTTTATAAAAGCAGGCCAGTGTCAAAAGATTTGAAATATATGTTGGTTTTGAACATTTTTTTGAAGTTGCTTTTACAGTCCATGTTTAACATATATTTTTTCTTGATTCTTTATTATCATTTTCCCCAGAAGGTGGCAGGGAGAGGAGCCTCCCAACATCCCCTCACTGCAGCACCCCTCTCTGGAGTGTGCACATCTTTGTTTCCGGGAATATAGCTGCATTCCTGGCTCTCTGGTCTATGTGAATATCGGTTTGTCACTTCTCTCCAAGCAGCAATGCCGAAGTATCATATTTCCAAGGACTTGGTAGCACTACCATCTGGATATATAGAGTATATCTTTCTGAATAGCAGAAACAGAAGCTATGCAGTTGCAGTGATCTGCCTCTGTTGCTTTAGGCATCCTTAGTAAATATTCCTTATGATTTGAGAGAAGAGATACAAATTGAAATAAAATTATAAGTAGCCAGCACAGAGCCCTACATACTATTTTGACAGTGGCCCACGAACTTAGGGTTTGGGTTAAAGTCAAATCTAATCAGACTCTGGTCATTCAGTCTGCAGTTGCACAGCCAGGGATACTTAACAGAAAAAAATGTGGGCGCTGTCCCGTCTCTGTTCCTCAAGGATGGGACAATGAGAATCAGGAAGGATCTTGCCAACAAGGGATGTGGGTTTCATAAAAACAAGAGGATTACTCAGAACTGAATCTGAGACCAAATATACACATGTAATCCATGAGCTAAGTGTTCATGTTTCCAAAGCAAAAGTAAAACACAATGAATTCAAGATTTGGGCAGTTATGGATTTAGGTTTAGGAAACTAGAGGCAATCCCAAATAAGTAAAGTTCAAATAGGAGTTGATAACAGATCTGGGGTCATCCCAAGCAGCAGAATGCAATATGGGTCAATGAACTCAAAACATTTGGGGCCTAAAAATGTGTAGTTGTGTCATGTTAATTCATTTTGAGAAGTCATGAATGGGAATGCACATATGAAGGAGTGAATATGCTGACAGGACACAACAGCTGCAGACTTTGTGTTAGACTCTCTCTTATTCCTTACCTTGCATATGTTTCTTACTGGTCAGTACAAGTGCTCAGCTCCCATTATCAAGTTAAAACCACCCTTGTTTTCTGGAACCAATCCTGACTTTAAACTGTAAAAAAGGAACACCCTAAGGCTTAGAATCAAGTCATCCAAGCTCCAAGTCAGCCTTTCACTATATTTAAAGCTGTATGTGGATAACTATGTTTTTCCCAGTGATAAATCCTATCTTGAATGTTGACCAATATCTTAGCCTCTTTAAGACCAAAGCCTTATCTAAGTTAGAGACTGAGAGACATGTCTCTAAACCCCAATGCAGTGGCCAGGAAATTTTTGACAGAGCTTGAAGATGTAGGCATTGCGTTGACATAGACTTATAAAATACCATCTGGCATTATATTTCCCATATGAGGAAAGTCAGTGCCAATGCATTACCTTAGTTTAGTTTGGATGTTGTGTATGTTCTATCAGTGTGAAGTGTCTCCTAGCATCCCTATGAACTTCAGTGACTTATGTTCAGTTCTACTTTATGGCTTTTCCAACTGGCTTAATACCATTATGGTGAGCCAGAACATTTCATATAAGAATCTAAATTTGAGGATGACCTTCTTTGAAATAACTGCAAAAAAACCCCACAAAAACAAAGAAATTTACATTGTTGTGGAAGAAGTTTAGCAATAAACAGTTATGTTGTAATATGACAAGTGTATATAAAAGTGGTAAATACATGCTATGGTGTGGCAAAGTTTCCTCTGGAGGGGGTGGTACAAACAAATGTTGATTATTTCACCATTTCTGCTCAGTGCTGCTGTTTTATTTGAGAAAACAAATGAATTAAAGAACTCCTTATGATATCACAAATTTCTTTATATATCTAAGACCTATTTCCTTGCCACATTTTTAAAGGTATTTTGGATTTTCTAAAATTATATGCTAGGTTCCTGCTGTGCTTGTGATATTCCAATAATCTCAGCTTTTAATAGGCCTGTATCAAATAGGATTTCCATGCTTTCTGATATTTTTTATACTATAGTCAACTCTAATGACCTCAGTTTTGTTATAATCAACAAGTAAAATATTTAGCCCAGCTGGGCGTGGCTCAGCGGTTGAGCGTTGACCTGGGATCCAGGAGATTGGGGTTCGATTCCCGGTCAGGGCACATGCCCGGGTTGCGGGCTCGATCAATGACTCTCTCATCATTGATGTTTCTGTTTCTCTCTCTACCTCTCCTTTTCTCTTTCTGAAATCAATAAATATATATTAAAAAAAAATTAAAGATTTAAAAAAAGTAAAATATTTATAGAAAACAAAATAATAAATTTTTGCATATTTTAGTCACTGTTTAATTTAATTTAATTTAATTTAATTTTTTAAATATATCTTTATGGATTTCAGAGAGAGGAAAGGAGAGGGAGAGAGAGAGACAGAAACATCAATGATGAGAGAGTCATTGATTGGCTGCAGCCCTCAACCCGGGCATGTGCCCTAACCGGGAATCGAACCCTGATCGCCTGGATCCTAGGTCAATGCTTTAACCACTGAGCCATGCCCAGCCGGACTCTGTTTAATTTTAAACAATATTTCCCTGACACACTGGAAGAGATTTATCAGCATAGCACAATCTGAATCAAGTTGATACAGCAGTTTTCCTATAACCTTTTCAAAATTGCCTTATTTCTTAAAAAACTTTTCTTGCACTTTAGGAGATGGGCAACTATGTGAAGTCATCTTAGAAGCAGACTGAAAACCCCATTCTAAGCAAGAAGACTGGTGACCTGACTTAATTGAATACCCATCCTGAGATCTCTGTAGAGTGAGGTGTGCTAATTGCATTACCTTATCACAATATAATGATGCAATTAACTTGTATCACCAGCATGGATGGTTTGTTATCACACATTTTATTTCAAAGATATCAATACCCACAAAGACCAGCACACATTCTGTCTACGAAGATTTGACATATAATTGTGCTGAAATGTGCTTTTTAGTGGATATTAAATCTCTAGTGACCATGATCTTTGGGGAAAAAATGTTCTCAGCATGAGGATAAAAAAAAGGAAAATGACACTCTCTTGAAAAATTTAGCCAATATACATACTTCTTTCTTGCTCAGCAATTTTACATCTAAGCAATCTTGGTTCAGCGAGTATTTCCCTTCCTCATTCAGCATTGCTTGCCTTCAAGCTCCTCCACAACTTCCCTTCCTTGCAAATTTAATGGACTCCAAGTAATTAGCTAGAGGGTTTTATTATTTTTTAAGTAGAAACTGTAGAGAAAATTAACAGCAATATCCTGTGTTTGTATAGGTAGTAATTTGCCAAAATCCAGTAACCTGAATATCACATATTTGAGAAACACACAGGCATTAAATCCCGCACTTGTTTCTTCACATACACAAAAGCATCTGAGTACACAACCAATATAAGCTGCCATAACTGTCATGGAATTAGGAAGCAAAAGCATTAGGGGACACAAGAATTGTTTTCATAGTGTCCTTGCCCTATTGGTCTGAAAAATGTGCTGCGAGTAGTGCTAAGGATAGTAATGGTATATCGGAAGTTAGCATCTCCTTGACACTTCAAATGTGGAGGAACATTCTGCAGATTAATTCTCTTTCTCTCTCCCCCCTTTCTCTTTCTCTTTCTCTCTCTCTCTCCCTCTCTCTCTCTCTTTCTCTCTCTCTCTCTCCTTCCTTCCCTCCCTCCCTCTTTCCCCTGTGTCTTTATGGCTCTACAAAAGCAATTAGGCAACATAAGCAATGCATTATGTATTTTCCCTCTCTTAACAATATCACTATGATTTATTTTAATAATATTATGTTTCTATCCCAAAGTAAGCACCTCCTTCATCTGTTTTCCACAATGTGTATTCAGCAAATAGTCTTGGACAGGTAAAAGATTTAAGGAACTACTCCATAAATAAGCCTCTCTGGACTCCTGCAAATATCCAGGTGTAATGCATTTGCTGTCTCTTTTCATCGGTCATAAATTCACACATCCTTACTTTTCAAGCAATTTAATTCAATTTTTAGGTACCCATCATTTTTGGAATTTACTTGGTCAACTGTTTTTTTGTTTTTTGTTTTTTCACTAAAAAAGAACATTTACAATTATTCTTGTTGTGATTTCCTTGCTGCTTTTCCCAGTCTTATTTTTGTCTCATGTTTTTCTGGGAAAATATCTGTTAGATTAGTTCTTTCACTTCCCCCTCATTGTGCTACACTCTGTAACATGGAGCTGCATTGTTCCATGAAGCTAGAATAAAAGACTAGCCCCTTAGAGAGTAAATGACATAAGCTAATTAATCATGGATTCCAAAAGTTATTATTTAATTTTATCCTGATATCATGAATAATTAAAACAAATAAGGAAGGAAAATATTTTTCTTGCTATTATACTTAGTCACAAGGTATACATAATTTCATGCTGAGTTGTATTTGTTTCTGCCCTTTAGTACTTAAGACATAGTAAAATGCTCTTTTTCTGTAATGATCGAGGGGCCATTTTATTACCAATCAGGGCTGTAATGGTAGGTGTAATTAATAAACAACCTGAATCAAGATGTCAGGTAATTTTGGAATAAAATAAATTAATTATGTTGAATGTTTCATATTCTTTCAATATAACAGAAATGCTCATACTACATGCCAATTCTGTGTTCAGATTCCTGGAAGGAAATGAGATTTTCCTCTCAAGTGTAGGTGGATGCTACAATGTCTTCTTCTGAGTCTTTCCCTGGTTTTATAGAAGGCAGAAACACAGCCAATGAGAAGTAAAGAAAATTAATGATCATTTGGGCTGTAAAACTAGTCATTTTTAAAACCACATGCTTAATCTTCTTTTGTCTTTTTCAATTATGGTTAATTGACAATATGAGGATTTTGATTTCTTAGAATTTCTAATGCTATGATCGAAAGACTTAATATCTGATCAAGACTAAATAGATATAGTCATATATTTTATACAAAATATATTTTTATTATATATTATTTATATACGTAGTGCTTGATTATATGTATATATATGTATGTTATATAAGTGTGCATACTTGTATGTGTATATATACATATATTTGTATGGTCTCGGGGCTGAAGAGTAAACAATGAATGTGAGTGGCATCGTGGTACATCATGTTCCCAGAGCTGATGAATATGCTGAATGTCTGAATACATATGCCCCCCTTTCTGGCATAACAAGCCTTCCACAGTCAAGTTCCTATAGCCATAGCACCAAGTGTATTACATATGCTTAAGGAGCAGCTTCCTCATGTGTACACTCAGTAATGATAAAGTATTTCATGGGGAAAAGAGATTTTACATAGAAAACAAATTTTATGTGCATATTAATGCCACTACCTTGATAAAATACAAGTTAATAGGTGTCCCAGTTTACTAGGTAAACATTATATTTAATTTATGAGCAGTTTATTATTAGAAATTTTTATTATTGGCTCCTACTTTTACTTTTTTTACTTTTCAACATATGTTCATTTGCTTTACAAGTAAAATCTTGGTCTTAGATTCACAACCCTCTTTATTTTACCTTAGTACAAAATGTTAATCTTTCCAGTCAGTAATAATGTACCATGATACAGGAATAATATATTAACGTTAAACTCACAAAGATGTTTTAAAATTATGGTTTGTTGAATGCTAAACAAGAAGACAAGAAATAAAAATATCATAAGAGATTATCTTAATTTTAGCATATAATACTTATTTGGTTCATGAGATAATTGATTACACATGCTCTTGGTACATAGGCCTGTGTTTATCTTTGGTGAATGTTTAGCAGCATAGTTTCCCTACCCACATCAATATCTTTCCAATATAGCTACTGTGTGATTAAATAAACAACTGATAACCATGTTGCCATCTTCTGACCTCTTGGCTTAGGGTAGATTTAACGTTTCAATAGCATCTCTGATTTCTTTAAATTTCTTTTGGTTCATTCATCATTTTTTATCCTAAAATATTTCTTTTAAAATCCCCTTTTTTCATCCTTGTAAAGAAAATATCCTCTTTAGTATGTCCTTTCTTAACTTATTTGAAAGATATTGGTAAAAGATGTCCTTAGATTTTTCTTTGCTCCTTAGAATCTCTGAATATCTGCTTTTTTCCCCATTAAGGCTTAGTATATTTTTCACCTCAGAGATGGGTCACTTGAAAAGATGGAGTACTTGCTGAGGGATTATTTATATATGTTCTATTGATTCCCCTTCTGTAATATCTCTCATCCATCCCCTCCTTTCTATTTACAAAGCTTGTTCTCCGAAATATCACACACACTAAGACATCAGCTTTCCAGAACATTCTCTCATTCTTATCTTACATTTTAATATAAGAATAATCTTCTAAAAGCATATGTTTAATATTTTACTAAATTTTAAAAAGTCATGCTCTCAGAATATAAGCAAAACTTCTAAATGTCACATTTAAAATCACTCATTATTTGGACATGGTTTCTTTTCTCAAAATTAATTAGAATTACTTATTTTCTTCTATCAGTTTTAACTCTGTACTAGTCCCTGTGGATTCTTTGCATTTTCCTGCAATGGTGTAAGGAGAATCTTTTGGAATGACCTCCTTAATATCTAATTCTGAAATCCTCGTGTCCTACAAGGTTCAACCCAACTACACCCCAGAACATGGAAAGCCTTTTAACTGTGACTCTTAAATGTGTACAGGTTTCCCATTTGTATTATAACTATCTATGTATATGAATTATTCTTCTTATTCTTAAGCAGTAAGCCCCATAGAGACAGAATCTGCACATTAATCATCTTTGTATATACCTAATGTGATAATTATTAATGAGTCCTTAATAATTACTTGGTGAATAAAAATGCATTGGTGATTTAGGTGATGCATAGTGTTCTGTAGTGGTCCATACACAGAGTGGCCCTCATAGGTCAGAAACAAAATACTTAGAAAGATCAGGCTCCTGGTATTTCAGGAAAGGTTGTCATAGGAAGGATTGTTAATATGTTCACTAGATCTGTCCTCTAAGAGATCACAATCTAGTTGGGAAGAATAGGCAAACTGTGGTACAGGAAGAAATAACAGTATTGCAATAGAGGTGGGCCCAATAAGTGGTGTAGAACGTAAATGCTATGCAACATGCTATGAAACATGCCTGAGGCCTCACAAGTTTCACTGTTGAATCATGTACAATTAGTAAAATTTGAGTAGACAGAGAAAGGGTAGGAATGACCTTTGGAACTGAGTTATTAATGGCTTCAGTGAAGGAAAAACAACAGTAAAAAACAAACTGAAAAACAAAAGCATAATGTGTGCTAAGTTGGGTGCTCTACGGCAAAGATCCAGACCTGTTTCCAGAAGCAGGGCTTACTCAGGCCTGAGATGTTGCTGGATTTGAATGAGGGTGAGAGCAGCTTTTATTGTCTGCCTCCCTCTGCTCAAGCTGCTTTCAAGAATCTAGAAGTTTCATATAAGAAGAGAAGTTCACTCTCTCAGAGAATAAAATCAAATTTCTAGAATTATAATTTATGTGGAACCTCTATTCTTTCTACCAGCTCATTGCCTTTGTGACTGACTGGCCCATACCTACATTGACTCAGACTTAAAATGTTGGTACTATATAAATTTTAAATATTAATAAAATAGCATATGAATAATTTATTGCATTTACTATGCCCAACATTTTCAGCAAATTTCTATAATCCTCAAGAAAACCATTATTAAATGGATTTAAAGTGCTAAAGAAAATGGTGAAGTTTCTCTGATTTAATTAATTGACACTCTAAGGACATGACCTATTCACCTGCTAAGAGGCTAACTATGTAAAGGTGAGAGCATGTATGAGAGAGAATTATAATTACCCGGGGTTAAGCCAAGAAAGAGTTCGGTGTCTAGTTTAATGGTTCATTCAATAGCTTACCAAGGGATCAAGGTTTGCAGACTTTCTTTAAATTATTAATTTTTGATATGTTCCATACAATGTAAAGTTCTTCCAATGATATAATAGTAGAATTATTACATTGAAAAGTCATTGAAAAGAGCTCTTGATTTCTCTTATACCTTTCCAAATTTTCATAGGACACAAATTTTCACAACTTCACTTACATTTAAATTTTTGTTTTCTATATCACTCCTTTAAATAACAAACAAACAAAAAAACACTTAAAAGCCTTAAAGGGTCTCCTAATAACTGCCCAGGTCCCTGAGTAACTTCCATGAAACCATGAACACTTTAGTGCTCTACTTTGTTGGAAGAAATCTCTCCCATCTCAAAAGTTTCTTCATACTTGATCCTAGTTTCTGGTGCTTGTACTGTATTTTCTTTATTCAGCTTTGATAAATGTTCTATGATTATGTAATATGCTAGCATAAAGGGAAACTGGGTGAAGGGTATATGGGTATATTTTTGCAATTCTTCTCTGGGTTAAATTTTTTTAAATCTTCTTAATATAACATACAAGTTATATTTAACTTGAAAATAATGCTCGAGCCAAATGATGGTGTTATATAATTATAGGCCTGAAAAAATATACAGACAAGAGAATAAATAATAGATCTCAGACAAGAGACTTTGTCAGCTTTCTTCCAAGCACTAAAATAAATTTAGATTCAAACTGATAAAAGATCCAAAACACTCCAAAAGAAAGCCTTCATTTCTTTCTTCTTTCTTTCTTTCTCTCTTTCTCTTTCTCTTTCAAGTTAATGCAGATGTTTTATTTTTTTTAACTTTATTTATTTATTTATTTCTTAAATATATCTTTATTGATTTCAGAGAGAGGAAAGGAGAGGGAGAGAGAGATGGAAACATCAATGATGAGAGAGTCATTGATCAGCTGCCTCCTGCACGCCTCCTGCTGGGGATCGAGCCCGCAACCCGGGCATGTGCCCTGACTGGGAATCAAACCCCGATCGCCTCGATCCTAGGTCGACGCTTAACTGCTCAGCCACGCCCGGCCGGGCAATTTTTTTAACTTTATTTTTGTTTAAAATATTACAGATGTCCCTTTTTCTCCCCAGTGACCCACTCCACCCTGTCCCACCCCCCTCCCCAGTCCCTTTCCCCACCACTGTTCCTGTCCTTGGGTTGTGGATATATGCATATAAATTCTTTGGTTACTCCCTCTCCCTCCGCCCACCAGCTTTCCTCAATCCCTCTACATTTTTGTCAATTCACAACTTTCCTGAGATTATTTGCTGACCAACAATCCTTTCTCAAGTACATTTTCCCCCCATACCAAATTTAGGGCATTAACATATTTGAGAGAAGCTAAATATTTATGAACATATTGTTAAGGACTGGTGGGGTGGGGAGAATGTTATTTAAATGAACCTCCATAGCTGCCATGTCTTAACTTTTTTTTGTAAAAAAATATCTGCTTAAAGGGAAATGACATTTTTTTTTAAAACAAAGGATTAACCAATTCAAAGAACCTGAAAAATAAAGAAATCTACAACACCCACATACAGGGGCAAAAAAAACCCCTGACATCTGCCGTATATCCATTCGTTAAAATAAGACAATCTGTGCAGCCCATTTCTGTAACTCCTTCGCAGATTGGCTTAACTTTTCATTCTCATAAAATTGGAGATGGGCTGTTTGGTTTATTGGTAATTGTAGCAGCAGAATGGTCCTATGTTTGCTAGTCCACAAACCCCATAGATGTTTATCCACTCACAGCAGTGACAGCCCGCTGCATTATTTCAGCTAGAGACGTTCCTCAATGAGAAAACAGCAGCTGCTCACTCAGAATAAACTTGTTTCTGTTTATGCTGTCAGCAGAAAGCTGTTTAAAAAAATCATTAGATGCATCATGCTGTTGCAGTATGTTAAATTGTAAAGTATAAAGAAACATTCCTGAAAGATAAGCACTATATTACCCCTGTGCCTTCATCATGGAGTGTTTCTCTTTTTTCCAAAGTATTCAAATTCAGGTACGATTGGTGATCTCAGGTGTTTACACACAATGTTAATGATGACAAGATAATGGGATGAAGCCCCTTCCAGGTCAGTGAACTCTACACAAAGGGAAATTTGTGGAATATAATAAGATCAAGGGACCTGGTAGCGACGCTAGCTCTGCCAACAACAATCTATGCAAACTTGGATATATGTCTCTTGATCAATCTAAGCTACAGTTTTTCCATCTGATATAAATGGCCTCTTAAGAATGCCACACTATCACACAATATTTTTATCGTTAGCATTTTGCATCATTTGTGAGAGTGTGCATGACTGATATAAACTTATTCTGAATCTGAGTAAATTATACAAGGCACTGCTTTACTGAAGCAGTCAATAAAGACGTTTTTGTATTAAAAGAGTGACTCACTTATTTTGTCAACTTAAAATATCTGCAAGTAGATTTTGAGTTTCTTTCCACCAATGGAGACTAGTAAAATAAATTATGGTCAGATAAATTACCATACCACTAGTATGGTATTCATTAGAAAATTGGATTGTATTCACTGTAATGCTTTATGAACTGATAGACTCAAAAAACACTTTGTTTAAAAGAAAACAATTAGAAAAGTAGGTTTGTCTTATTTGTAGCTTGTCCTATTTTTTGTAAAATAAAACTTCTCTATTCACACACATATACTATCACAGGCACACACATATTTTCATATATAGAATTGTAGAGTAAGATATTACCTATTTCAAAGAGTTTTTTTCTGGAAGAGGGAATAACATAGGAAGTCTTCATTTATGTTTTATACTTTTATAATATTTGAAGGTTTGTAATATTTGAAGGTTTAAAATATTTTAGTGAAAAGATGATTCCTTTATAGTAAACATTTTGAGGTGTGATTTTAAGTGTACATTTTTATGAATTTTGAAAAAGCTGGGTATTTGTGTCACCATCACCCTGCTCTAGACCCCTTTGTAGTCAATCCTCCCACCCCCCAATTCTTGGCCCCAGAAAACCACTCATCTTTATTTTTTAATTAATTTAGTTATTTTAGACTTTTATATAAATGGAATCATACAGTATTCTCTTTGTATTTTTCTTCTTTTGATAAAAATATTTACTTTTTAAAATTCATCCATGTTGTGTAAATTAGTAGTTCATTCCTTTTTATTACTTATTACATTACATGAGTAGGACACAATTTGTTTTTTTTATTCCCCTCTTGATGGATATTTATGTTATTTGCAGATTTTTTTCTATTATGAATAATTCTGTTATGAACATTCATGTACAAGTTTTCTTATAGGCAAGTGCTTTATTTCTATTGTTTATATGCCTAGGACTATAATTGTTGTGTCATAGAATAGAAGTATGTTTGTTTAACTTTACAAGAAACTGCTAAAGTTTCCTAAAGTAGTTGTGCAATTTTGCACCACCACCAGAAACATATGAGAGTTTTAGTTGTCCCATATCCTTGTTAACACATTAAATGTTAACTATTTTTATAGGTATCTACTGATATTTCTTTATATTTTAAATTTTAGTTCCCTGGTGATGAAAGGTCCTGGCAATTTATCATGGTGCTTGTTTATAGATCTTCTTTGGGGAATTTTCCAAATCTTCTATCCATTTAAAAAATATTGGGTTGTCTTTTTATTTTTGAGTTGTGAGAGCTCTCACAAATACATTTTCAGTTTTATGTGTTGCAAACTTTTTCTATTTTCCTGTGGCTTGCCTGTTTACTTTCTTAACCTAAGTTGAAAAGTTGAATGTTTTACTTTTGATGAACTCCAATTTATCGTTTTTTTAAGGTTACTGCTTTTTGTGTTCTAGAAATTTTTGCCTACATAAAGGTTGTAAAGATGATCTCCAATATATTTTTCCAGAAGTTTTATCATTTTAGCTTTTGTGTTTTTTATGTTAACTTTTATAATCAGAAAACATAGACAATATTTTTAGTGAAAAATATGGTACTTATAAAAAAAATGTAGTCTCTTACAAACCACTTTCACATTGATCTCTTGATAGTATTTACAAAAGGTCTAATTTATAAAAAGATACCTGAGTCCATCTTTCACAGGATGGAAAGCTACATTTTAAATTATATCCCCAGCCTACCTGAGGATAATTTATTTTTGGCTTCATCTTATCTTTTCATATGAAAACATCTTTCAGTATAAGAAGTTTCTTTCACCTGGCAGTGCTCAGCACAATCTATCTGGTTAATGTTAATAGAAATATTTTCTGAATTCTTACCCCGTGTCCCACAATTTGCTAGTTGCTAAAAATAATATATTATTTTTGTAGGGTTTAATCCATGCCATGGAAGAGCGTAGTCAAACATAAGCATAGACAGGGTTCACGGTTGACTCTCTGCCTCCCCCCAGTCAGGAAGCATGTGAGAGGCAACCAGCCAATGTGTTTCTCTCACATCAATGTTTCTCTCTCTCTTTCTCCCTCTCCCTCCCTTCCACTCTCTCTGAAAAAGTAATAGAGAAAATATCCTCAAGTGAGGATTATCAACAGCAACAACAACAAAAACATAGACATAATTACAATACATTTTACAAACGAAGGGCCAGGAAAAAAAAAATATGGATGATCTTGGCACTCATAGAGAGTTTATAGACCCAAAATGGGAGGGGGATGGATGGAGGCCTCCTGGGATGGGCTTCAGCATCCAAATAGTGATTGAATATGTTGTGTATTCTTGGGAAGTTCATACTTTTGAAAAAATGGTATGAGAAAAGAAAATGATTTTGCTTAGCATGTTCCCTGTTTCCTCCTAAGACTCTGATTGGTTATTATGGGTACTAAATGAATCTACCTGCACCTTAGTGCTTCGGATTTTTTTTTTTATATTTCTGAATCTTACACAGACAAATGGATACATTATAGGCTATTGACCAGCAAAGAAGTCACCTGAATGAATACGCACCTTATGTTTAAATCTTCTTTTCCCCTTGGCATTGCATTTATCCCTTTCCCCTTTTTTTAAAAAACTTCACCCAAGGACATGCTAAGAGAGAGAGAGAGAGAGAAACATCAATCAGTTACCTTTCATATGTACCCTGACCAGGGATTGAACCCACAACCCAGGTAAGTGCCCAGACAAGGATTTGAACCCACAGCCCTTCAATGCACAGGACAATGTTCAAACAGTTGATCCACTCTGGCTGGGTAATCCTCTTTACTTTTATTTTAGCTTAAATCTTGGGGTCCAGGTATGGAATGTTGTTCATAGCTAGTGATTTTATGTCTCGCAGCTGCCATTCCTATGTGGCTGGTCTTCTTAGCATGCTCAACTTACACTGAAAATTCTGCTTTTTCTGTGTGTAGGCTCTAGAATTAAATGAAATACAAGCAGGAATAATACTTTAGAAGTCTTCTATTGATTCATGATTTTAGTTTTACTCATTTAAAACTCATTTAGCACTTACTATGTACCAAGGACTATGTTTATTGCTGGGAATTAAACTGAATAATACAGACACAGCTGCCAGTGACATGGGAATGGATGACATTGAAAGTTAATTAGAGGTACGATGAGTAGTGTAAGGACAATGTCATGCTATAGCATATATAACACAGGACTGAGTAAGTGACATTTCAACTGAGTCATAGGTAGACAATAGAACAAGAACAGAATTCCCCAAAGATATACTACATGTGAAACAACTCTGAAGTGGAGATTAGCACAGTGTTTCTTGAAAGCCAATATGGTGACAATGTAGAGAACAGGGAGGACACAGGCAGCCAGAGAGGCTGAAGAGGAAGTTAGGGCCAGATCACCATGAGTCTTTGAGCAGACCCATTAGTTAGGACACCATGGGCTTTTGGGTAGACATCAGAAAATGTTAACTAATTTGCTTTGTTATAAAAGGGTTTATTTTTTTATCTTATAAAACAAGGAGTAATAGGGTAAGGAAACTTTGAGGTTGGTTAATTTAGTAGCATATTATCAAATTATTTCAATTTTTTGAATGACATTCTCAAACTTTCAGTAATTCTCTCTAATGTTTCCAAGGTACCTACATCACCTTCATGCATCACATTTTCACATACCAATATAGACTTATAAACATAATGTATTTTCTTTGTATCTCAAAAAAAAAAAAATTGTTCCCATAAACAAATTTTTCTTTCATCTCATTGGCCAGAATTGATCACAGAATCATTGGTTTTCTATTCCAGTCACTGGTAAGGGAAATGTGACCACCATAACTAGAGTCATTTGAGGAATTTTGAGGGGAGGGGGAAGTGAATGGAAGCATTGAATATACACAGTTTTTTACACTAGCTAATCTGCAAGGTGGGGAGGAGGGAGGTAAAATGATAGAACAGAATTTGTTCTCAAGACCAGTCATAATGTTACTAAACCTTTGACAACAACTCTAACTGTGGGTGTTCATAGCCTGGTAGGAGGAGATAATAGCTATTGGGTGGGCCTCCAGTAAGTGTGTAGACTACTGACTTTCAACTTTATCGAAAGGGAATTTGGAGCAATTGAGAAGGCTTAAGCATAAATAAAAGTAATACAATTTTTGTTAAATGTATAATTTTCTCCAATACGAAAAAAATGAAATTTTTAATAATTAAAATTATAATTATTTATCCAACATGGAAAAAAGGAGCAAGAGATGACAGAGGAGATTTCTTATGAGGCTATGTTAGTAATACACATGAGATATGACCATGACTTGAACTAGTTACAATAGAGAAAAATGGTTATAATCTAAGTATACATAGTAACTAAGAACCGGTAATCACAGTTGGCAGATGAAGGAGAGGGAGAGGTCAATTTCAAAACTCAGGATTTTGGTTAGGACAACTGGTAAGAGAGAGGTACCATTCCCTGAGATGGAAACACTAAAAGGGTAACAGTATGGAAGGTTTGGTGTATATTGAATTTGAGGTACCAATAAAATGTTCAGGTGAATGCCCTGGTCAGGTGGCGCAGTTGGTTGGGTGTCATCCCATACACCAAAAGGTTGTGGGTTCAATTCTTGGACACATACCTAAGTTGTGGATTCGATCTCTGGTAGGGGCATGTACTGGAAGCAACTGATCAACATAATCAATATTTCTCTCTCACATTAATGTTTCCTTCTCTCTCTCGCTCTCTGTCTTCCTCCCTCCCTCTCTCTCTAAAATCAATAAACATATCCTCCTGTGAGGATTAATTAAAAAAAAAAAAAAAAAGATGTTCAAGTGAAGTTTTCTGGTGGTAAGTATAGGTACAGAGTTCAGGGGAGAGACTGAACTTTAGATATAATTTTGCTAGTATTTATTATAAAATTTAAATCAGAAATTGGATGGATGAGATGAGCTAAGAGAGAATATAAAATGAGAAGAGCAGAGCAATTAATCTGGTTCTGAAAGATGTCAAGCTTCAGGGATCAGGAGAGGAAGAATTTCTGACAAAGGTGAAATAAAGATAGCTCTGAGAAGTGGGAAAAAAAACCGGTGGAATATTATGTCATGAAAGTAGATGATTTTTCCACAAAGAGGGAGCAGACACCAATATCAAATATTGCTTTTGATTCTAGTAAAATGAGGAAAGAACTGTGACCATTGGATTTAATGATATAAATAATAGTTTTGGTAGAATGGTACTACAATTGAGACTGGAGTAAATTGAGTGCTCAAAGAATAATAGGAAAAGGAATTCCCAGAAAGAAAAAATATTGAACAAAAGAAAAAGAAAAAAGTCTTGTTCATAGGGAGGAAAAGTTTTCTTTGTCCTTAAATTTTTATGCTTGAAGTGGGAGGGTGTTAACCCCCCAAAATGTAGGACATACAAAAATGCAATGAAAATGTGGCCTCTGCTGTGGATCACAATCAATATATTAAACTCATAACTTTCCTTCATTAATTATTTATTTAAACCATAAAACCTAAACAGTTGCTTGATAAAACCTAAATTAAATAATAACCCACCACAGAATTGGAGGCATATAATGGAAAAAACTGAAAAATTTTCTCATTATAGTACATCCTTTAGAAGCTCTAGCTTGCTTGGACTTAAATTGATAATCCAACAAGACAATTAAGGAGACTCCTTCAACTATCAGAAAGTACATCTGATAACACCAAACAATAGACTCTGGCATGGGATTAGATTACTGAAATGTGGGCTATAAATAGACTAGAACAGAGATGAAAGTGTCATTGTTAATCAAGGTGGTTAGTAGATGGCTGGTTATTGGACACAATTCATATGCTCCTTCATTTGGTTTTATATGAGAGGATATATCGGTCACTAGATAGGGCAAATTATTAGACTAGAAATAAGATAAATTGTGCCCTATATTGAGAACTAATTTCAATAAAACTATTTGTGGATGATTAAAAGTATGATTTTTAAAATAATGCATATTGGCTAGGAAAATGTGTTTCTATTCTTTACTAAAATTATTGTAAATAGATAAACATGTTGGATAATGAACTCATCTGTAAATGTAATCTAATGGAATATATTAGGTGTATTGACCTTGATTATGCAACTAAATAACCAATTCTAAATATTTCAGTGTCTTCAACTGAACAGCATATATCATTTATTTACATTTCTTCTCTGCTTTATTCCCTCACTGACCAGACCAATGAATAGTATACCCTGCCGCCTACAAAATAGACCTAGTAATCTAGACCTATAAAACATTAATCTCATGATTCTTACATTTTATAGTATTATCTGGAAGGATTATCCTAATGATTTGTCTTGAATGAGTCCTATTCTTGTCCTTTCTTCAAAGAGTAAGTATTGGATTTAAAACTTCCATTTTGCTTACTATTGGTGGTACTTTTTATGCTTTGAACAGTTGTGTATGAATCAGAAATGTATTCTATGTTGTCCATCAAGTAAAAACAGTAATGTATTTATGAAGTGCTCCAGTCAGAATTTATCCCAATATTAAATGCAGGATCTAGTCAGCAGTTCCATCTTTGATGGATAGTGTTGTCAAGGCTTTCGGTGAATTGGCAATTTCTACTTGTAAGCAGTTTTCTAAGAAAGAAGACAGTATGAATAAGACCTTAAATAATTATCTAATCATCAAATTATCTTGTTTCTACTGCCATAAGTTAATTATAACAAAGCCACACAATTTAAAGTACAAGTCTCAAGTTGAATCAATCTTAACAAAATTGAAAAAGGTTATTTAAATGATTTCATGTTTATATTTATCATTTTTCATAGAATATTTCTTTTTTTAATCTCCCATCTTATTTTGTTGTTGTTCCAAATATTACAGATGTTCTCTTTTCTCTCCATTGACCTCTTCCACCCCCTACCTTCCCTGCTCCCCCGTCCCTCACCACACTATTGTCTGTGTCCTTGGGTTATGCATATATGCATATAAATTCTTTGGTTAATCTCTCCCCACCCACTCACCCACCCACCCCCACCTCCCCTCTGAGATTCCTCAAACTGATCCACGCTTCCATGTCACTGAATCATATTCATAAATGCCCTTAAAGAGAGTGGTTAGCAATGATCCTCAAGCTTTCATTAAGAAAGAAATACAAGAATTCTTATTCCATGATTATACTAATGTATTTAGCTACTCAGCCATTGACTATTTATTAAGTAGCTGTTTTATGACAGTCATTTTGCCAAGTGTTCTATTATCTTTACTTCTCTAATATAAACTCTCCTGGTGTTCAGTCTATCTCTCTGTTTTATTCTACTTCACTTGGCTTTTCAGGGAGTGCTTTAGCTCTGCCTTCCTTATGTGTTGATTTTCCTTAGAAATACATCTGGAGCCCTCTCTTTTTACTCCTCCAGTTCTACTGCTATCTTATTTGTGGGGAAGAGGCAACACAACAGTAGATGAGCTTTGAGTTTTAGAGTAATGTGAAGAAGGAACATTAGGCTACAACTAGAAATTAGGACTTTATATTATGGGCAACAGGAGGATCTTTAGCACAAAGATATGAGGAAAATGCTGTAGCAAATGCAGGGGTGATGAGAGAATGTTTAGGCCTGACCACAAATGTCCTGTCCGGGACAAAAGCTTGTCTTTGTCTACTTCAAGCGTGAGATCCAGCCCTCAGAATGGAATTAGTCAAGGAAAGAAAGACAAGTAATCTCTAATTTTAATTTAGTTAAATTAGAAAAGAGGTTTTTGTGGCCTCACATTAAGTCAGTTTCAATGATGGAAGCTTTGGGGTTAATCAGCTCCAGCCTTAATCATCTAGGAAAAAACATAATGTAAAGGGGTGGAAAGTTCGGGAGGATGAATAAGTTTATTGATGCATAGTGATTGTCTTTGCACCTATCTTTCAAATTATTTACACTTTGCCCTCCCCCACCTTCCTCTTCAAGGGCAGTTTTTGACCAAAGGCAGACTCATTTTTTAAGACTTCTCAAAATCACTGCATCACTTTATTACAATAGCAGTCAAGATTTATTGGACAGCTGTTACTATTGTGCACTCTCCTCATCCTCTTTTGTAACAACATCTTGATTTCTTTGGAAAACTATTTCCACTCATTTCAAAAGGTCACGGCGGAATTAATTATCAAGGTGCCATACCTCTCTTCACCAAGAGGGGGCCGTGGGACATAAGCTCAGGCAATCACACTTTTCCTGAAATTTGGATATTTAGTGAAGTGAGACAAGGAAAGGAAACGGTTGAATACAACTTATTCCAATCCTAGGCTTTTGAATAGACTCTCTATGTTCCTACTCCCTATATTGCTATACTGCCTTGGTCGCTGAACTTCCCAAGGTTTGGCTTTTCAGGTTTTCTTTCAGTTCTGCGAAAATTTTATTCATATACTTAAATAAAATCATCTAGGTTATAAGTCACCAAGAATTGTTTTTCATTGGTGGTGTTTAGATATCACTAATTTTTTTTTCATTAGAGATTGTTCAAAACCTTAAAAAAAAAAAAAAAAAAAAGCAAAGCAATACATCTCAAATTTTGCTTTTAATAAGGCACCAAACAATTTCTGTTTTCAAAAGAACTCTTTTTTCTTAGTAAGTACATACGGAATTTTCACATAAAGACACAGTGGATGAGCCCTGGCTGTGTAGTTCAGGTGGTTGGAGTGTTGTCCAGATACACCAAGGTTGTGGGTTTGATCCCCAGTCAGGGCACATACAAGAATCAACCAATAAATGCCTAAATAAGTAGAACAACAAATAGACTTCTCTCTCTCTCTCTCTCAAATCATATTTAAAAAAATGATGCAGCCCGGCCAGGCGTGGCTCAGCTGTTGAGCGTCAACCTGGGATCCAGGCAATTGGGGTTCGATTCCCGGTCAAGGCACATGCCCAGGTTGTGGGCTGCAGCCGATCAATGGCTCTCTCATCATTGATGTTTCTCTCTCTCTCTCCCTCTCTTTTCCTCTCTCTGAAATCAATAAAGATATATTAAAAAAAAAAAAAATGATGCAGTGGGCCACTGAGTGACAAAGTATCAGGGAGGTTTTGAGCTTAAAAAGCAGTATGACAGGGTACTTAGGAGTGCAGGCTCTCCGGGTGTACTGCTGGAGTTAAAATCCTGCTTCCACCATTAGCAGCAGCATAACTTTGGATTATTTTCATAGCCTCTAAATTTCTCTATTTCTTCACCTGTTAAATGAAAAGAAGATAATATTTGTGATGTGCTTAGAATAGTGCCTAGCACATAGTAAAATCTCAATAAATAAATGTTAGCTCTATGGTCAAGCTACCCTAATTTATGTCAAAACTCAATTTTTAGCCTCTTGCAAGTAGAGACCTTGTTTTAGTCATCATAGTATCCTCCTTCTGAGCCTAGCTGGTTGCTCCCCCCAACCCCTTCTGACTCAGTGGCTACACTATGAAACGCCTGGGATGAAATGTCTGGGCTTTGCTTTTACATCTTTGTTGTAGTTGTATTAATATTTGGACAGAAACCTGGTATCAACTATAACTTTATTGAGAATTTTATGAGTCCAAACTGGCTATCATTCTTTTACAAAGTATCCTGGCTTTAAATGGTTATAAACTTATGTAATAATTTTTTATTGTTTATTTCCATCCTATTTAATTGTGTTAGAATACATCTGTTAAACAAATTAAGATTCTCCCAGTGGTCCTCAGCCATGGATGCATTTTAGAATCACCTGGAGAGCTTTCAAATACACTGATTCTATCTCTCTCCCAGAATCAGACTCCTTGGGGGTAGAAACTGGAAATCAGCTTTCTCCCCAAGCCTCCAGGTGATTCTAGTGCACCCAGACCTGAGTCACTGCTTCTTGAACTCTGTTAAACCATCCTAGTAAGACACCAGTACGTGTGAAAACTGTGGAGGCTTCTTTTTTTAAAATTGAGGAAGTTTAAAATTTGGCTGAGTCATCTGACTATGATTTGCTTGTAACATGAAAGAACAGGATAATAGAGCTCAAGAAAAAGGTTGTTTCTTTCTTTTTCTATTTTCCCCCACTGCTCCTTTTGTCATTGGATTATAAGAATCTATATTGCTTCATAGAGAGCAAATGGAATTGGGGGGAGGCTAGAGAATTCATATTTTTGGAGTTTATGATGTCTCTGTGGCCACTTCAATCTTTTAAGAGGCCAGAATCTATACCTTTTTTTATTCCAGTTCATAGACTTCATAGTTTGTAACAGCACAGATTAAATTATGTAATCCAAATGATTTCTGCTTAAATTTATATTAGTTCAAGATCCTTGGGGGCACGGCTTTTGGTTGGAAACAGAGAGATGATTAGTGTGTTTATGTCTGTATATGCGTACATGTATTCATGCATATATATACATACAAAAATATGCATATGTACACACACATGTGTATATGCACATATATATATATAATTGTGTGTTGGCATTATTTTTTTAAATATACCTTTATTAATTTAAGAGAGAGGAAGGGAGAGGGGGAGAGAGAGATAGAAATATCAATGATGAGAAAGGCATTGGTCTGCTGCCTCCTGCTTGCCCTCTACTGGGGATCTAGCAGGAAGCTTGGGCATGTGCCCTAACCGGAATCGAACTGCAATCTCCTGGATGATAGGTTGGTGCTCAACCACTTAGCCATGATGTTGGCATTATTTTTCTTCTCTGATACATGTATTAAGTTTAAAACCTTAACCATTTAACTTTTTAGACCTTTGAAGATAGCCATCATCTTACCTGAAGTTTTTCCCTCCTCTAGGACAAACATAGGGAATTTCATACATGCCATGGTTTCATGAGTATTCAGTACGCTATCTATTCTGTTTAATTGTATACTAGTTACATTGACCAAACATCCACTGTGTGTCAGGTACTGTTGTAAGTGCTGATTATGCACTAAGTCATTTTATTTTCACAGCAACCTTTTGAGAGAGTAACTGTTTTTTACAGATAAGGAAACTGAGATATGTTAAGACATGTTAGAAATCTCCCCCAGGTCACAATCACAGTTCTGGCAATTCTACACCTATAGTCTCAGTCACTACACTATAATGATTTATATTCTATGTAGCAATATATAATTAAATCTGTAAAAATGCAACCAAGCTACTAATCCATTGGAGAGTGTAAGTGGGGAAAAGAAAAGTGTTCTTAAATTAGTTTAAAAATAACTTTTTGGTTTTTGTCTGCTACATAAAGCAAGAATTTTTATAGATCTTTTTACCTCTGAACAATCCATGGAACCCTTTGCTGCTGTTATGGCTCTTGACCATAATGCCTGGGGCTCTGAATAAAATATAAAATCTACAAAACTATATTTGGTTTATGATATGTTATACATATACATATACAAATTTTAATTCTCTAGCAAATGTTTATTTTATTTTATTTTATTTTTTAAAATATATCTTTATTGATTTCAGAGAGAGGAAAGGAGAGGGAGAGAGAGAAACATCAATGATGAGAGAGTCATTGATCAGCTGCAGCCCACAACCCGGGCATATGCCCTGAGCGGGAATCAAACCCCGATCGCCTGGATCCTAGCTCGACGCTCAACCGCTGAGCCACACCCGGCCGGGCTCTAGCAAGTGTTTAAAACTAAAGACACAGTACAGATTCCATTTTGATCTCACTTGTGTGTGTGCCATCTTTGAAAGGCAGTGCTTCAAGAAGTGACATCCAATGTAAGAGTCCCCAGTGTTCATCATACCTGCAGGTTAATCTTTTCTTTAATGCCTTAGGTACTCACAGGCAATGAAGTGGGATAAATATATCAACTCCAGCACATCTGAAGTAAGTGGCAGGGAAAGTCTGTGCTCAGTGGTGCAGTGTGTCAGGAGAGAAGCTTAAGCCTATCCAGAATGCGCACCACTGAACATGGGCATCTGGCCAATGCTTAACACCACCAGTGAAGTGCAATTTTATTTTAATCATTTATTCTAATGTCAAGGCCAACAGCAGCATTTCCACTAGCTTCTACTTTCCCTCAGTTATAATATGCACTCCAGAACTCTCAGTGCAGGGAGCTTGAATTTGCATATTAGTAAAGCAGCAAAATATATTTATTCCTTTCATCTCTGGAAGGTGGGACAGAAAGATAATCATGGAAGCAAGGACTAGACATTTTTAAACCTTTCAGTTCTTAAACATACCAGCCTAACAGATAACGTTTTAATCAGGATTTCAAAATGCAGCAAAACAATCTAGTATTTTGGAATCAGCAGCTTAAAGGGGTAGACAATTTTCAGAAGAGCTTATTTTTTAAAAAAGATGAAATTTTGCTCCATCCTACATTTTGAGGATTGGAACACAGAGATTTTCCACACACTCATCTAAAATAATTAACAAAGGCAGCATCTTAAGTAAAAATAGAGACTGAAACTACCAAATCTGTTATTGTGATGGTACTAATCTGTTGAGCATGTCCACAACCATTTGAAGGGATTTTTTCAATGGATTGTCTAGATTAAAAGGTATTTATACTTTGTGCACATTCAGCCATAATAAAGAGTGACTAAGCAACTCCACCACAGCTTATAAATTATTCAAGGGAGCGAGGTCAAATAAATATATATTGACATTACCTCTTGATTCCATCACATCTTTTGCACAATTTCCTTTTCTGCCCCCTCCAACATTCTATTACATGTCCCATGCTTGACCTTCTTGCTTCACATTGTCTAGCTCTGATAGCACTTTCTTCTTCATAAATCTTAGCCAACCAATGCCATCTATCATTTGATCTTTCATGAAATTAATATATTTTACTATAATTGTACATATTATTTATCTTCATTAACAATGCTTTCACTTATCAAAATAAAAATTTTTATTATACTTTTTATTCCCCAATTTGCATGATATCATTTTTGTTTTAAAATTTATCCTGACCCATGGCTGCTGAAAATCATGGACTATTAAACCTGATATGAGCCATGAATGTCAGCAGTCAAGCCCTCTCTCTGATGTTTGAATGTTCTCTATAGTATTCTAGGCAAGTGGTTATCCAGGTTTGCCTGGATGCCTCAGGGTGGGGAGCTTACCAGTTCACAAAAGTAGTCTAAGTGAAATTACTCAGCATTGTTCATTATATTGTACTTGTACATACCTTTAAATAATTTTTGTCAGTTGGCCCTAATTTTCTCCTATGATACATAAAGCTTAAAACCTCATCCACCTTACAACTTTTCAGATATTAAAAAATACCCACTTTTTCCCTTCTCTGGGATAGGCATGGCAGTTTCCATATACGACATGGTTCCATGAATTTTCAGCATAATCTTTATCCTAATTATTCTCTTCTTATGCTCCAGTTTTTTCATATGTGTAATGGATATGGAAATGTTCCTTCCAGATCCCTCTTCAATCTTCAGCTCAGTTGAGGGGAGTGAGGTCAGAGACAGCCTCCAGCTGTTAGTTCCTTCAGAATCAGAGTTCGCTACAGAATAGACTTAACCAAGGCCACGTACTCCCCAAAGCAGCGAGCCTCCTCTGACAGGGGGAGGCAGAGGTATAAAGGCTCTGCTATTTCTGTCCAAAGGAGGGATAACTAATGACCGATACTAGCCCCACAGCTCTCCCACTGTGTTGGTCAAAGCTTTATTTCACTTCTTTGCACAGTATTGGTTCTTCAGGCCCTACCCTGCTTTTTCACATATGTTGGTCCTTAATAAATAAAACATCTGGTAGTTCAAACTTGGTATAATAGTCAACTTTCAGACAACCTGATCTAAGGCAGTATTTCTTTCTACTTATATTGCTCTTTGCCCAGGTTAGTTCAGAATGTATTTTGAACCAAATACAGACCCTCTATTTATTTATATTAAATGTAATTTTAAAAATATTGAACCATAAAATATTGAATCTGAATTTTTCATTATTTTGGATATAATTTTACCCTCCTATGTATTTGCTTCACCATGGTTATGTCATCCTAACAAATTATTACCACCAACTGTTTCCTAGAGTTTTTAATAAAATGTTACCTAAGTACTTTTTTAAGAGAGTCCAATTTACAAGTCTAGAATCTACATTAATAAACATCAGTTAATTAGTGTTTATTGGTTATGATTATTTCTTTAATTAAAAATCTATTTTTTTCTATTTTCATATTGCTAGAGTAATATTGAAGAAGTACTATCTCTTAAATGATTTTTCATTGTGGTATAAAATATATAAAAATGTACACAAAACCCAAGTCTTAGATTAATGTATGGGCACACTCATGTATCTACCATACCAATCATGAAATAGAATACCACCAGCAGCTCAGAAGCCCTTCAAACCACTAACTCTACCCTCTTCCCTAAAAGTAACTTTTTCTAGAGGTAACATCATAAATTAATTTTGATTTTGTTTTAATACTTTTATATAAATGAAATGTTATAGTTGATGTTCTTTGTGAGATTAATATTTTGTATAGAAGTACTATATTTATTTTTATAGCAGCACAGTATCCCGTTTTGTGAATCTATTAAATTTGCCCATCCATTTTATTGTATGTGGATAATATTTTAGTTTTTTATTATTTCAAAAGTGTTACCTTGAAAATTTTTATATTTTTGGTGTATGTAGTATTCTATTAACAATAAACATAAGCATGCAATTGATGGCCATGGGATATACCTTTATTTGTCTTTGACAGATAACACTCATTACTCTCAGTATTTTTCATTTTAGCCATTGCAGCAGTGAGAAAGTAGTTGCATATCATAATCTATTTATTTTACCTTTCATTGACAATTAGCAAAATACAGCATTTGAGTCTTAACCATTGGGACTCCTGTGAAGTAATTGTAAATATTTTTTATTATTTTTTGGTCAGTTTGCCATTATTGATTATTATTTGGGTTGTCTCTCTTTCCCTACTGATTATCAGCAAATTTTATATGTCTTGGATATAAAGTTTGTTGGTTATCTGTTTTAAAAATATAGGCAGAACACAAAGAAGCTATCCTACATTGTTGAAAGATTTTTATCTGGATATACATTTCTAGATTAGTATTTTGTTTTATTTTCTCCAGCACTTTGAAAATTGTATTTCATTTTCTTCTAACTACCATTGTGTGTGCTAAAACTGAGAACGCCATATTACTCCCTTTGAAAGTAATGTGTCTTTTTCCATTGGCTGTCTTTAAAATGTCCTCTTTGTCTTTCTTTTTCTACATCTTGCTATGATGTGCTTAGACATAGTTTTCTTTCTACTTACCTATATGAGGTTGCTGAATTTCTTGCATTAATAAGTATATGTTTGTTTAGGTAGTCCCAAGACTACCTAAATATTTGGTTCTTTGCCAGAATGACTGATTCAACATATAGTATTAATGAGTAGGATTTATTATAGTGACACAGTAAGGATGAATAGCTGAATCTGTAAGGGGAAAGTGTACTAGTGTACGTTAGGCAGAATTTGAATAAACTTAGGCACATGTTTCCTGTGCTTGGCTCTTTTCTCTCCCATCCCAGAAAGGGTCACACTGAGCATACTCCTTTCTCTAGCAGTGGAAATGCAGCAGCAAGTTTGTAATGTTTCCGTACAGGGAAGCCTGTCTGATATTCAGATTTTAAGGTTTTTACTGGAGGCCGGAAACATAAGCACCCTCTGATCACCAAAATTCCATACTTTAGAAGGAAAGCAGGTGTTCACCATAAATCACACTGTATTCTCTAAGCAGGCTCACATGGTAGAACAACTTTAGAGAACATTTAAAAAGCTGACTTCTAGACAGCAGCATGGCCATGCCTGCAAGCAGGCCTTTTGAATGATAAAGCATGTTGTATTAACACTTTCCTATACAATGACTTTTGTAGTTTTAAAAATTTTTCAGCCATCAGAACTTAGACATCACATTCTCCATTGTCTCTCCACTCTGATACCCCAATTGCACTTGGTTATAATACTCTGCTATATTCCATATGTCTCTCATGTTTTTTCTCTACTTTTTAATTTTAGTGCTTAGTGCTTCAGGCATATGCTTTATTCCTGAACCATCTTCCATTGGTTCCTATTTCAACTGTGTCTAAGTCTTCTATTGCTAAGAAGAGCATATAAGGAATTTTTAACTTCAGTTATTCTTATTTTAAATTTTAAAATTTTCATTTATTTTTTTAATAAGTTATTAACTTTCTGCTGAATTTTCCCTTTTGTTATATAGTGTTTCAATATATTAATCACAGACATTTTAAGTCTATGTTGATAGCTCCAATATTTGGATCTTTTGTTGGACTGTTTCTACTGTTCTCTTGGTTTTCAATCATGTGATCTTCACTCCTTTTATGATGGCAAATTTTAACTGAATCCTAGATATTGTGTATTAAAAATTAGACATTGTTTGAGGCTCTAAATAATGTTATCATCCTTCAGAAAGGATTCACTCCTGTTTCTGATGGGCCTTTGGGTAACAGAAGGTCACTTTAATCATGAAATACAATTATTTGAATCTAAGATCCATACTTAAACAGGTGGATTTATTTTTGCATTACTCTAACTCTTAGGGGTACACCTCCAAATGTCCAAACTAAAGTCTGGGCTATTTACTAGGGTTTTTCTTCATTTTGGGGTCCAGGTGTTCATTCTTCATCTCCCTAAATCCGTGGTATTGCCTCAAGTTCTTCTCAGTTTCTCAGCCACTTAGCTGTTGTTTTGTGCTCAACTTCTTAGTCTCTTTGCTGCTGCTTTAAAGTTAGCAAATGTCTTGGTGGGAGAAGTTACCCTGAATACATGGCTTTCCTCTGTGAACTTTATTTTCTCTAGATTTTTGGCCCTCGGGTCCTTGCTGCCTTGTATCTCTCCAACACCTACGCACACACACACACACACACACACACACACACACACACAAAATAATGATATATTCTAAGAAGGTGATAATGTGTACACTAAAAGTAAATACAAAAGAAACTTTACTTACTAATTCCAGATAGTGCTTTCTTGCATGATTAACTAAACTCTGAACATATTTCTTTTGTACATCTGCATTTACCTCACATTCCTTCATCTAGAAATGCCTTTTTCTTTCTCCTCCTGAAAACCAAAATCCACAAGGTTCAGCTAATATATCAGCGTTCCCATAACTCCAAGTCACTTTATCTTACTTTTTCTCTTTCTTCTAGTTTCTGTTAGAATTTATTATCTGGCTCATGTGCTTGGGTTTCTAATGACACAACTCCTTTGGTGTATATTCAATTGATGTGTATATATCTTATTTACAATTGGATTATGTTGTTTTGTAGACAAAGGTTAATATACCTTCCAGTTTTAACACTATAGTTCTCCTATGGTTGTTCACATGCCTCTTTCTTTTTTATTAAAGTTGCACCTGCAAGGCAGGTGTGTGGACCTAGGAAGCAGAGCCAACTGAGTGCCGATACTATTGCAGAGACACCACAACAGGAAAGATGGGTTGATTGGAATTGAGAGAACAAGGCTAGGTTTACGCTGAAGAAAATGAAGTTGTTTTTAATCACCATGGCTTTAACATCATTTTAGTTTGTCATTTGTCACTAGTTCAAAAAGCATAGTACTTTAATATACAGGGTATTTAGTGTGCGCTTTGGTTTTGGAATTCACAGAAGAATATAATATTTAATTTAGCTTCCTAATTCATTTGTATAGCTTTTAAAACTACTTTACAAGAATAATACAGCATAATTTTATTTTTCATGGTCAAAATATTGGTGAAGTATTGACACTCCCTCTCTAGCTTTAAGCTTTGATAGCAGAGTTTTAGTTACAGCAAAACCAAAGGGATTTTGAGCTTGAGAGCAGAGGAAGGATGAAGCCATGCTGATTGCTGACAGGTTTGGTCCTGAGCACACAGGAGTCAGGAACAACTTGGTAAATGGGTCTCACTTGCCACCTGCATTCCCAGGTTATAAATTGAAGGAAAACAAATATTACAAGTGATTTATTCTGGAATATTTAACCAGTGCTATTACTAAGGCTTTATGCTTACATGACTATCAGCAGGAAATATTTGGATTGCCATTATAATATATAACACTAGAAAATCATTTTGGTTAACAAGAATATAAGCTGTAGTGAAAAAGTCCTCATGTAGGATTTAAGATGGAATATTCAGACCTAATGTAGCACTCACCTGGTCTGTGTTATTGAGCAAATCATTTAATTTCAGTGCATACTTTTCTGCTTCTGCAAAATGGAGGACCTTGAATAGATTATCATTAAAGTCTCTGCTAGTTCTTTTAACCCATCATTTTAGTTATATGCTATTTCTCTAATTCTTCAGAATTAAACATACCTATCTGTCTTAAATGGAATAAGTGTTAGGAACATAGACTGCCATTTATTTATTTATTTATTTATTTATTTATTTATTTATTTATTTATTTATTATTATTTTTATTGTTCAAAATATTACATATGTCTCTTTATCTCTCCATTGACCCATTCTACCTTGTCCAAGTCCCTCACAATACCATTATCAATGTCCTTAGGTTATGAACTTATGCATATAAATTCTTTGGTTAATCCCTCCCCCTTCACCCACCCTCCTCCATCCCTCTGAGATTCGTCAGCCTGATCCATGCTTCTATGTCATTGAGTCATTTCTGTCCATCAGTTTATTAAGTTGTTTAGATTTCACATATAAGTGAGATCATGAAATGCTTGCCTTTCTCTGACTGGCTTATTTCAGTTTGCATAATGTTCTCCAGGTCCATCCATACTCTCCCAAAGGGTACAAGATCCTTCTTCTTTACAGCTGTGACATACATAGTGTTCCATGTTGTAATTGTCTCACAGATTTTTTATCCACTCATCTACTGATGGGCACTTGGGCTGTTTCCAGATCTAAGCTATTGTAAATTGCACTGCTATGAACATAGGGATGCATATATCCTTTCTGATTAGTGTTTCAGAATTCTTAAGATATATTCCTAGAAGTGGGATCACTGGGTCAAAAGGCAGTTCCATTTTTAATTTTCTAAGGAACCTCCATACTGTTTTCCATAGTGGCTGCACCAGTCTGCATTCCCACCAGCAGTGTAGTAGGGTTCCCCTTTCTCCACACCCTCGCCAGCACATGTCGTTTGTTGATTTGTTGACGGTAGCCATTCTTACAGATGTGAAGTGATACCTCACTGTGGTTTCAATTTGCATCTCTCATGATTAGCGACATGAGCATTTTCTCATATGCCTCTTGGCCATCTGTATGTCCTCTTTGGAGAAGTGTCTATTTAGGTAGTTTGCCCACTTTTTAATTGGGATGTTTGTCTTCCTCTTGCTGAGTAGTATGAGTTCTTAGTACACTTTGGAAATTAGCCCCTTATCAGATACATCCTTGGCAAATATGTTTTCCCAGACAATGGGGTTTCTTTGTATTTTGAGGCTGATTTCTTTTGCTGTGCAGAAGCTTTTTAGTTTGATGTGGTCCCAGTTGATTATTTTTTCTTTTGTTTCTCTTGCCCTAGGAGATATATCAGTGAAAATTCCATTATGTGAGATGTCTGTGACTTTACTGCCTATGTTTTCTTCCAGGATTTTTATGGTTTCATTACTTAAATTTAAGTCTTTTATCCATTTTGAGTTTATTTTTGTGTATGGTGAAAGTTGGTGATCTAGTTTCATTTTTTTGCATGTAGCTGTCCAATTTTCCCATCATCATTTATTGAAGAGACTGTCTTTACTCCTTTGGATGCTCTTGCCTTTTTGTCAAATATTAACTGATCAAAATTACATAGATCTATTTCTGGGGTCTCTGTTCTGTCTCATTGGTCTATATGTCTGGTGTTGTACCAATACCAAGCTTTTTTTATCACAATGGTTTTGTAGCACAGTTTGATATCAGGTAAAGTGATCCCTCCAAATCTGTTCTTCTTTCTCAAGATAGCTGCAGCTATTCAGGTTCTTTTTGGGTTCCATATAAATTTTTGGAATATTTGTTCTACCTCTGTTGTTGGTATTTTAATAAGAATTGCATTGAATGTATAAATTGCTTTGGGTAAGATGGACATTTTAATATTAATTCTTCCAATCCATGAACATGGTATTCTCTTCCACATTGTTTATATCTTCCTCTATTTCTTTTTTCAGTGACCTGTAGTTTTCTGAGTATAGGTCTTTTACATCTTTGGTTAAGTTTATTCCTAGGTATCTTATTTTTTTAGTTGTTATGATAAATGGTATTGCTTTTTTTAGTTTCTTTTTCTGAGAGTTCATTGTTGGTGTATAAAAATGCCATCAATTTCTGGATGTTAATTTTGTATCCTGCTACCTTGCTGAATTCACTTATTAAATCTAGTAGGAAAATCTCAAGGGGCTGGACAAGTAAGTGATTAGAATGTAAATGCCACAGATACAATTGAATACATTCTAATACTGAAGCCTGAAGATCAGTGATTGCTATAGCCCTAATGAGGGGAGGACAATGAGGAAAGGAAATAATTATTATACTGTGGCAAAGGGCTTGCAGGTGACCAAGCCATATTTAGGATTCAGGTCAGGATGAAAACATAAATACTAAAATGCCCCCAAACAGGGTATGTTTTTAAAATTACCTCAATCAGGGATGATTGTTTTGTAGTTGATATATCCTGTGGTGCTAGTTCCGCCCAAAAGCAACAGCTTTGGTAGGTTGCTGTCTAATTTAATTAATTTAATATAAAAATGTAGTGAAAAGTAGAAAATATTTAGCTTATAGACTATAAATACCTTGAAGAAATAGGAATCTAAAAATGAATGAAATGTAGTGGCAAAAGAGAAAAGAAGTCCACCCATGCTAATTTTTTCCTTGATAGGGGAAAGATGTTACTAGAATGTGTCTATATCACCCTTCCAGTAAACTTGACAACAGAGTCTAAAAGAAAAGAATAGCTGGAATAACAGTTTTTACTTGATTAAGTAACATTAAGAGACAATTTTAAGCCCGGCCAGGAGTGGCTCAGAGGTTGAACATTGACCTAGGATCTGGGAGATCAGGGTTTGGTTCCCGGTAGGGGCACATGCTCGAGTTGTGGGCTGCAGCCAACCAATGACTCTCTCATCATTGATGTTTCTATCTCTCTCCCTCTTCCTTCCTCTCTCTGAAATCAATAAAGATATATTTTTTTAAAAAAAAGAGACAATTAAAAAAAATTAAATGTATACGCATGTGTTCCATCAGAAGGTGCTATGGAACAATTTAAAAAATTAAAACCCTACATTGCAGCTAAAAATCAAGGAAGACATCACCATGTTTTATTCCTAATTGTTGAAAAGCTATTAATAGGGTAAAATATACTAATGAAATGACAGTTGCTCCTGAAATATTTCAAAGGGAAACAAACCATCAAAACAACACCCAAGTGCATCATGCAAATTTTTGAAAGGTGAAGGATTTTCAAGAAAATAAAATAGAGTGTAAAATGTCCTGTGTTTTGAAAATCACCCCTCCCGCCTTAGTGTTAACAGGTCCACAGAATGCTGCATATATTTCCACTGTATTTTCTGAACTGAGATAGAAGGGCAAAGTAAAGCGACAACTTAAAATTTATTCTCTCTTAGCAATGAAAATTGGAACTTCTAAATATGGATGGCTTTTTATACTTACTAAATAAGCTGTCATTTTATTTTTTACTTTCATTTTAAAATTGACTTACTTGGGGTCACTCACTCTGCTATAAAATTAAACATGTACTCATCAAACAAGAATAGATTGAACATACAGTAAGCATGAGAAGATTGAAAAATTAGATCAAATTTAGAAGTTAATACTTTATGTCTATTTAAACTCATTGTTGTAGATATATATTTTTAATATAGTCACTAGCAAAATAAAGTGCTAACATTTATATGACATATTTCTATAGTGCATATATACCATACAAATTCAATATTTTTATATTTACATTAATATTGCTCTACTGTAATTTCATATCATATTTTTATTTTATAAAAATAGATGAGTTTATCTTTTCTCAGCATTTAAGTAGACTACTTAGATATATGCATTAGATTTACCAATCTCATAATTTGAACAGCCTGAAATATCTAATTTTATAATTTAATAATTTTATATTACTGTCTGATGCTGAAGATAAAAAGAATTCTAAATTTGTCATCATGGGTATAGCAAGGAAGACTACTAAAATATTTTTTTCTTAGGTAGGAATTATTTTCAGTGATCATACAATGACATATAGTCAGTCTTTTCTCTCAATATATTTATTTGATAAAAGAATAAATGAATGGATATAGCTATTTTCAAAGACATGGAGGAAAATCTGCACACACACACACACACACACACACACAGTCATTCATTTACTGCCTAAGACTCTATATTCAGTTATTGCTCAGTGGAATTAAATAATGAAGTTAAGTAATGAAGTTTTGCTAATCTTTTACAATAACTTATACAGATACAATCTTTAAGTATTTATAATCTTTACATTCCTAAGTATAGGTGACAAATTAGAAAATATGACTATTTTCGTATAAAAATAGTACCATATTAATGCATTAATATTCAAGTAGTAAACATCCTTCTCATAGAACTCCACCATGATGAAGAAAATTTCAGATAAAAAAATAAATCAGTTGGAAAGTGACATCATTTTTTCCTCCCCTTTCCAATCATTCTTCCACCTTTCTGCTTTTCTTGTTTTCATACAATTACATTTTATTTTCATGAATAAAAGCTGTCACATATCCAGAAAGGGTAGATGCTAAACAAATTGTTGCAGGCTAACATTTGTGGTTAATTGCCATGTGAACCTTATGAGAAACTTTAATAAAGAAATTGACTCTGAACTCTGCTCTAGGTCATTTGTCTCATCACAGTACAAAAGAGTGGACTATACTCTCCATTAGACTGTCACTTAAAATTTTAAGAAACATATTGTATGATATCTATGCCATCTTTAATTTTTCTTAGGCTCTACTAGATTTAAAGTAGAACACAATTGAGAGAATGAGAGCAGGAGCACTATTAAAATCCAAAGATAGGAAAAATGAAAAAAGTCTGAGGCAGATAAAGTTGGTATTTGTAATTAATACTTACTATGAATTTTATTTAAATAAAGCATTGTATTAGTTATTTCTGAAATATATTTGCAGTGGTTACATTTTCAGTTATTTACAGTGAAATTGGTATGTTGAGAATGATCATGTAACTAGAAATAATTTTTAAATTATATATCTTCTTTATGCAGTGGATTTATTAAAATTGGTTGTTTTAAAATGGACTTATACTTTACCATTGGGATATATTAGAATTTAATGAATACCTTCCTTTCATGTATTAGTCAGTAAACCACACTGATTAAATTAATTTTAACTAATCTTTAGCTCTAAATTTTTTTTCAGACTTTCTGACAAGTAACCAGTTATTTTCAAGCAAATATTTCATTTCAGAACTTTCCATAAAACAATATTTTTGTAAACCACCAAGTAAATATTAACTTCCTATATTTATCTTGCTTTTTTGAAATTAGGTATAATAGGTTTTCTTTTGTCAAGACTTGTAAACTGAGCACAGGAGCTTAATGAAAATTCTTTCTTATGACTAGTTAAGTATTTCCTGAAAAATGTAAAGAAACTTCAGTGTAGTAAATACAAAAGGTCGACAGCTGTTATGAAGTTAAAAAACAATTTATTAAAGTATATAAAAACCATACTAGAAACAAGACTATACTCTTGATACAAACTTAAATACTGAAGTATATGATTAGCTATAATTCTACCTTCTGGTATTATTTTCTGAGCATAAGCTATGTAAATTCAGTGAGCTTTGATAATTTAAACTAGTAAAATATAAAAATACACTGTGGAATTTGTACACTATTAACCACATAAAGTAATTAAAAGCCTTTATTCAGCAGCAAATTTTAATATATAATATACTTTAGATTATTGTAAGTCACAAAAAGACATTTAGCAATTTACACATTCACTAAGAATCTATATTTGTTTCCTGTTGCTGTGGTAACGAATGATCACAAACTTAATGGATTAAAACAACACATATTTGTTATTTTATAGATCTAGAGGTCAGAAATCTGAAATGGATCTTAGTGTGCTAAAATTGAGTTATTGACAGAGCTGTGTGCTGCCTGGAGGCCCTACAGGAGAATTTGTTTCCTTGGTTTTTCTGGTTTCTAGAGAGCATCAGCATTCTTTCTCTCCTGACTCTTCCCTCCATTTTCAAAGCACATCACTCCAACCTCTGTCATTGCATCCCTTCTCTAATTCTGACCCACCTGCCTTCCTCTTATATTATTGAATGTCTGCTGTATACCAGACTCATGCTAAGTTCTGGGTAAATGATGTTGATGAGGAAGACTTAGTTCATGCCAACGGAGCTTACGTTTTGTTTGGAGAGACAGTAAAAGTGCACTTGGATGTTATTTTCTATGACTTATCTCAACTTCATGTATCCTTCCTCTTGAATTGTGATGAAGATATTTTAAATTTGCAAAATTATCACTGCAAGTTTGGTTTAAATTATTGATTTTGAGTGTCTCATTCTCTTTTAAATCAATGTGCATTCTTTTAAATTTCATCCTCTGTCTTTGGAAAAAGAGGTACATTTACTTGGTGACTGTGACAGAGGATGGGACTACTTGGCCTCCCAGAAGTAGAAGAGGGAGCCTTGGATCCAGTTGACACTCACTGCCTCAACACTAGTTTCCATTGTGGTGAGCAGATCTAGTCTAGTTCCTAGATCCATTAAATTGATCTTTTATGAGGTGAGTCTGCTAAACTTACCTTTGGTTCTCTGGGAGAAATTCAAAGCCCAATGGCTCTCTTTGGCTGATTTAGCCAACAATTTGTTGGCTCTTAAAATGCCATATACCCTGTAGCCTCACTTGTTACCCCCAACATCCTACATTGGGACACTGCCTAGGCACTCTATCTTGAAGCAACTTGTACTAGGGCTACTCACTTCTGGCTACAGTGTCTCCAAAAGACATTTTGCCATTCTGCATTATCTCTGGGGCGTGGGGTAACTTCAGGGTCCCTTTGGGAGGTGAGGGGGTCTCTTTGTATTCCTCTTATTTTCCCATACCTTTTTTTCTCCTCTCTGTCTGTGTAACCATGCTTTTTTGCCACCATTAATCTGTTGGGATTGGCATAGGACCATCTACCATGATAGTATTACCCCAAAGTCTTGTTGAGAGAATAAAACAAAAAGTCCCTCCGCTTTTGCCTTTTTCCACAATTTAGCATTTTCTTCCTACTTATGCTAATTGCCCTTGAAGAATGGAATGCTAAAACACTTCTAATGCCTTCCATGCCTTGTTCTCCTTATCTCCATATGGGTTAGATGGAACTATTTTGGTTTCTAATATTTTCATATCCACAAGGGCTGCCTCTTGATATATTGACAGGAGTGAAACAATTTAGAATATCTTCCTTCGATTAGTTTAATAGCTATTTTTCATATGAATTTAAAAAAGAATAATCTTTGAAGTTGAAAATTAAAATATGAACCCTTTGTTTTTAGTAGCACCAACTTACTCCCTGATTTTCATCCATTAATTATATTAGTGGCACACTGTAGGGCAAAAAGACTTTCCAGGTTTGAAAGTACTTTGTAATCACCCTGCCGGTGTGGCTCAGCAGTTGATCATTGACCTATGAGCATCAGCCTATGATCCAGGAGATCATGGTTCAATTCCCGGTCAGGACACATGCCCAGATTGTGGTACCGATCCCCAGCAGAGGACCTGACTCTCTCTCATCATTCATGCTTCTATCTCTCTCTCCCTCTTACTTCCTCTCTCAGAAATAAATAAAGACATATTTAAAAAAGAAAAGAAGCCCTGCCGGGCATGGCTCAGCGGTTGAGCATTGGCCTGGGATCCAGGCCATCGGGGTTTGATTCCCGGTCAGGGCACATGCCCGGGTTGCGGACTCGATCAATGACTCTCTCATCATTGATGTTTCTATCTCTCTCCCTCCCTCTCCTTTCCTCTCTCTGAAATCAATAAAGATATACTTAAAAAAGAAAAAAGAAAAAAAGAAGAAAAGAAGAGAAAAAAGAAAAGAAAAGAAAAGAAGAAAAGAAAAAAAGGAAAGGAAAGGAAAGGAAAGGAAAGGAAAGGAAAGGAAAGGAAAGGAAAGGAAAGGAAAGGAAAGGAAAGGAAAGGAAAGGAAAGGAAAGGAAAGGAGAAAAGAAAAGAAAGAAAAGAAAAGAAAAGAAAGAAAAGAAAAGAAAGAAAAGAAAAGAAAAGGAGAAAAGAAAAGAAAAGAAGAGAAAAGAAAAGAAAAGAAAAGAAAAGAAAAGAAAAGAAAAGAAAAGAAAAGAAAAGAAAAGAAAAGAAAAGAAAAGAGAAAAGAAAAGAAAGAAGAAAAGAGAAAATGCTTTGTAATCATCTCAGATTATTCCTGATTATTATATTGTATATACAGGGGTTGGCAAAAGTAGGTTTACAGTTGTTCATATGGAAAGACATGCAGGTTATGATTATAATAATACAAGGATAAATACTGTGTTTCACCTACTTACAATTGTAAGCCTACTTTTTTCCACTCCTGTAATAATTGCAGGTTGTTATGAATGAATAAAGGAATGATATAAAGATCACAAAGGGTTACTTATTTGAGAATCCAAATAATACATTTCAGATAATACTTTCCTGAAAGGACATTTAGCTGAGACCAAAGAGAAGGAAATGAGCTGCCACTTTAGCTTAAGGGGCATGGGGTAACTTCAGGGTCCCTTTGGGAGGTTAGAGACTCTCTTTTGATAAGCAAATCTAGTGTGTTTTAATAAGAAAATAAAGCATGTGCACAAGTCCTGAGGCAACAAAGAATGTTGCGCAGTCAAAGGACAGAATGCAGAATAGAGTAAAAAGAACTATCATGAGTGAACTCAAAGTGAAATTTGATAGATAGTTAAGATCAAGTCATGAAATAACTTGTAAACCATGGTCAAAGCATGGATTAGATTTTAAGTGTAAAAGTCATTTGACAGTTTTAGGCTAGATGGTGCTATGATTTCCTCTGTTTTTAACAAAGTTATTTTTGTTACTATATGGAGCAGCACCACCTAATTGAAATCTATTGTGAGCCATAAATATGAACCCCATAGTATATAATTTAAAATTTTCTAAGATAGCGCCATTAAAAAAGTAAAAATAAGCAGGTGAAATTAATTTTAATAATTATGTAATACAATATATCTAAAATATCACTTTAACGTGTAATAAATATAAAGTTATTAATTAAATATTTTATATTAATTTTATACTGAGTATTCAAAAAAATGTGATTTTATGCAAATAAGCCATGTTTCAAGTATTCCATAGCCAACTGTGGCTATTGTCCATCATAATGGGAAAAACAGATATAAGAAATAGATTGAGCAGAAGTAAGAATTGGGGCAGGAAAACATAATGAAGAGGTTAGCATCATCTGGGAAAAAGATGCCTGTGAACAGGGCAAGATGGTGGTAGCAGAGATGGAGGAGAAATGGAAAGACTTACAGAAAGATGCACATCAAGGAGAACTCATGGAAGAACTCTTAGTATTTTAGTTTAAGTAATTAAATAGTTGGTTATGTCATTTTCTAAAATAGGATAGAGATGCTTTTGGAGAAAGACTAAAGGCATGAAAGAGAATTAATTCCTCTAATTTTGGAGGATAAGTTAATGAAAGAAATTAAAAATAATACTCAAATCTCTGGGATTTGGAACTGTGTTTTAGTTAACATTTTTCCTTTTTACTTTCACAAATCATCGAAAAGCAACATTAAAAGTAACAAATTAAAAGTAACAAATTAAATTACAAAATCCATTTTTTATAAAACTAGAAGATATCTGATATCCTAAAGCAAAACCAGTAAATTCCATACAAGTGTGTGGAATGATAGAAGGAGAGGAGACCATGTGTTCAGGCACTCTTAAAATGGCTCAGGACATCAATATCTATGGTGCCATCTAAAATCTTGCAGCTCAAAATTTGGATACTTTTATTTAGTAGCCTTGCTTACAGACCTTGTTATGAACATTCCAAACACACTTCTCTAAAGTTAATGTCACTCACTGAAGTGTAAAACCAGTGATGATCTGTTTGCTATATCTGGAAGGAGGTGTGTAGACTAGTGGTGAGAACTTCCTGGATCCAGTTTAGTTTCAAAAAGAAGCAGTAGAGACAAATGTGAATAAGATTACAAAGACTAGTCACGTGTACAGTAGTCATCTGTTGGTTAGGTATATGTGAGCATTGGGAGCAATCCGATGGTGTGGATTTTGATCAGATGGATAGAATTCACACAATCCGGTTTGTTAAAAAACTTGCTGTTAGCCTAGAAAACGTCCTTGCCTGCTTCTTCCACCAGAACACAGAAACTAAGCAAGCAAACGAAAATCTTTGATCCAAAAAGAACTCCCATCATTAAAAATTGTGTAGTGAGAGCAAAATTACTACAAGAAAAACAAGAGAATGAAAAAGTAAAGACATATTAATAACACTCATTAGTAAAATATTTATAAAATGATTGATAGATATGATCAAATACATCTTTGTTATATTTAAGAATTTGAAAGTCCAGGCAGAGATAGAAGAGCTCAGGGAAATTACAACAGGGCAACAAATAAGCAGAAGTCAAAAGAGAAATGGGAGAGATAAACTAAACTATAGTGTCAATGGAAGCCAATTAAAATGAGCCCCACAAAAGAGAATAATATTGCAGAAAATACAATAAGTGACAGAAGGGCAGGACTGAAAAAAGCAAACAAATTTTCTCCTTAGCTGATCTCACTTTTTTCATTCCCAAAGGAAATGAAATTAGCTAAAGAAAAATTAGGAACATTTAAGACAAAGTAGGTTGGACATGCACAATTGGTATTCTTTCAAAAAGAGATGAAAAATAGAATAGTAAAAATATATTTAATTTGTTCAATCATTACAGAAATAGAAGACAGTTTTATGTATTGAAAGGGTATAATGTGTCCCAGGCAAAATTGACATATGATATTTAACAATGAGACATATCTTATTAAAATTACCAGATTTCAAAGATAAATTATGAATTTTTATTAGGCAAGCAGAAGTGTTTTTAAATATGACTGTAATGGCACCAGTATTTCCTCATAGTCCTCTGTCACAATCTTTGGTACTAGAAGATTTGATTACTGCTTAAAAAGTCTTAAGGAAAAATTGTATATTTAACTAAACAGTTGTTTAAGGGCAAAGGCATTAAAAAAAAAATGTTTTGAATATGTAAGAACTAATGGACTTAAGTTTCTTGGATCCCTTCCTGAAAAAAAATATCCTAGAAAGCATTATCAAAAACCAGTGCCCAAAAGAATAACAATTAGCATAATTTTCATTTGGGCACAGGACTAAAATATAACTAAATGTGGAGAGTATCATTCCAAAGACAAATGCATATTTCAAATCTTGATAATGTTAGAATGATATAAGTAGCAAAACTTGGAAGAAAAAATGCTAGAGAAGAAGATGGTGAAGTATGCTTATTTCCTCACCTTTTATTGATAACGGTTAAAGAATTTATTAAAACCCAATGAGTAAATACAAATAAATATAAAAATATCTAAAGTAATAGGGAAAAACCATAGATCATTGCCTATATGACATAGTTCAAATAGTGCTCAGAAGAAAATTCATAGCCATAAGTAATAATGCTAATGAGTAAGACAGAATTGAAAATATATAAATTAAATACTAAATTTAAAAATTTAGAACAATAACAAAATTGTGGCATGAGAAGTAGGAAAAAAAATAGAATCAGTCAATAAATAAATGCAGGAGATGGCTTTTTTAAATAGCAAATAAATATTAGGTACCCTAACCTAACCAATTAAAATCAGGTACAACAAAAAATAAAGGTGTATAAGCACAGGTAGAGGAGGTATTTAAAGAAAGATAAAAGGCTACTTTGATTAAAGAAAGATAAAAGGCTACTTTGATCAATGAATTTGGAAGTGAATTCTTTAAAAAGGAGATGCTTTATATAAAATTACAAATTAATAAAACTTACCCCAAAAGAAACAGAAAATCAGAACAGACAAATTACTAAACACAGAGAATATTGACAGATGGATACCCACCAAGAAATAGCAGGCCCAGTTTTCGTAGTCTTTATGGTACTCTGCAAAATTGATAAAGAACCAGTAACACCAATGCTACTAGAGTTTAGACATCTTGTATCCTCCACTATGGAATGACAGTGTCCCAATACTTAAATGTTTTTTGATAAGTTGTAACAATATTAGCACATATTTTATATTGTATAATAATCTAATATTTTTCAAATGACCTAAACATAATGTTACAAAATCATACATGGGTAAATGATCAATTTATAGTACATATACCTTATGAATTTAATATTAAAAGAGTAAGAAAAGTTCATGGATATAGTTTCAGATTCCATACTGCAGGGAACCTTTAGAAAACTACATTTGATGAGATTTAATGTGGCATTAAAGAAGACCACCTACAAGTAGCTGAAAAAGACTATTGAAATACTCTATTTCGGGAGGCTTGTTTTCCTCATATACTTCAATTACAGTAGCCTATCACACCACGGAGACTGCTAGGTGCTAGATACAGTCTTGGAGTACAACATAGAACCAAATTGACAGGATACTTATTCTTATTGAGCAGACATAATTACTTGTTCCTTGCTGTGTCTCTGGAACCAGGGACAAATAGGTATCTGATAATTACTGATTTAACTTCTGTTAAATAAATAGTTCCTTTGTCTGACTTCACATTCTCAGAAAACTTTACTGACTTTTCTTTCACTGTTGTTTACCCTTTCCTTTCAGAAGTACGTATTTCTTAGGGTACTGCTTTTATTCTCTCTGTACTTTCCTTCTTGTACTTGTACTTGTTCACTTAAATATATTCACCTGTCATCTATATGCTCTTGACTATTAAATATGTATTGTTAATTTTGGCTACTATTGTAAACTTTAAAAACTTCAAACATGATTTTCTAATGATCTGCTTTACTACTTTACCTAGAAATATCGAAAACCAAAGCCAACATGTCTCAAAACAAGATAAGTTCTCTATCTCCACTCCTTCATGGCAAAACCTTCTCTTTACTAGAAAGATTATCTGGGTGAATTAGACAATTGTATTACTTAAGCATACCATCACCATCTTTTTTTTATTATTATTAAAATGTAGTAACACAGTTTGATATGTGTGTGTATTATTTATTTCATTACTGATCTACTTCTATGTGATGTTTATTATTCCACTTTAATCGAGCATTTTTTGTTTTTTTTTAATTTTTCATTAAATTTATTGGGGTAACATTAGTTAAGAAAATTATATAGATTATGAGTGTACAATTCTATGTCATATATCATTTAATTGTGTGTTTACCACCTAAAGTCAATTCTCTTTCCATCACCATTTATTTTCCCTCCTTTGCCCTTTATTATGCCCACCCCCTTCCCTTTGGTGACCACCATGCTCTTGTCTATGTCTATCAGCTTTTTTTGTTTGCTTGTCTTGTTTGTTCATTTGCTACTTTCAGTTTTATCTCACAGTTTTATATCATATGGTTCTTGATGTTTCTATCTGACTAATGTAGCATGATAGTCTCAAGATCTATGCTTCTCAAATAGCACTATGTCATCTTTTCTAAAGGCTGAGTAGTATTCCATAGTATATCTGTACCACATCTTCTTTATCCACTCATCTATCACAGGACACTGGTTGTTTCCATGTCTTGGACACTGTGAATAATGCTACAATGGATATAGGGGTGCATATATTATTACAAACAAATGTTTTCAAATTTTTCAAATAGATACCCAGAAGAGGGGTTGCCGGGCCATATGGTAACTCTATTTTTAATTTTTTTAGTAACCTCTATATTGTTTTCCATAGTGGTTGTAACTATTTGCATTCCTCCAAGCAGTGAATGAGGTTCCTTTTTTTCCACAACCTCGTCCACATTTGCTGTTATTTGCCTTATTAATAATAGTCATTCTAACAGGTGTGAGGCAGTATCTCATTGTAGTTTTGATTTTAATTTTCCTAATAGTTAGTGAAGTTGAACATATTTTTATATATATGTTGGCCATTTGTATGTCTACTCAGAAGTGTCTGTTAAGGTCATCTGTCCATTATTTAATTGGATCGTTTGATTTTTTGCTGTTGAATTGTGTGAGTTCTTTATATATTTTGGATATTAACTAACCCGTTCTAGCAGGGGCAATAATCAAAACAGCATGGCAGGACAACAGACACACAGACCAACGGAACAGAATTAAATCTCAGAAATCCAAATGTATATGGGCAAATAATCTTCAACATAGAGTTTTTATTTTTAAAACATTTTTTATTGAGATGAAATTCATAAAATAAAAATAAATCATTTTAAAGTAAACAATTTAGTGGTAAATTCTACATTAACAGTGTTGTGTAGCTATCACCTCTATCTGGTTCAAAATATTTTCCTCATCCCAGGAGGAAACCTTGTCGCTATTAAGCAATTACTCCCCATTTTCTTCTCCCCAAGCCCCTGGCAATTACTAGCTACTAATTAATCTGCTTTTTGTCTCTAACCTATTCTGGATATTTCATATAAATATGAAATGGCTTCTTTAACTCAGCATAATGTTGTGGGGTTTTTTATGTTTATACACATTTTAGCATGTATCAGTATTTTTTTTAATTTTATTTATTTGTAAAGTAACCCTCCTGATAAAATTCAAGATGCATGATGGAATTTCAGAAACTTCAGTCAGTATATAAAGCCATCAAGCTAGCCTCAGGATTTGGAGATAAAGTTATACACTTAGAATAAAGGTAGTAAAAACAAGAACAATCCCTCATAAAGTGGACAACTTAGCTATCTTCAGAAATAACTTAAGAGAAAAGTCTTTGTAAGTGTTGTCTTTGGAGACCTGAGTGATAGCATATCCAATCAAAAGGATTAGAATATATCCCAGGCTATGGAAAGATGGAACTCATTCAATTGTGTTGTGATCTTATTTTCAGAAGTAATGATGTGGTAAGCATTAGTAGATAATAGAAAAGTAGATAGAATTTGTAACTATTTAGTCAACACAGTCCAGAGGAAAGAGAAAATGTGTCTGGCAGCACAGATATTTAATTCACAAGGGAAATCTACTTTGTTGTGAAACCGAGATAGTTCATCAGGCTATTCTGTAGACAGAATGAAGTATCACTCAGGACAATCTAATTCTCTTTGCTCTGATTCTATGCTCATCAAGAGACCTTGGGGTTATTTATTTAGAAGTTTTATACTGATAAGAACTCCCATGGATAATAGACACGAGTATTCCTTTTTGGAAATAAACACACTGGCATTCTGGTATACAAGGACTCTGTTTTGCATTAATCAGTCTATTACCTGGTACATTACCTGACAAAATCTATACTCAGTAAATGTGATTTGAATGAAGTAGTAAGTGAAAAAAGCATCTATTATATTTTGTTGTGCTATCTTGATGTGGATAGAATAGGTTGAAGAGCCCTGGCTGGTTTTGCTCAGTGGTTTGAGTGTGGGCCCGTGGACCAGAGGGTTTCAGGTTCGATTTTCAGTCAAGGGTCAAGGACACCTACTCCCCGCCCCTGTCAGGGTGAGTGTGGGAGGCAACAAATTGATGTGTCTCTCATGTCCATTAGTCATTTAATAACCTTTTCTTCAATTTAAATCATTTGGAAAGTTGGTTATTTGGGATGTTTAATCATGCATTACATTACTGAGTAGGAAAAAAAATAAATGAACTAACAATCTGCCTAGAATACTTAAAATAAAGGAATAATTTGATTGGGAAAATTAAAATTATTAATATAGATTTCAATATGATAAACATCTGGTAGAAATTGGGATTTTTTTCCCCCCAAGTATTATTATTCAGAGTTAGGATTCATAGGAATATTGTTCAACAGACACCAGTTTCCTAAGAGTGACTCAGACTCTCAAAGTACACAAGGACTCCCAAGATCTCACTCGGGAAAATACTCTCCACTTGGAGAAATTGCTGGTATAACTAACTCTGGAAAACTGAGATCCCCATGGGCTTCCTTTTTGGTATGGAAATCTTAAGGATCATTGCAAGAGCCATTTTCAATAAGATAGAGCTAGATTGCTGATTTTTTTTTTCAAGGTTACATTTTTGTAACATTTTATTTGAAGACCTTTCTGCTGTATTATAGCAATGTAGCAACTTGCTCAAGATTCAGATTTTTTTCTCCAAGAATCCCAAGCTGTCTTAGTATATTATTTCTGTTATTAAATCTCCATATTGTGGTGAATCTGTTCTATATTAGCATACATTTATTAAAGCCTTTTTTCCTCTTTTATAGTTATTTTCAGTAAAGAACACTATTATATCAGGAGGTTATGATAATAATATTCTGACCATATTGCTTGGTGAGGGTTATGACAGCTTGCAGAATCATTTTATGTAGCTGTTTTAGTCAGTTACAGGGAATGCTGCTTGCAGTGGATCCAAAAGAACTGGGGATGGGGGGGGGGGGGACATAGCATTTCTACCTCTGCAAAGTACTTGATTGCATCCTCCAAATTCCCACAAGTATTCCAAAGTCCATCTCCAAAAGGGATTGGCAACTGTATCTTGATTCATTCTCATGCTTTGTCTTCTAATAGAATAACTTTCTATTTTGTTGACATCTACAACATGAAGCAGAACTTTCCTCAAAGTAGGCTGTCAAGTATCTCACTATTATCTCAAAAAGGATTAGGTTAGACCTGGCCCAAAACTAAGAACTTTTTTTCATTACCTATGTTAATATAAGAGAAAAATGTTTTTCAAAAGTGTAAAAATTTTAGAGCCAGCATGCATTTTCTTAGAAGAAAGAAACTTTATTTTCACGAAACATTCCTAAATTATATATGTAACCTTCCACTTAATTTAGTTGGTTATTTGTGGTGGATATAATTGGATGTGTCAGTCCCCTGTTTACCTAGCAGGTTGATTTATCCAGCAAGGCTATCATTTAAAATTGAAGGTGAAATAAAACTCATCTCAGACCAAAAAAAAAAAAAAAAGGCTAAAGGAGTTCAGTACCACCAAAGCAGCATTGCAAGAAATGCTGAAAGGACTGCTTTAAGAAAAAGAAGGAATAGTGAGAGAAAGGTACATTAGCATAAAGGGGGGAAATGGCATTAAATACGTGTATATCAATAGTAACCTTAAATGTAAATGGAATAAATGGTCCAATCAAAGGACATAGGGTAGCTGAATGGATGAGAAAATAGGACCCAAATATATGCTGTCTACAAGAGACCCACCTGAGAGCAAAAGGCTCACACAGGCTAAAAGTGAAGGGATGAAGTAAAGCATTCCATGCAAATGGAAAGGAAAAGAAAGCTGGAATAGCAATTCTTATTTCTGACAAAACAGACTTCAAAATAAAAGCCATAACAAGAGACAAAGATGGCCACTACATAATACTAAAGGGATCAACCCAACAGGAGGAAATAACCCTTATAAACATTTATGTACCCAATATAGGAGCACCTAAATATGTAAAAATTTTCTTGGAGGACTTTAAGGGGGAGATTGACAGCAACACAATCATAGTGGGGGACTTAAACACCCCACTGTCAGCATTAGACAGATCATCAAGACAAAAAATCAACAGGGAAACACAGACATTAAAAGGCTCACTAGACCTAATGGGTTTAATTGACGTTTACAGAACATTTCACCCCAAAGCAACAGAATACACATTCTTCTCAAGTGCACATGGAACATTCTCAACTATAGACCACATGTTAGGGCACAGAGCAAGTCTCTACAAATATAAGATTGAAATCATATCAAGCATCTTCTCGGATCACAATGCCATGAAACTAGAAATCAACCACTATAAAAAAAACTCAAAAATATTCAAACACATGAGGCTAAGTAGCATGTTATTAAACAATGAATGGGTTACCATTGAGATCAAGGAAGAAATCAAACACTTCATGGAAAGTAACGAAAATGAACAGAAAACCACCCAAAATCTATGGGACACAGCAAAAGCAGTCTTGAGAGGAAAATTCATAGCATTACAGGCTTATCGCAAGAAACAAGAAAAAGATCTAATGAACCATCTAACACAACAACCAAAAGAACTAGAACGAGAACAGCAAGAAGAGTCCCAAGGAAGTAGAAGGAAGGAAATAATAAAAATCAGAGCAGAAATTAAGGACATAGAGACTAAAAAAACAATACAAAAAATCAATTAAACCAAGAGCTGTTTCTTTGAAAAGGTAAATAAGATTGATGCACCTTTAGCCAGACTCACTAAGAAACAAAGACAGAAGACCCAAATAAATAAAATCAGAAATGAAAGAGGCGAAATAACAACTGACCCACCAGAAATACAAAAGATTGTAAGAAAATACTATGAGCAACTATATGCCAACAAATTGGACAACATAGGGAAATGGACAAATTCCTAGAAGCATACAACCTTCCAAAGCTGAATCAAGAAGAGGCAGAAAATCTGAAAAGGCCAATAACAACTAATGAAGTTGAAGCAGTAATCAAGCAACTCCCAGCAAACAAAAGTCCTGGACCAGATGGATTTACAGGTGAGTTTTAACAAACATTCAAAGACGAATTAACATCTACTCTATTCAAACTATTCCAAAAAATTCAAGAGGAGGGAAAGCTCCCAAACTCTTTCTTATGAATCCAGCATCATCCTAATCCCAAAACCAGATAAAAATACTGAAAAGAAAGAAAATTACAGGCCAATACCCCTGAAGAACATAGATGCTAAAATTCTCATTAAAATACTCACAAACCAGATCTAGCAATACATTAAAAGGATTGTAGATCATGACCAAGTGGGATTTATTGCGGAGAGGCAAGGCTGATACAACAGTCACAAATCAATAAACGTGATACATCACATAAACAAAATGAAGGACAAAAATCGTATGATCATATCAATAGATGCAGAAAAAGCATTCAACAAAATCTAGCACCCATTTCTGATAAAAACTCTCAGCAAGTGGGAATAGAGGGATCATACCTCAACATAATAAAGGCCATATATGACAGACCTACAGCCAACATCATACTCAATGGGCAAAAACTAAAACCATTTCCATTAAAAACCAGAACAAGACAGGGATGTCCACTTTCACCACTCTTATTCAACATCGTACTGGAAGTCCTCACCATAGCCATCATACAGGAAGAAAACATAAAAGGTATCCAAATTGGAAAGGATGCAGTAAAACTATCATTATTTGCAGTTGCCATGATATTGTACATAACAAACCATAAAGACTCCATCAAAGCACTACTAGATTTGATAAACGAATTTGGCAAGGTAGCTGGATACATAATCAACATCCTGAAGTCACTGGCATTCTTATACACCAACAATGAGCTTTCACAGAGAGAAACTGAAAAAACAATACGATTTACCATTGCAACTAAAAAAATAAGATAGCTAGGAATAAGCTTAACCAAGGATGTAAAAGACCTGTACTCAGAAAACTACATGACACTGAAAAAAGAAATATAGGAAGATACAAACAAGTGGAAAAATATACCATGCTCATGGATTGGAAGAATTAATATTATTAAAATGTCCATATTATCCAAAGCAATTTATAAGTTCAATGCAATTTCTATTCAAACACCAACAGCATATTTCACAGACCTAGAACAAACATTTCAAAGATTTATATGGAACAAAAAAGACCCCGAATAGCTGCAGCCATCTTGAGAAAAAAGAACAGAGTGCAAGGGATCACATTACTGGATTTCAAACTGTATTACAAAGCCATTGTAATCAAAACAGCCTGGTATTGGTACTACAACAACAGGCATATAGATCAATGGAACAGAGACCCCAGAAATAGACCCACACCATTATGGTCAGTAGGTGCATGCAAAAAAATGAAACTAGACCACCAACTTTCACCATACACAAAAATAAACTCAAAATGGATAAAAGACTTAAATGTAAGTCACAAAACCATAAAAATCCTGGAAGAAAACATAGGCAGTAAAGTCACAAAATACCCCTGTAGTGGAATTTTCACTGATACATCTCCTAGGGCAAGAGAAACAAAAGAAAAAAATAAACATATGGGACTACATCAAACTAAAAAGCTCTGCACAGCAAAAGAAAACAGCCTCAAAGTACAAAGGAACCCCACTGTCTGGGAAAACATATTTGCCAAGGATGTATTTAATAAGGGGCTATTTCCAAAGTGTACAAAGAACTCATATTACTCAGCAAGAGGAAGACAAACAACCCAATTAAGAAATGGGCAAAGGACTTGAATAGACACTTCTCCAAAGAGGACATACAGATGGCCAAGAGACACATGGGAAAATGGTCAATGTCACTAATCATCAGAGAGGTGCAAATTAAAACCACAATGAGGTATCACTTCACACCTGTAAGAATGGCTACCATCAGCAAATCAACAAAGGACATGTGTTGGCGAGGATGTAGAAAAAGGGGAACCCTAGTACACTGCTGGTGGGAATGCAGACTGGTGCAACCACTATGGAAAACAATATGGAGGTTCCTCAAAAAATTAAAATTGGAGCTGCCTCTTGACTGAGTGATTCCACTCTTAGGAATGTATCCTAAGAATCCTGAAACATTAATCTGAAAGAATTTATGTACCCCGATGTTCATAGCAGCGCAGATTATAATAGCTAAGATCTGAAAACAGGCCAAGTGCTCATCAGTAGATGAGTGGATAAAAAAGCTGTGGGACATTTACACCATGGAATACTATGCAGCTGTAAAGAAGAAGAATCTCATACCCTTTGGGACAGTGTGGATGGACCTGGAGAAAATTATGCTAAGTGAAATAGACAGGCAGAGAAAGACAAACATCACATGATTTCACTTATATGTGGAACCTAAAGAACTTAATAAACTGATGAACAGAGTAGATTCAACTACATGGAAGCATAGATCAGACTGAGAAATGTCAGAGGGATGGAGGAAGGCAGGTAGGTGGAGGGGGAGAGAGTAACCAAGGAATTTATATGCGTATATGCACAACCCAAGGACAAGGACAATGGTGGAGAGAGGGTCTGGAGAGGGAGATGGGATGGGGTGGAATGGGTCATTAGGGAGAAAAAGGGATATCTGTAATATTTTAAACAAAAATAAAATTTAAAAAAAAGAAATAAAAAGTATCTTCTTGATAATGTAATGGGTTAAGTTCTGACTGGTGTGGCTCAGTTGGTTTGGCACTAAAAGATTGCCAGTTTGATTTCCAGTCAGGGCAGACTCAATTCCTGGTAGGGGGAGGCGGCATGCAGGAGGCAGCTGATGGATGTTTCACTCTCACATCCATGTCCTCTCTCTGTCCCTCTCTCTCTATCCTCTCCTTTCTCTCTCTCTCTCCCACTCCCTTCCTCTTTTTCTGATAAAAATAGTAATAATAATGACTTAAGATAAAGTTAAGGAGATAGACATTAAAGGATGGGTGTGACTCAGAGGGAAAGTTAGAGAGGTTTTTAATAGAGGGGCTGCATAAGGATAGCTGAGGTTGTAGGAACCGATATGGTGCATGGAAGAAGCAGGGAGGGTAATAAGTTGACTGAAGCAGAGAACTTGCACATGGCACTAAGACTGGCTAAGTGTAAGGGCCCTATCCTGTGTCATGGGGAATCATGAAAGCCTGGCTGAGGAATTCATGTTAGATGACAGACTCACATTTATGCCATTATGTGGTGCCCATACATTCCATTTCAACCAAGTTGTTTTTCGCTTTACATACTAAGGGCTTCTAATTTCAGTATGTTTGAACATAACCCCAATGGATGGTGATTTCCTTCTCATGTTTCTTTCCTCCTTCCTTCATTTTGTTTGAAAACAAAGTGACACATCTGAGTGTTTGCCCCATCACTCTGGATTAGTCAGTAACTTAATGAGCACATTACTATTAATTCATTAAAAATTAATAAATCATATCTAAGTACAAAATACAGAGTGTCCCAAAAATGTATACACACTTTAACAGCTGATAGCTCAATTGATGTTTCTTTCTTTTCAAATTTAACCCATTAGAATGAATAATTATTCAAAGTGTGCATACATTTTGGGGAGGACACCCCATATATGGCACCTTTGAATTGCTCATTTTCAGTGTGCAGCCTTCATTTACTATTATTTTTTAACATACGATTTCTTGTGTGTTTTTAAAACAAATTAAGTTGCACTAAAAATATTTTGGTAGAAAAAGGAAAAAAATCATTAGTACACTAAGAAACCTTAATATTGTACATTTATTATGTTAAGATCATCAAACAAGGCCAATGTACAAATTAGATAGGCAGCATAACTAAAATCCAAAGTTAAAAATTCTAGATTTTATCACTCATTTATAACATGTTCTTTTGGCATTTTCCTGTGAATACAGGCAGGTGTTTTTAATCTACCCTCTTCTTTCTAAACCAAACTCTTTATTCTTTGAATCCCTAAGTACATACACACAACAAAGCTTCTTAATCAAAACACTGATGGATAAAGGCACAGATTAATATAAAACATTTGGTACTTTTCTTGTCATTTGCCATTGACATTTTATGTTATTTCAGATTGAGTAATTTCATACGAGGAAACAAAAAAAAAAAAAACAGTATTTTTTTCTTTATAGAAATGGCAAATCTATTTCAGCCCAACTAATCCTTACCCTGATAAAATAAGATTATAAACTAACTGGTATGTGCTTAGAGAGCTTACAGAGCTCGGAAGTACTTGAAATATAGCAATAAACAAAAACATGCTACTTTTCAAGGCAAGTGTGCGCAGAATGCTAGCACTCCCTTGAATACAAACCTAACTGGATTATAGCACAAAACTGAAATTTTGATAAATAGTTAAAGCTCTATCTTGATTTATATCACCATGTTTTGATTTTATCTGTTTTTAAGTGATACATTTTTATTTTCATATAATTTCAATATTACATAAAATGTATAAGAATAGTACAAGCTACCACCTCTGCAATCATTGTATATTTGTCACCAGCACTGGGTTTTTGTTTGCTTTTCTCCTTAATTTCAAAGATATGACATAGTAACATTTGGAGAGAAGACGCCTCATCTTTAAAAATAAGCAGTAAACATACTTGGAATATTGTGTAAATGTGCCACAGCTTTTTTATCCACTCATCAACTGATGGGCATTTGGGCTGTTTCCAGATCTTAGTCATTGTAAACTGTGCTGCTATGAACATAGGGGTGCATAAATTCTTTCTGATTAGTGTTTCAGGATTCTTAGGATATATTCCTAGAGGCAAGATCATTGGGTCAAATGGCAGTTCAATTTTTAGTTTTTTGAGGAAACTCCACCCTGTTTTCCATAGTGGCTCCACCAGTCTGCATTCCCACCAGCAGTGCACAAGGGTCCCCTTTCTCCACACCCTCAACAGCACCTGCCATTTGATGATTTGTTCATGGCAGCCATTCTTACAGGTGTGAAGAGATACCTTATTGTGGTTTTAATTTGAATCTCTCTGATGATTAGTGACTTTGAGCATTTTTTCATATGTCTCTTGGCCATCTGTATTTCCATGTTGGAAAAGTGTCTATTTAGGTTCTTTTCAGATTTTTAATTGGATTGTTTGATTTCTTTTTGTTAAGTTGCATAAATTCCTTATATATTTTGGAAATTAACCCTTTATCTGATGTATCATTGGCAAATATGTTCTCCCATACAGTGGGCTCCCTTTTTGTGTGTGTGTCTTTTTGTCTATTTTTTGCCCTTTTTTACTTTTTGAAATCTTTTAATATCCCTCTTGAGGTAGCTTACTTTTTCAATTAATTAGGATGCTGGATGGTAAAGAATTTTGTCAGTCAACTATGTATACATAGAAAATACTGTTACATAGGCAAAGATCAATTTTTTATAATGTTGTAAAATTTTCATATATTCTATTTCCAAAGAAACATTAAAAATTTTGTATAGCTAAATTAAAAAGCAATTCATCTCTTAAAGAATAAACATTTTCAAGTCAGAGAAAATAGTTCAAGGAACTCCTGTGTACACTTTACCCGGTTTCACTTCCTTTTTTTCTGTTATTCTCTCTCTGTCTCTCTCTGTGTGTCTCTCTCTCTGCTCCCTCTCTGTTCTTTCTTTCTCCATCTTTTTCTCTCTATATTGATCCATTAATAATTTGAAGACTTTATGCTCCTTTATCCCTAAACAATCCAGTATATATGAAAAAAAGAGGGGCATTCTCTTACATAACTATAACATAGTAAATTTAATATTTCTAACAATAATAATATCTAATTCGCAGTCATCACTCGAGTTTCTTTATCTTCATAACACCTTTTATGATTTATTTTCCCAGTCCAGGATCTAATTTAATTATGCATTATATTTAGTTGCCATAAATATTTATTCTCTGTAAAAACCTGAGTTTCCCAAACTTTCTTTCTTTCTTAACCTTAATATATTTGAAACGTAAAAAAAATTATATGGTAGAATATCCCTAAATTAAATTCATCTGATATGTCTTCACAATTAGATTCAGGTTGTACATTTTGGGTAGTAATACCAAATAAAAGACATTTCCTTGTCAGTACCATATCAGGAAGCAAATGATGTTGGTCGATCCCCAAATTGGTCATCTTAACTTTGATAACTTGGTTAACATGGTGTCAGTTAGATTATTTTACTTTAAAATGAATATATTTTTCTTTATAATTAATAGATAATTTGTGGGAAGGTACTTTGATACTATGAAAGTATGATTTTTTTATCAAACATATAATTTGCTATTTTAACATCCATCAGTGATTTTTTAATTTCATCAGTCTTTTAAAATTATTTTTTAATTAATTTAATTTTCATTTACTAATATTTAAATTTATTTATCCATATTGTAATGGGTTTCTGGTTTTTTATTTTATTCAAAGTTTTTAATTTATTACTGTTACTATCATAAAATTTTCTCAGATATCGCAAGTAAGAGTCTCATGAGCTGACCCCTGTGTCCTTTTGATTTATCTCCATCACTTTTACTACTTCCTTCAGCCATGTAATCTAAAATATCTCCAATAAGACCAATTTTTTTTTTTAATTGGATAATGGTATTTAAAAATTAAATGTGTGTGCTAAGTGTGCACATTGTGTTCTCTCTCTCACTCTCACTCTTTATACACACACACACACACACACACATTCATACTACTGATTACAGTTCAATAAGCATACAGGTACAATCTACTCATGCTTTTCTATATTTAGGACTTCCTTCTCCAGGACTTTATTATCTACAAAATACTTACTTTTTTGCTGTAACATACTCAGACTATGCAGAAAGTACTTTCCAAAATAGTTATGGCTTACAGACTTACTAAGTAGAGTTTAATATTTGTTTATAAATTTCTTTCCTTTTTTTAAATTTTTTCCCACCCCCCTCCCTAGTCAATCTCCACACCATTGTCTGTGTCCTTGGGTTGTGCATATATATGTATAAATTCTTTGGTTAATCTCTCCCCCTCCATCCACCTGCCCTCCTTCATCTCTCTGAGATTTGTCCATCTGATCCAGGCTAAATAGCATGTTATTAAACTATGAATGTGTTATCAATGAGATCAAGGAAGAAATCAAACACTTCATGGAAAAAAACAAAAATGAACATACAATAACCCAAAATCTATGGGACACAGTGAGAGCAGTCCTGAGAGGAAAATTCATAGCATTACAGGCCCATCTCAAGAAATAAGAAAAAGATCTAATGGACCATCTAACACAACAACTAAAATAACTAGAATGAAAACAGCAAGAAAATCCCTGAGGAAGTAGAAGGAAGGAAATAATAAAAATCAGAGCAGAAATTAAGGACATGGAGACTAAAAAAACAATACAAAAAAATCAATGAAATCAAAAGCTGGTTCTTTGAAAAGATAAGTAAGATTGATGCACCTTTAGCCAGACTCACTAAGAAACAGAGAGAGAGGACCCAAATAAATAAAATCAGAAATGAAAGAGGTCTTGTAACAACCAACCCAACAGAAATAAAAAGGATTGTAAGAAAATACTATGAGCAACTATATGCCAACAAACTGGACAACATGGGTGAAATGGACAAATTCCTAGAAGCATACAATCTTCCAAAACTGAATCAAGAAGTGGTAGAAAACCTGAATAGGCCAATAACAACTAATGAAATTGAAGCAGTAATCAAACAACTCCCAGCAAACAAAAGTCCTGAACTAGATGGATTTACACGTGAGTTTTACCAAACATTCAAAGAGGAATTAAAACCTATTCTATTCAAACTATTCCAGAAAATTCAAGAGGAGAGAAAACTCCCAAACTCTTTTTATGAGTCCAGCATTATCCTAATCCCAAAACCAGATAAAGACACTACAAAGAGAGAAAATTACAGGCCAATATCCCTGATGAACATAGATGCTAAAATCTTCACTAAAATACTAGCAAACCGGATCCAACAATACATTAAAATATCATACACCATGATCAAATGGGATTTATTCCAGGGATGCAAGGCTGGTATAACATCTGCAAATCAATAAGTGTGATACATCACATAAACAAAATGGACAAAAATCGTATGATCATATCAATAGATGCAGAAAAAGCATTTGACAAAATCCAGCCCACATTTCTTTTTTTTCTTTTTCTTTTTTTTATATCTTTATTGATTTCAGAGAGAGGAAAGATGATCGGGAGAGAGAGAGAAACATCAATGATGAGAGAGTCATTGATCAAGCCCACAACCCGGGCATGTGCCCTGACCAGGAATTGAACCCAGATCACCTGGATCCTAGGTTGACGCTCAACCGCTGAGCACACCTAACTGGGCCAGCCCACATTTCTGATAAAAACTCTCAGCAAAGTGGGAATAGAGGGATCATACTTCAACATAATAAAAGCCATTTATGACAAACCTACAGCCAACATCATACTCAATGGTCAAAACCTAGAACCATTTTCCTTAAAAACAAGAAAAAGGCAGGGTTGTCCACTTTCATCATGCTTATTCAACATCGTACTGGAAGTCCTTGCCACAGCCATCAGACAGGAAGAAAACATAAAAGGTATCTAAATTGAAAAGGAGGAAGAAAAACTGTCATTATTTGCAGATGACATGATATTGTACAAAGAAAACCCTAAAGACTCCATCAAAGTACTACTAGATTTGATAACCAAATTTGGCAAGATAGCTGTATAAAAAATCAACATCTGGAAATCAATGGCATACAAAATGGTTTTGAAATTAAGTTTTGATATAGAAAAATACCCTTATCTTAAGTATATAATTTGATGAGACTTGACAAATGTATATACCCATGTAACTCACAGCTCTACATAATAAAAGCATTAAGCATCTTTTGATATGAAGTGTCTATTCAGGTGCTCTGCCCATTTTTTAATTTTATTGTTTATTTTTGTGATAAACTGTAATTAAAAAAAAATGTTAACATCACTCCAAAAGGTTTCTTTGAGCCCTACTCAGTAGATTGACACTTTTTTCCACTCTAAGCAATTATTTGCATAGATTAAATTTGAATATTCTAGAATTTTATATTAATGGAATACTGTGGTATGTAAGCTTTTGTTTTTGTTTTCTTTTGCTGAACTTAATGTCTCTGAGATCATCTACATTGTTGCATATGCTGGAAATTAAATCTTTTATTTGTGTAGTAGCCATTGCATAAATATACCTTAATTAAATGAACATATTTTCAATTTTATGTTCTTTTTGATGAACATTTGGATTGGTTGCAGTCTGGATATTTTTGTGGAGATATGTTTTTATTGCTTTTTGGCATAGAGTAATGGTATATCTTACTTGGTCAAAAAAAGGCCAGTATATTTTCCAAAATTGTTTTACCATTTTACAGTCTCACAAGAACTTTATGAAAGTGTCTTTGTTCCACATCTTTATTAGAATTTGACTTTGCCAGTCTTTATATTTTTAGCAATCTTGTGGAGTAAAATAAAATATACCATGTTTTTTAAAATTTATCTTCATTGTTACAAGTATTACAGAGATCCCCTTTTTTCAAACCCCATTGACTCCCTTCACCTCACTCTCACCCCACCCCAGGCCTTCACCACTGCTATTGTCTGTCCCTGGGTTCAATTTGCATTTTCCTAGAATAGTTAGGTAATGCTTTATAGGATAGCACTTTGAAGAATTTTGCCCTAATCTGTAAAACAAAGTACTCATTAATTTTTATGGGGGGTGGGAGTAGGGAGTGGAGTAGTTTTCAAATATCCTTGTAATGACATTTTAGAAAGAAATATTTTTTAAGAGTAACTCAATAAATAAAATAATGGTAGTTAAAAATTCATTGAATAACTGATTTAAATACTGCCTCAGAGAATCTCTAAATTTCAGTTTAATAAGTTTTGGTGGCATCACATTTCAGACCAAATATACACTCCCTAATGAATTCATTATTATTCTTGGAACCCATTAGATTTTTACTATAGAAGAATAAAATGTGAATAACATAGTTTATTAAATAAAGCAGGTTTCCAGCAATTCTCCTAGGTACAAAGGAAATGCTTTCTGGAAATGAAATTTCAGAAACTTCAACTTGAGGTTCACTATAGTTTTTATCTCAAATCTGTATATACCCTGAATTAAGACTGCTTAAAATAATTTTTAAATCAAATTTGATACTAAAAAATGTGCCTGGTGAGTAGAAATTTTTGTGGACAAAAAGGGGCCACATGCTACATTTTAAAGGAATGAGTGTACTATATGAATAGCCATTTAGATTTTCTATTTTTATCTATGTGAATAAAAACCCATAATACCTGAAAACCTAAAATTCTAAAGAAAGAAAGAAATGTGAAAGAAATGGAATTTTTTTTGAAGAAGTCCATGGAAGTGTTACATAGGTAGTTAGGTAGACATGAACAGAGCAAGGACAATGGCCAGGTACAGAAATTCACCAGGGCAGAAAACCCCAGATGCCTAGCAAGAATTTATTGGCCACAGCAAAAATATACTTGGGGGGAAACTTGGAAAACAGGACTATTGTCCCCAGAATAATCTAACCTCTCCTAGCATATCACTGGTCATGCAGTTTAGACACCCTGAGCATTCCTCCCTAAAGATAACACCTAGGCCTCAGTAGTATTTCAGCTCCAGGCCCATGTAAGCAGGGACACCAGACCAGTAATGCCGTGGCTTCCTCAGGACCAGTTACATTGACCAATGACCCCCTGCCCTGGCACCGACCAATCAATGGAGACCATGAGCCTGAAAGAGCACACCTGGAAGGCTGATGAATATTCTACTGAGACACTCCCCTGAAGCTTCTTCTAAGATTTCCACCTACAAGAAAGAGAGAAATCCCCTCAGGACAAAGGACCCAGTGCATGTTCTCCCCTCTCCCTTCTCGCCCAAGGGAGCAAGCCTGCACCATCTCCTTCTTTTCTCCCAGGGCTCCCTATGAGACTTACAACCCGGGGGCAATGGGCAGCAGCAGCTTATCCCAGGCTTACCCCCTGAACCTGTCTTCAAGGTCCCTTAATCTGTCACCAAGGCCCCCTTCTCTCTCTCTGACTTCTCAGTGAGCCGAAGCAGCCCACCCTAGGCTCTCCTGGTACTTCCTCTATGCACCCTCCTTGTTTCACCATCCAAGTATATTTTTGCTGTGGCCAATAAATTCTTGCTTTCTTTTCTATACTTTGTTTCTGATTGAAATCTTTCCCTCAAAAGGGCAAGAATTTAGGTCTGCCAATCTCCCTGGTAACAGAATAATTTATTTAGTTTTCCAAGGTTACTGAAGTAGGATATAGGTACAGTACACTCTTAATTATAAGGAATCCCTGGGGAAAAAGAGAAATGCAATCCAAATTTTCAGCTCAGGCATTAATTTCACCTGTTAGTCACCAATGTCTTTGTCAACAATAATTTTATCTGACAATTATTTTTCAATCTTATTTAATGTATTTTTTTATCTTTTGGTGGAAATGGCATCAAAAAAACTTAAAGAAACCTAAATATTCACAACAAATTCTTTCAGCAGCCCCATAATGTAGCAACAACTAAAAACAAATAGTTTCTAAATGTCACACTGTTACTTGGTGATACAGGACTACCACCCAGTTCCATTAGAATTCCTAAGATAGTATTTATTTCTTCCTCTAGTGTGCATTGAAATTGGGGTTAATTAGAACTATGACACCGTATAGGTTTCCTTATAAGTATGTGGAGTATATTTATATTTAAATGAAAAAATTAACATGAACCAATCCATGTTTGTGTGTTTTTTATATTTAAACATGGTCTCAAAGGAGTTTCACTGCACTTGGAGAAGAGAAATAGGTAGAGGCAACTCAAGAAAGGGCTTGATGTATTAGATTGCAGAAGACTTAGACAAGAAAAAGGCAATTGCTGGATGAAATCACTACCCAGGTGAGGAGAAAGAAGTGAAGCTAATAAACTCAGGCTCATTGGAAGTGGCCAGATTATTGCTCACTGGATGAGGAGAAACGAGAGAAAGAGTAACACAAAAATGAGGGGAAAATAGAATTTTTAAATACTTAGTTTGAAAATACTAGGAATAGATACTTTAAGCATCCATTGATTTGAAGGTAACACTGAAATGAAAGCTTTAAAATAAGAAACCAGATTTTATTTAACAGAAAAATTATTTTAGCATGGCTTAGGTGAGTATAAAAAAGTCCAGTTATTCTAGGTTTTAAGGATACCATAGCTTAAGGGTTTATTTATTTTCTTTTTAGTTTAAGAAATGTAGGCTATATTGGTAATGTGTATAGGTATTTATCCTGCAACATCAAACTTTTTCACTTTGTCACCATTCAGTTTAGTTATGGATATAAGATCCTGTAATATACCTGAGAGATCAATATGCCTAAGACTCTAAGACTTTTTAAATATAACTTACATAACTTACAAATTTTGTTCTGAATAATAAAGTATACTTTATTCAAGGACATTGTATTAAATGATTAGTTGAAGCATTTGGCTAGGAAATATCTATGTCAACATTTTTATTACTATTACTGCTTTGTAACTTATTTTTATGAGTTTAGGTAATAACTTTTTCCTGTCATTCTTTGGTTATGTTAAAATTAGCTTATGGCATTTTCACTATATTCATCATTATTTTAATATTATTTGAAATGTGTACAGGAAAACATCATACCTCAAATTAAGCATATACTATGGCCTATATATAATCAACATCAGTTGCTTTTGAAAAACCATTATCATAGTACAACTAACTAGTTTTAATAGAATAAAAAAAATGACAAGAAAGAATTTGAGAGAGTAGTTTAGTATTTTCAAGACAGTGGTTTTTGAATAACTTTTATTAGGAATTTATGGAGCTTAGTTATTACTTGTTTAAGCAATGCTTTATTGTGAAAATAAAAATCAATGAATATTTTATAGTTAGAAAAAGTAAATCATTAGGTATATATAATCCACTAGCTTTTTTACAATTTTCAAAAGTTAGATGGCTTATAATGTCTAGGGGTATTAAAATTAGCATGAGAAAAAAATGACTTAGTCTTACATAAAGAATTTTTTAGTCAAACATGATTATTCTAAATATGTTTTCTATTAAGTTCATAATTGTCCCATTATCACTCTTTATTGTTATTATTACTAGTGGTACTGTTATCATCATTATTATTTTGCAAATATATTTGGTGATGAAAACATCCTTAAGATTTTTAAAATTAATAAAATCATAAAGGAAATATAATTTTTCCACATTTTGTATTGTTTTTAAAGGACTGCTACTTTATATTTTTAAAATAGAGGTTTACTTTACCACATATGAGAAGATAAAAAAATAAAAAGAACCCTGGCCAGTGTGGTTCAGTTGGTTGGGGTATTGTTCCATAAACCAGAAGGTGCCAGGTTCTATTCCCTGTCATAGCACATACCCAGGTTTCGAGATTGAAGCCCAGTCAGGGCACATATAGGAGGCAATGGATCAATGTTTCTCTCTCAGACTGATGTTTCTCTCTCTCTTCCCCTTTCTCTCAAATCAATAAAAAAATAAAAATCTTCAGATAAGGATTAAAAAAAGAAAAGAAAGAAAAAGATTAATAGGAGGATAAGCACTTATAATTAGAAATGTCCAAGTGCAATTTTCAAGCCAAATTAATATTGATGAAACACCTTTTATTAAAATGATTATTTCCTGAAAACAAGTACTTCATAGAAAATCTTATATGTGTATATGAGCCTGATACTAGATATTTTCATCTGTAGCAAAATTTCTTTTCCAAGACAATAAAATGCACATTTCACTATAATTGTTTGTGGAATTAAGCATGACATGTTTAAATTTGTACATGAACCAAGTGAACATTCAGTAATCATTGCATTATTACTGTTATTATTATTGTTCCAAAATAATAAGTCTCCTAGGCAACCAGAGAGGATTTGATATGTTAGAGTAGTAAAACCTTGAAACCTTTCTCTTGCATTCATTCACTCAATCATTGGATAGCTCTTTATTAAATATGCACAATTTGCTAAATGCACTGCACTGCATGCAAAAAAAAATTATTAAGATGCAGACATTACTCAGAATTTACTCATAATTCAGTGGGAATGACTACTGAATGTAAGCATGCTTTAATTTAATAAGAGATTTTATAGAGTCAGTGGGTATTAATGTATAACTTGCATTTCAATAGTCACATAATAGAAAATTTATTGGGTATCAAGAGAAAAGCTTGACTCTTGGGTTTTCCAATTACTGGATTCCTCATCACAACTGACTTACTAAGACTTTGAAATTCTTTAAAATCAAAATATTTATTGCAGCATTATTTGCAATAGCCAAGATAAGGAAGCAACCTAGGTGTCCATCAATAGATGAATGAAGATGTGATATATATATGTGCATATTATATGTATATAATGGAATATTATGCACCAATAAAAATGAAATCTTGCCATTTGCAAAAATATGGGTGGATATAGAGGGTATTATGCTAAGTGAAATAAGTCAGGCAGAAAAAGACAAGTACCATACAATTTCACTTATAGATATAATCTAAAAAAATAAATAAATAAAATAAACTCATAGAAACATAGACCAAAGGGATGGTTACCAGAAGAATGGGGGGTGGGGAGTTAAGTGAAAGGGGGAAGAAGAATATAGTCAAAAATATTGTGATAAGTTTACATGTTGACAGATGATTAATTAGAATTAGTGGGGTGACCACAACTTTCAATTAAAATGTTCAAACTCTATTGTACATCTGAAACTATTATAACCAATATAATATTGCATAACAACTCTACTTAAAATAAATTTTTGAAAACTGTTGGCTAAAAATCTGAAAGTTTCTTCAAAAATTTCTCATCTTAACCAACATAATTTTTTTTTTAAATAGGATTGTTGAGGTATAACTAATATATAACTGCACATACTTAAATTGTATAATTTGATAAATTTTAACACGTATATATGTTTGAAACCATTATGGCAGTAAAAATAATAAACAGAGCTATTCCTCTAATACCAATTGCTCATTTCTAATCTTTAGACAACCACTAATGGGCTTTCTTTCACTGTAGATTAATTTGCATTTTCTACAATTTAATGTAAATGGAATCCTAATTTATGTACTCATTTGTGTCTGGCTTCTTTAACTCAGAACAATTTAAAGACTTCCCGGTGATGTTCTGTATAGATATGCCCAATTTGTTTATCCACTTGCCTGTTAATGATAAATAATCATTTTGTTTTAAGTTTTTGGTTATCACAAAGAAAGCTTCTGTGAAAAACCATAATCAAATTTTTGCATAGGTTTATGCTTTTCTCTCTGTAGGTAAATAATTGGGAGTGGAAAGCCTGATTCATATGGTAGGGTTATGTTTAAATTTTTACAAAACTGTTAAGCTACTTTCCAAAGTAAATACCATTTTAAATTCCCTCCAGCAGTGTACAAGAGTTGCATTTGCTACACATCCCACCAACACCTGCAATGATCAGTCATTTTATTGTAGCCATTCTAATAGCTTGTAGTAATATCTCATGGTATTAGTTTGCATTTCCCTATTGATTAATAGCATTGTCCATCTTATCTTGTGGTTATTGTCCATCCATCTATATTCTTTGGTGAAATTTTATTCAACAATTTTGCCCATTTCAAAAATTAAGGTGTTTGTTTTCTGCTTGTTAAATTCTGATAATTCCATTATATTTATGAACAAAAATTATCTATCAATCAAGTAATTTACAAATATTTTCTCCCACCTTGTGAATTTCCTTTTCATCCTATAAACTGTCTGTTAAAGAGCAAAAGTTCTTGACTATACTGATATTTTTTTCAGTATGGATTTTGCTTGTCAAGCCATACCTAAAAAATCATTGCCAAACCCAACAAGACTATGAAAATTTTCATAGTATATTTATAATCTATTTGAGTTCAAATTTTTACATGGTGTGAGGCATTGATTATGTTTATTTTCTGCATATGGATATCCAATTGTTCCAGCACCATTAGTTGAAAAGAGTATTCTTTATCCACTGAGTTTTCCTTCCATCTTTGTCAAAAATTAACCAACCGGTTATATGTGTATGTGTCTTTTCTGTAATTTCTGTTCTACCCATTTACCTATTTGTCTAACTCTACATTAGTACCAGATAGTCTTGATTATGGTGGATTAATAAATCTTAAAGTCAGGTGGCATAAATCCTCTAAATTTTCTATTTTAAATTGCCTTTACTATTCTCGATTCTTTGAATTTCTGTTTAAATTTAGAATCAAATTATAATTTTTATTTATGTTTTTATTGTTGGCACTATTACAGATGTCCTCATTTTCCACCATATATAAGTGAGATCATATAGTATTTGTCTTTCTCTGACTGGGTCATTTCACTTAGGGTAATAATCTCCAGATCTGTCCATGCTATCACAAAAGATAAAATTTCCTTCCTTTGTTATGGCCACATAATATTCCATTGCATAAATGTACCACAGCTTTTTTGTCCACTCATCTACTGAAGGGCACTTAGGCTGTTTCCAGATCTTAGCTATTGTAAATAATGCTGCTATGAACATTGGGGTACATATACCCTTTTGAATTGGTGTTTTGGGATTCTTAGGATATATTCTCCAAAGTGGGATCCTTGGGTCAAGAAGCAATTCCATTTTTAATTTTTGAGGAAGCTCTGTATTGTATACCACAGCAGCTGCACCAGTTTGCATTCCCACCAACAGTGCATGAGGGTTCCCTTTTCCCCACATCCTTCATGGTAGCCATTTGGACAAATGTGAGGTGATATTGCATTGTGGTTTTAATTTGCATCACTCTGATAATTAGTGAAGTTGAACATTTTTTCATATGTCTATTGGCCATCTGTATGTCCTCTTTGGAGAACTGTCTATTTAGGTCCTTTGCCCACATTTTAATTGGATTGTTTGTATTCCTGGTGTATAGTTGTATAAATTGTATATATTTTTTGGAAATTAACCCCTCATCAGATGTATCAATGGTGAATATGTTCTCCCATACAGTGGGTTCCTTTTCATTTGATGATGGTTTCTTTTGCAGAGGCTTTTTAGTTTGATATAGTCATATTTGTTTATTTTATTTCCCTTGTCCTGAGAAACATATCAGCGAAGATATTGTTATAAGAGATGTCTGAGATTTTACTGCCTATGTTTTCTCCTAGAATTGTTATGGTTTTGTAACTTGCACTTAAGTCATTTATTCACTTTAAGTTTATTCTTGTGTAATTTGTTGGGTCTAGTCCTATTTTTTTGCATTTATCGGTTCAACTCAATTTTCCCATACCATTTATTAAAGAGATTCTCTTTACTCCATTGTATGCTCTTGCCTGCTTTGTCAAATGTTAATTTACCATAAGACGTGGGTCGATTTCTGGGCTCTCTCTTCTGTTCTGCTGATCTATATGCTTGTTCTAATGCCATTCTCAGCATGTTTTGATTACAATGGCCTTGATACTAGGTAATGTGATTCCTCCTATTTTGTTCTTCTTTCTTAGGATTTCTGAGCTATTCAGGATCTTTTGTGATTCCATATAAGTTTTTGGAATATTTGTTCTAGTTTTGTGAAGTATGACATTGGAATTTTAATAGGAATTCTGTTGTATCTATAGATTGCTTTGTTAAGTATGAAAATTTTAATGATGTTAATTCTTCCATCCATGAACATGGTATATGCTTCCATTTATTTGTATCTTGCTGTTTCTTTCTTCAGTGCCTTATAGATTTCTGAATACAGGTATTTTACCTCCTTGGTTAATTTTGTTCATAGTCACCTTATTCTTCTTGTTGCAGTAGTAAATGAAGTTGTTTTCTTAGTTTCTTTCTGATAGTTCATTATTGGTGTATAAAAATGCAGCTGATTTCTAGATATTTATTTTATGTCCTGCTACATTACTGAATTCATTTTTCAGTTCTAGTAGATTTTTTGGTGGAATCATTAAGATTCTCTATGTACAGTATCATGTCATCTGCAGAAAATGAGTTTTACCCTTTCCTTTCCAATTTTGATGCCTTTTACTTCTTCTTGTGTGATTGCTGTGGCTAGGACTTCCAGTACTATTTTTAATAAGAGTGGTGAAAGCAGACATCTCTGTCTTGCTCAAAATCTTAAGGGCAATGCTTTTAGTTTTTGCCCATTGAGTATGATGTTGGCTATGAGTTTGTCATATGAGGCCTTTATTGATGTATGTTTCCTCTATTCCCGCTCTGCTGAGAGTTTTTATCATAAATGGATGCTGGATTTTATCAAATGCTTTTCTGCATCAATTTATATGGTTGTGTGGTTTTTATCCTTCATTTTGCGTATCACATTTATTGACTTGCAGATATTGTACCAACCTGAATTTCCAGAATAAATCCTACTTGATCATGGTGTGTGATCCTTTTAATGTATTGCTAGATTTGGTTTGACAAAATTTTAATGAGGTTTTTAGCATCTATGTTCATTAGGGATATTGGCCTATAATTGTCTTTTATTGCAGTATCTTTATCTGTTTTTTTGAATAAGGATAATACTGGCCTAATAAAATGAGTTTTGGAGGGTTTTTTTCTCTTTTTGAATTTTTTGGAATAGTTTGAGAAAAATAAGTTCTTCTTTAAATGTTTGATAAAATTTACCTGTGAAGCCTACCAGACCGAGTTATTTTTTGCTGGCAGTTTCTTTGTTTTTGGTGTTTTTTTTGTGTGTGTGTTTTTGTGTTTTTTTACTGTTTCAATTTCACTTGTTATAATCTGTATATTCATATTCTAAGATTCTTTTTGATTCACATTTGGAAGATTGTATATTTCTAGGAACTTAACCATTTCTTCCATATTGCCCAATTTGTTGAAATGTAGTTATTTGTAATATTTTCTTACAATTCTTTGTATTTCTTTGATGTCAGTTGTTACTTTTCTTCTCTTATTTCTGATTTTATTTATTTATTTATTTATTTGGGTACTCTCCTTTTTTATCTTGATGAGTTTATCTTAAAGGTTTGTCAATCTTGTTTATGATTTTAAAGAACCAGTTCTTGGTTTCATTGACCTTTTGTATTATTTATTTTTAGACTCTATTATTTTATTTCTGCTCTAACTTTTTTTTTTAAATATATCATTATTGATTTCAGAGAGAGGGAGGGAGCGGGAGAGAGAAAGACAGAAACATCAATGATGAAAGAGTCATTAATCTGCTGCTTCCTGCAAGTTCCCCACTGGGGATAGAGCCCACAACCAGGGCATGTGCCCTGACTGGGAATCAAGCAGTGATCTCCTGGATCCTAGGTCAATGCTCAACTGCTGAGCCATGCCTGGACAGGCTCTGCTCTGACTTTTAATATTTCCTTTCTTCTATTCACTTTGAGCTTTATCTGTTGTTCTTTTTTAAGTTCCTTCAAGTATAAATTTAGATTGTTTAATAGAGTTTTTGTTTTGTTTGTTTATTTCTTGAGATAGGCCTCTAATGCTATGAATATCCCTCCTAAGACTTTTTTTGCTGTATTCCATATATTTGGGGTTGTTGTGTTCTCATTTTCAATTTGTTTCAGGGTATCTTTTGATTTCTTTCTTGATGTTATTTTTAACCCATTCATTGTTTAGTAAGATGTTATTTAATTTCCACGTCTTTGTGTGTATTCAGTTTGTTTTTTTCTCTTGTGATTGAGTCTAGTTTCATACCATTAAGATTAGAGAAGATGCTTGATATGATTTCAACCTTCTTAAACTTATTGAAACTTGTTTTGTGCCCTAACATGTAGTCTATCCTAAAAAACATTTCATGTGCACTTAAAAAGAATGTATATTCTGCTGATTTCAGGTGAAATGTTTTGAAGATATCAGTTAAATTCATCTGATTTAGTGCGTCATTGAAGGCCACTGTTTTCATGTTGATTGTCTGGAAGATCTATCATTGATATCAATGAACTGTTAAAATCCCCTCTTATGACAGTATTACTGTCAATCTCTCTCTTTATGGCCATCAAAATTTCCTTTATATATTTAGGTATTCCTATGTTGTGTGTATTAATGTTTACCAGAGTTATATTCTCTTGTTTGTTCTTTTTATCATTATGTAGTGTCCTTCTTTGTTTCTTACTACAGCCTTCATTTCAAAGTTTATTATTTTAGCTATAACTATTGCTACCCCCACTTTCTTTTCATTTCCATTGGCATGAAATATCTTTTCCCATCCCTTTACTTTCAGTCTGTTTGTATTTTTTGTTCTGAAGTGGTTCTCCTTTAGACAGTATATATATGGGTCTTGTTTTTTTATGTATTCAGCTTCCCTATGTCTTTTGATTGGAGCATTTAAGCCATTTACATTTTTAATATATTTTAATAAATTTATCTTTAATGTTAAAAGTACTAGAGATTTCACCTTTTTTTCTCCAATTGACCCCCTCCATCCCACTCTACTCCCCAGGCCTTCACTGCATTATTGTCTGTCCATGGTTTATGCATATATGCATATAAGTTCTTTGGTTAATCTTTTCTCTACCCTTTCTAACACCTTCCCTCTGAAATGTGACAGTTGGTTCCATGAATCTATGTCTCTGGATCAATTTTGTTCATCAGTTTATTTTGTTTATTAGATTCCACATATAAGTGAGGTCACATGATTCTGGTATCTCTGGCTTATTTGATTAGCATAATACTTGATATGCACATATTTATTGTCATTTTATTCTTTTAACTCGGTTCCCTTTTTGTTTGTTTTTTCTTCTTCTACTATTACTTAAAGCAGGCCTATTAACATTCCTTGTACTGCTGATTCAGTGGTAACAAGCTCTTCTAACTTTTTCCTGTCTGGGAAGCTCTTTATTTTTCCTTCAATTTTAACTCATAGCTTTGCTGGGTAAAGTAATTTTGGTTGTAGGTCATTGTTTTCCATCACTTTGAATATTTCATACCAATCCCTTCTGGCCTAAAATATTTCTTTTGAGAGATAAGCTGACAACCTTATGGGAGTTCCCTTAAGAACTTACTTCTTTTAAGATTATCTGTTTGTCTTTAACCTTTGCCATTTTAATTATTTCGTATCTTGATGTGGGCTTCTTTGGGTTTCTCTTGTTTGGGATTCTGTATTTACTGGACTTGTGACTTTTTCCTTCACCAGGTTAGGGGAGTTATCAGTCATTATTTCTTCAAATAGCTTCTCAATGCCTTGTTTTGTCTCTTCTCCTTTTGGCACCCCTATGATGCAGAAGTTGTTATGCATCATGTTGTCCCAAAGTTCCCTTAAACTATCATTATTTTTAATTCTTTTTACTTTTTGCTCTCTGAATGTTTTCTTTTATTCCCCTACCTTGTCTTCCAAATTACTGATTCAATCATCTGTTTCATCTAACCTACTTTTTATTCCTTCCAGTGTATTGTTGATTTTAGATATGGTATTGTTTATTTTTCACTAGCTCTTTTTCATGCTTTTTATATCCTTTTTTTATGCTGTTGTAGCTCTAAGTTACTTGAGCATTAATATAACCATTACATTGAAGTCTATATATAATAAATTACTTGCCTACATTTAATTTAGCTCTTTTCCTAGAGATTCCTTCTGTTCTTTTATTTGGTACCTGTTTCTTTGTCTCCCCATTTTGGCTGTCTCTTTGTGTTTATTTCTAGGTATTAGATAGATCTGCCATGACTCCCTGTCTTCACTGTGTGGTCTTATATAGTAGTTGTCCTGTGGGACCCAGTGGTGCAATCTCTTTGATCTCCTGAGCTGAGTGCTGTAGGAATGTCTTTTACATGGGTTATGTGGGCCCTCCTGCTATAATTGAGTCTTGATTTGCTCTTAGCCCATTCATGCATGGAATCCACCCTCAGGCTGACTATGAGGCTCAACATCAATGACAGCATGCAAGCTGTTATGGAAGTGCTGTTGTATCTCCCTTTGGATATGCTTTGTGTGAAGATTTTTGGATCCTGCTCTGATGTTGTCTGAAGCTGACCACTTGGTGCATTGCTTCTGGGCCTTTTGAGACTCTGGTGCAAGTCAATGTCAGAGACTATGTGTGACTGGCTCTTACCAATCTGTTGGAAACTACCAGCAATCCACAGTTTGTGATTGCCTCTGCTGGGCTTAGCTATGTATGGGAAGAATCATACTGTGCTCCAAGGTTGGCTTTACTAGTACTGGGCCATGATGCAGGTCAGCAAATGTCCCAAAAAACCCTAGGATCTGCCTCTATCTGCCTCCTCTTGCTGGTTGCCTATTAGCCTCAGTCATTGAAAGACCCTCTGGCACAATCAGGATATGGGGCCAGTGCACTCCTGTGAGATAGGGTGCCACTTGGACTTCGAGAAAGATGGTGGATCCAATCCCTCACCCCAGAGACATACGCTTCAGTTTGTCCTGGATTTTCCCCCCAGTAGTCAGGTGGTTGGGGCCTCCAGATAATAGAAATTGGTTCTTCCAGAAGCTGGGGGGGGGGGTGTTACTATTGTATCTCCCATGAGGGGGAAGCTACAGTCAGGTTCACAGGAAAGTGAGGGGAATGGCCCCATCCCAAAGCCAGTCACTGACACCCTGTGAGTCAGCCAAGACTTCTCTGCCTCAGAAGGTGTCACTGACTCCTCAGCAGGGTTTAAGATCTGCAGGGTTGAGTGAGAGAAATTCCCAAGCATAGGAGAATTGCTCTCCCTCAAGCTGATGGCACTTAGAGGATGTTGCTCCACCCAAGAAAGATGGCTACTACAATATTTGAGAATGACAGTACAGTGATACTGGCAGCTGTCCTCCAACATCTCTCTCAGGAGCCGCAAACCCCAGACTCTCCTCAGGCAATTCCAGTCCACACCAACCTCCTCTGACCATAGCCCAGGGTGAGAAGCTGTGGATAACATTTTGCACCTTGGTCCTCTAAAAGTGTGCCTGTGTCTCTAGTGGACTCTACCTCTCTTTGGCAGACAGAAACCTGGCAACTTTTTATAGCCAGATGCTATGTGAGTGCATCTTTCTAGCTCTGGTGCTCTGGGCTGGGGAGCCTGACCTGGGGTTTAGGCCCCACACCTTACAGGGGGAACCTGTAATAGCTGAGGTATCCCTCTGGCACTTCAGCAGCAGTCTGTGGGAGCAGGGGCAGCCACTTTTTTGTCTCTGCTCTGCCTACCAGTCTTGATGTGGCTTCTTCTGTAAATCTTTGGTTATAAGGCTCCTCTTCAGGTAGTCCTCAGTTGGTTATTCAGGGTTATTGTTCCCCAATTTAGTTGTATTTTCAGTTTTTTTCCTGGAAAGAAGTGAATTCAAGATCTACCTGCACCACCACCATCTTGAAAGTAATTAGCATATCAGTTTTTATGTAAAAGCCTGCTGTGATCTATATTGATTTGGGGTGAATTTATTGTGAACTTAGGGAGAATTAACACCTTAATAAATGTTGAATCTTCCAATTCATGAACATTATATATCACTCTTTTTATTTAGATCTTTTTAAGCTTTATTTCTGCAATGTTATATCATTTTGAGTCTATGGGTTTTGCTCATGTTTTGACAGATTTATCCCTAACCACTTTATATTTTTTTATGCTATTACAAATAATTTTTAAAAATATTTATTCTAATTACTCATTTTTTAGTAATAGAAATACTATAGTTAATTTTGTAAATTAATATTGTATTCTGTAATCTTGGTAAATTCATTTATTAGTTCTAGTAGCCAGAAAATCTGATTTTCTACATAGATAATAATGGCATCTGTGGGTAAAGAGAGTTTTACTTCTATCTTTTCAATCTGAATAGATTGTCTTTTGTTTTCTTGTCTTACTGCTCTGACTAGTCCCTTCTGCATAATGTTAAGTAAAACTGGATAAGAGTAGCTATTCTTGCACTATTATTATTAATATTTTTGGAGGTGAAACATTTAGTCTTTCACCATTAACTATAATATTAACTATAGGTTTTCATAGCTGAATTTAATCAGATTGAGCAAGCACCACTTTTTATTTTAGCTTACTGAAATATTTATGTATTACTACAAATATTTGTTTGTCTCATTATAGGGTATAATTAAGTTACATAAAACAGTTTTATCTTTATTTTTAAGCTGTGTTAGGTAATTAATTAATTTTAAGAGTTAATATTTCTCTACTTCTGAGTGAAGGCCCTTCTGAACACTACCCAATGCCCTGCGAATTATGTGTTTTTTTCTCTTCTGCCTAGTAGAAATAGTAACTTGTGTGAGCTTGAGGACAGTACCCTATGCTCTGGTTGTTTCTTTTCCTGACTGCAATAAGTCACCTCACATGGCTGTCCTCATTAAGTCTCTACTAAAAACTTGGTGCCACTGTGTAGTTATCTTCTCTTCAGAATTTTGTTCTGCACACTCTAGCCTCCTTTGCTTGTGCATGCTCTCAGCTCTGTCTCCTCAATAAAGAGATTCCTAGGCTTTTTGTTTGTTTCTTCTCCCTGTGGAAAGACTAGCAAGAATCTCCATACAGTAAGGTGGAACAATTATAGTGCTCACTTTCTTTGTTTATCATTTCTCAGGGATGCCTATTGTCCAAAATTTTGAAAACTGTTGTTTCACATGTTTTCTCCAGTTTTTAAAAGTTATTTCAGACAAGAAGGTAAACTAGTCCCAGGGTTTTTTTGTTTGTTTTTTGTATTGGCTGGAAACAGAACAAAATATAAAATTGTTGTGTGTGTTTTTTAATCCTCACCCAAGGATATGTTTTCACTGAATCTAGAGAGAAAAGAAGGTAGAGGAAAAGAGAGAGAAAAAGAAACATTGATGTGAGAGAGAAACATCAAGGGGCTGCCTCCCATATGTGTCCCAATTGAGGATTGAACCCCCAACCTGGATATGTTCCTTGACTGAGAATCGAATATCTACTTTTTGGTACATGTGATGATGCTCCAACCAACTGAGCCTCACTGGCCATGGCTAAAAAATAAAGTTTTACAGTTCATTTTTAAAATTCATTATAGATTGATCTAAACTTACATCAAGTGAGGAACATGTTTTAGGAACATAGGTCAAAGAGAAGATGTCTATATATTTGCTTCAGTTTCTTTTTATTTCATTTTATATTTGTAGGTCTTTTTTTTTCTTTTCTCCTTCTTTCCTTTCATCCCTCCTTCCTTCTGACCACTAGTATATATTAAACAGATGAGAGACATTGCATTCATGACAAACAGAGATTTTTTTTCATAAGTAAAGAAGGATCTTGAATATCATGCTAAGAAAATTAAATCAGACAGAAAAAGTCAAGAACCATATGATTTTACTCATAACTGGGATATAAAACTGAAAGCAGCAAATGAACAAAAAAACAAAAAACAAACAAGAACTCATAGACACAGACAACAGTATTGTGGTTACCAGAGGGGAGGGGAATAAGGATGTGAAGGGTAAAGGGAATGAAATATGTGATGGTGGAAGAAGATTTGACTTTGAATAGTGACCACATAATGCAATATACAGATGATATATCATAGAATTGTAAACTTGAAACCTATGTAATTTTATTAATCAAAGTTACCACAATAAATTTAATTTTTTAAAAAAATATGCAAATAAGGGGGCAAATTTATCATAAAACACCAACAAATTGCATTAAAAAATAAATAAATAAGTTGAGCCAGTATTAGAAGTTGTTTTTGTTTAATTAGAATTTTATCTAATCAAAAATCAGAATTTTTCCTATATCTGTGTTTCTCAGGAAACTGGCGATGAATAAATTGAAACTGAGCCAAACCTTGAAACCCCTGTGAACTTCGACATTTTTTGATTAATGGCTCCATCATCCACAGCCAGCCAGGATTCTACAGACATTAATTTTAGCAGGAACAGCTGGTTGGAATTCAGGTGCAGGCTGTTCCTGCCACATGATTTAGCTCTGCTGTATTAATAAAAGAATGATGGTATAACTCTTTCAAATATTATCATCAAACAGTCAATGCTTTCTTCATGGAGAAAGTATGAATAGATCTTAATTTGTTTGTGTTAATGTTAAATATCTTGTTTGATTGCAGAGTCCCCATACTGTCAAGCAAACCATTATCTGGTTTGATGAAAATAGAAGGAGAGACAGTTAAAATGAATTTAGTGGAATATAGAGAAGACTCGAATTATAAATTATTGGTACTTACCTTGGTCTAGGAGGAAAAATATTCATCCATGTGAAATTCAAATAACTTTTGATTAATTTTTAACAGAAAGCATCAATTTATATTTTCAAGCCAATAAGTAAATTTACTTCCTTTGTGATTCAGAAAGTCATACCATCTTTATTAATGATGTATATATTTATTTTTCATCATCATTTGGAAGTGAAACTGGAGAGATGTGTTAATAAATACATCTAGTCTTGAAATGATTAATAAGGCATCAGATATAGAACTAACTAGAAAAATGCAAATTTGGAAATTAGTCCTGGATATAAGCTTCATTATTTTATAAATATATTATGATGAAATGTTTGGCAGAAATCTTAAGGTCTGAGGGAACATTTTATTTGTGACAGCATGGGGTAGAGAAAGCACAAAACCATCAGAGCTCTTAAACTCAGATTCAATTTCCACCACTCAACTATTTACCACGTTGCTGTTACACAATTATTTACTTTTTAAAATTCCCATGATTTTTATCTTAAATTGTCTTGATATTACCTAATCCACAGTTGTTTTGAGGAATAATGAGAGAGTGTGTGTACAGCACATGTTAAATAGTTTTCACCTTACAAATATTACTTTCTTTTATTACAAATTCAGAGTGGTAGAGTTAAAAATGCCTTTTCTTTTCATTCATATCAAGACATATATTCTTCTAGTGGATTTTTATATTTTACAAAAGTATCCCCTATATCATAATAAAATACATTTCTGTCCACTTTTAATAAAGAACTTTTATTGAAGTAATAAAGTTATTCTAAATCAGGCTGTATCGGAATCTAAGGGGTATGATAAGCATGATTGAAAGGCATGATCTTTAGAATCAGAAGAGTATATTCCAATCCTGCTCCATAATTTTTCAGCTCAGCAAGACATTGTTCAGATAATGCAGTCTGCAATACCCTAGTAACATCACTGACTTGCACTTTGGAGAGTGTTAAGTATTGTATGTATTTCTACTGTAAAATATTACTTTCTCTAAGTTTTGTAGTTATGGCACATTAAGCTATGTAAGTGTGAGCAGTATCTCATCAACGGTGATTTGCTTTATGAAGTTTACTTATTATTGCAATATAGGCTAGAAAAGTTAAATTTACATAATTTCCAGCTTAAAGATATAGCTAGAAACACTAGCTGCTGGCATGGTAACAGAGATTAGAACAGGTATAACTCTTCAGAGAGATTTGATTTTTTTCTTTCTCCTTACTTGTAAATAGAGCTTTGTTGTTACTTTGCCCCCCCCCCCCCACCATAAGAAGAGCTAAACTTAATTGGTACATTAGATCCAGAATGAGAAAAAGACTGCTTTCCAACAGACCTCTGCTGGCAGGTAGCACTTAGGCTAATTTATCCTTCCACTGCAATTACTCTGATATTCCTGACTCTTCATGCCTTGCCAACTGATGATACCTGCCAGCCTACACCTGTAGACACCTGCTGGCTGGAACAGGAATAAGTCTGCCTCTGAAGAAGAGCCTATCAATTCTGTATACTACAGGCTTCAATTTTTGTTGTTGTTGCTGCTGTTTTAACTATTGCTGAGAGGATTACAGATGTCCCCCACTCCCCCTCAACCCACCTCTACCTAAATCCTGCCCAATCCCAGGCCTTCACCACCCTATTTATTGTCTGTGTCCATGGGTAATGCCTATATGCATACAAATTCTTTGGTTAATCTCTTCCTGTTTCCCCCTTCCTCTGAGATCAGTCTGTTCCATGTTTAAAGGGTCTTCTTTAAGAAGAAGAAAAAAAGATAAAAAATATGAACAATAACTACATACCTATCAACAATTGAAATTTCACGCTTTTTATTTCATTCCAGTTCCTTCATCCTTGATCTATTTCTTATGCTGTGTCTTCTATATCCTAAGAAAATATAAACAAGAGCAAAACATTAAGGGATCACTGAAGAACAGCCTGTGGCCTCTCATCCCAAATATAAGGAATTTTCTAGACATGCTGGAAATTCAAATGTTAGCAGGATGACTCACCTTCTCAGATGATGTGTAGCTGGGCACAAAATAAAGCTCAACTCTTAGACAATATAGTTAGATAGTAATAGTTAATGTGTTAATGAGAAGATCTAATATGAACTACTTGTTAGGGTTTTTAACTAATGATGGGAAAAAATGGCTACTATTTTGAAACAAAAGTGGTACATACCAAGGCTTCATAAGTATAATTTTAAAATGTAACTTGAGCCTAGTGGCTTATTATAAATTTTGTCCACTTGATTATAAAGTTTATTCTCCTGCAAATCACATAATATTTTTTCAGGGTTACTTTTTCATAAGACATAAAAAGATTTATGTGGAGCATGTAGTTTAATGTCATGGAACTAACAAAATCTAGTCAAGTCTAATATCCAGGGCATGAAGCATAACTATAGCTTGAGAGACTATGAGGAGAACTGCTTTGTTTTCTATCATTCTTCCCACATAATGTAATGTTAAAGTCCTAGGCCTTGAGTTAGCCTGTTAGGATTAAAATTCCAACTCTACCACTTACTAGTGTTGTCTTCTTAGACAAGTTACTTAAATTCTTTGTGCCTCAGTATTTGCATCCATAAAATGGTAGATGTTGAAAAGATTAAATTAGTTAATTAATGAACTGACTTAGAACAGTGCTTTTCATATACAAAGCTCTCCACTGTAACTACTACCACTGCTACTTTGATGAAGAAACTAATTCCAAGATACAGTCAGAGACCAGTTAGTAGAGTGACCCTGGGGACTGTTCCATGGAGATGGTATGTATATGTGAAAACACAAAACTCAAAATTAATGGTACTGATAAAAATATTTTTGTCCTTTTAAAAAATTAAGACATACAAGAAAAAGAACAGAAAATTTGAGGTGAATCTATAAGAACTTCTTTGCCTGAATTTATACTCAGGGTGTGTGTGTGGTGGGGTTGGTGGTGATAAAGGGCCAGATTGGCATATGAATTCAAAGTTTAAAAACTGACTCATGGATTATGAGTTCTGCTCTATGAAACATGCAGGTAAAAGCAAAAACTATGAATGTTTCTAAGGTGGAAATGCCTTTATTCATAACAGTTAGCATTACAGCATTTATCTGGGAGCATGATGGATATGGCAACCAGGGACTATTCTACAAACCTTTTATCTATTTTTATATTTCCTGCTACTTTCTAAAACACATCACTCTCCCCTTTCTTACTAGGACATTTCTACAAATTGTTACCAATTGATTTCTAAAATATATTTTTATTTATTCCTGAGAGCAAAGATGGTACCTTTATAACAATTTAGAAGGGAGAAAAATTCTTAGTCTTTACTGGAATACATAGAGTTCAATATAGTGTGGTTAGAAAGCCATCAAGGTCTTGAGCTTCTAGTTTGTTTGTTAGATTAACAGACTATTTAGGTGAAATGTTGGCTCTTCCGCTTCTCTTTCAATGTTGAATAAATGCAATCTTGCTGAGTAAACTTATACAACAAAGACTAAGAGTGATACTATTTGCTAGGTCAGGGTATGATATTTCTTTTCATGGTTAGTTCTTGGGAAGACTGATAAAGTTTTCCTAACTCAAAATACTTGGTCCTTTAAAAAATGTTTTGCTTAGCATAATGAAGTTGATATTCTTTTAAAATAAAAAGGCCAATGGATATATAAAATTTGTGGGGAATGACAGTAATTTAATTATATCTGCTGCCAGTATGTGTATTCCTTCAAATTATTTAAACATTTATATTTTACATTTGATATATCATAATGTATACAGCACTAGCCTGCTAGAAGTCAAAACTCTCCACATACCTTAGGTTTACATGGTGAGGAAACAACCAATTTGAAGAGGTATAAAATTGCTATTAACATAAAAAATAATCTATTTTACCTTATTAATAGTATTATCTTTTTTATTTAAAAGAGTATAGTTGTTAGGAGGGAGACGGGGAAACCTCGGTTCTTGTCTTCTTGAGAGAAAGATTTCAATCAAGAAACCAAGTGTAGAAAGTAAGTAAGAATTTATTGACTGCAGCAAAAATATACTTAGGGTGGTGAAACATGGAAGAGCATAGAAGAGGCAATAGGAGAACCTAGGCTGGGCTGCTCTGGCTCACTGAGGAGTCAGAGAGAGAGAGAAGGGGGCTTTGGAGACAGGTCCAGGGTAAGCCCCAGATGAGCTACCACTGCCCATTGCTCCTCTGGTTGCAAGTCTCATGGGATCCCCTCTGAGGGGAGAGTGAAATGACACTAGTGTGCTCCCCTGGAGGACAGGGGAGAGCGCAAACTGGGTCCTTTGTCCTGAGGGGATTTCTCTCTTTATTGTAGGTGGAAATCTTAGAGGAGGCTTCAGGGAGTGTCTCAATAGAATATTCATCAGCCTTCCAGGTGTGCTCTTTCAGGCTCATGATCTCCAGTGATTGGTCGGTGCCAGATCAGGGGGTCATAAGTCAATGTAGCTGGTCCTGAGGCAGCCACTGCATCACTGGTCTGGTGTCCCTGCTTACATGGGCCTGGAGCTGAAATGCAACTGAGGCCCAGATATTATCTTTGGGGAGGAATGCTCAGGGGGTCTAAAAGCTTAGAGGGTCTAAACCAAGTGACCAGGGATATGCTAGGGGAGGTTAGGTTACCCTGGGGACAAAGTTCCTGTTTTTCCTGTTTCACCCCTTGTTAAGCACCTGGGGCTTCCTGCCCTGGTGACTTTCTGTACCTGGCCCATCTACACAAACCATTTACTCTCAAGTGTCCTTGGTTTAGGGAAGTTAGGATTTACAGGGTGGCTGCAAACTGCTGTTTAACTATCTGTCTTAGTTTCCCTAACCTGCTTGTCCTAGAATTTTCCTAGCTTTTACTATGCTATAACATAGTGATTCAAAGTTAAAGGGGCATTGCCTAAATTTTTTAATCATTTATACTGCAAAAAGATGTTATTCATATAGTGTTACGCTTCAAGTTATTTAGATTATGTAAAGATGACGCATAAAGGAACTTAGAGTAAGATAATACACCCTACACCTCTACCTAGAATGGATACCAAATAAGAGGGACGTTACCAAGTAGGTAACATGGTGGTCGTATAGAACAGAAAGAGTTTAGCACTGGACTCTAGCAGAGCCAAACACTAGACACAGAGAATTACAATGAAGAAATACTGGCTATTTGATTATGGAGAATGGAAAGCTAATATTAAAAAGCCTGAACTCATTGATGTTTTGTAGGTTACTGATTATATTGGGCAAAACCACAAGACACCTTGGGTTAGGGGTCATGCTGGAAGCTGATTGGTGGGAGATGAGTAAAGTTAATTAATAATTTCTTCAGGTCTTGAGGACAGCTCTGAGGCCTGTACCAGTGTTCCTCTGTCTGATTTTATGGAAAAGTACCCAAAGGGTGGTCCACCTTAAGTCTCAGGAGCTGAAACATAACTTAGGTCAAGGTGTTATCTTTAGTGTGCCAGAGGTCCAGACCCTGTGACCTTAGTCAGGTCTGTGCTTCTGCTGCCTCTGTGACTGCTGATAATCAGGGCAAAGGCTAGATCTCTGAGGGTTATAGAGAGAGAGAAAAAGAGCTAGAATTTAAAACTACATTTAAAAAAAAGTAACAAGGACGCTCAGTTTCAGTTGATCATTAGACACTTTAAAATAATCTACATTGGTTGGATTGGGGGTTAAAACATCACTGGAGAAAATAATACATGGAAATAAAAGAGGTACTTTAGTTTGTTGTTACTGATGAATATGGTAGACTGCAACTCAGCTCTACTTTTACCTCTGTACCAGTGTGCTTCTATTGTGAAGAAACTAGGAAGTTAATAATGTTCTGAATGTAATCAAGGTCTGGCCAATGAGATGCACTTACATGTGACTAGAAGGCAGAAGGCATGTAGAGGGTTGGAATAAGGAGAGGTCCCAGCAGCCTTTCAGTGTTAGAGACTGTAACAGGCATCTCCTCATTGTGAAATTCATAACTTGTAGTGATTTCCTGACATTAGCAGCTTTACAGTGGCTGTCTGGACCTGTAGCTTTCTGACACAGAACTATTGTGTAATTTTGGACAAAGTTTCTGAAATTTCATCATGATTTGTATTTTCAGCCCTCTCCAAATTTTATCAGTCATTCAGTACACTGTACTGAATGCCTCCTGCTTAAACTAGCTAGAGGGCATTATTCTTTCTGCATCTAGTCTATGATAATCCCAGGAGTGGTAACAAATAAGACTTTCAAGGATTTGGGATTTGGGGTTTTTATTGTGTTTGGAATCAATGATAACTCTATTAACATGAGAAAATGAGACATTGGTAACTCATGTTATACTTGGCAAAACATGTAAATGTAAATGTAAATTTGCCCTCTGGAATGCAATGTGTAATGAACAAATATTTGCCAGGCTTGGTTGCCCCTACAATAGACCATTATGGTGAAAATGTGGACTACAATGTCTGTGAGCCAAAAGGCTTCACTAACTGTTCTGGAAGGGAAAAAAAAACAAACAAAAACAAGGTCAAGGTTTTAGGGATCATGATCTCTTACAGCTACAATCCTCATCTCTTACATCCCTCATATTCTTTGGGTAGGCAAATTATTGTGTGGGTTAAATTAACAAACTGGCTGGGTCTTTCATGTGCAAGTTAGGACATTGTTTGGAAAACGGTGGAATTTTAAGTAATGGAATGGAAATGTGAGTGCATTTGGATGATTCACACCCAAAACATATTGAGAATACCTTGCCAAAGATTATGCTTCTTTTTTTCTTAAGAGGGTAATCTTATTTGCTGTCAAGCTTATAATTATCTTGCCCTAGGTACAGTTTGTAAGGTGATGTAATGGTTTAACCCTTGTATTTATTTATTTATTTATTTATTTATTTATTTATTTATTTATTTATTATTTATTTTTTTACCATATTACCTATAACTAGACATTTATCATCCTGGGAAAACAAGAACAAAGCATGATCTAGAGAACAAAAGGTTTACAAGATTTCTAAGACTTTTCTTGCATCTATTTAGAAATAGAAGCAGGAATGAATTCTTAGGGTATTACAATATATTTTGAGCTGAGTGAAATTAATTGGTGAAAGTAGGCTTAGAGGAGAGCCTGAATTTCATTTGTAGCTCAAGAAGATGGGAATAGTCCAAACTGCATGCTTGGCTAGTTGAAACATGAACTAAACTCACATGGTAAGTGAAATTGAAATAGCAGAAATTCTAAGTAATCTGAAAAGGGAGGAATCAAAATACTTAGAATATAGGAAAGTTGTAATGAATTTCTTATATGAAAACCCCTCACCCACTTTTTTTTCTTATTCCCATAAGGACAGGAAAATATTTTCTTTAACAAAATATGTAAAATCACAGTATTGTCTGACTCATGTATTCATTTACAAATTGGGAAGTGAAAATTTGTCCTTGAAACCTATATTTTTAAAGAAAACACTAAAATGAAATTTATTAACATGGGAAATAAGTTTATAACTTTGTCCAATAAATATTCCTTTACTTTAAAAAGGAACTGATGAAAATGTTTTTATTAATTTATTCTGTCACTGAATGATTAGGGATTAATTTAAAAGATGAATATTGACACACAATTGAACATGTTTAAATTTTACATGTTTTATTTTTATTATTAAAACTGTTTCAGAATATAGGGAACCCATATCTGCAGGCCATTTTGGTGCTCATGCATATTTTATCATTAAATGAAAACAAAAGCTTGAGTTGGTATATTTAGCTTGGCATAAATAAACTGCAGCACATAAAAGATAAAATAGTTTTAGAATCAGCTAATAAATGAAATTTTTAACTTTATTTCTATAGAACAATTTTTTAAAACTTTGTAATAAACATAGACCAACAGTCACTAAGTATTAGAGCTATTATTGTTTTCCTGAAATTTATTTATTTATTTATATTTATTTTTCAATCATAGTTTACATTCAATACCATTTTGCACCAGTTTCAAATGTACAACAAAGTGGCCAGAAAACCATGCACTCTACAGAGTGATTCCCTCTGCCCCGCTCCAAGCACCCAGCTGGTCCTCTACCCAGTTACCTTGAGATTATTGACTATATTCCTCAACCTGCAAACTGCATCTCTGTGGCTGTTCTGCATCTATTAATTTGTACTGCTTAATCTCTTCACCTTTTTTACCCAGCCTCCCAAAACCCCTCCCCTCTGCCAGTGTCCACCTGATCTCTGTATCTATAAGCCTTTTTATATTTTGTTTATTTTGTTCTTTAGATTCCACATATAAGTGAAATCATATGGCATTTGTCTTTCTCTAACTGATTTATTTCACTTAGCATAATGCCCTCCAGGTCCATCCATGCTGTCACAATAATGATAGAGAAACTTCACAAATTTGGGGTTGAGGTCAAGGCAAAACATTTGTTTTTAGTTAGCTTTACTGAGGTATGACTCATAATAAGACAGTTAACCAATTTTAAGTGTATAATTTGATGTTTTTGGCAAATTTGTTCGGTAACATAACCATCACCACAATCCTATCAAAGTTTTCTGTTACCCCAAATAATTGCCTCATTGTTATTTGCATTCAACCTCCTTCCCCATATCCTGGATCCTGGCAACTACTTAGCTTCTTTTTATCACTATAATTTTTCTAGAATTTCATATCAATGCATTATACTATGTAATGTTTGTCTGGATTATTTAACTAATAATAATTTTATAATTCATAATAATATCTGTTCTACTCGTTTTCTGCTCAAGTATGCATGTTTACTTCTCTGAAGATTTTTTGTGTATGTCATTAATTTGTTGTTGTTTTTAATATCATTATTGATTTCAGAGAGAGGAAGGGAGAGGGAGAGAGAGAGATAGAAACACCAATGATGAGACAGTCATTGATCGGCTGCCTCCTGCATGCCCCTGACTGGGGATGGAGCTCAGAATGGGGCATGTGTCCTGACCCTGAATTGAACCTTGACCTCCTGGATCATAGGTCGATGCTCGACTGCTTAGCCACACTGGCCAGGCATGTTGTCTTTCTTTTATTACTAGTATTTCTTTGTTTTGGAGATCTTCATTAATTCCTTTTAGCAATACAGGGTTTGTAGTTTCAGCATAAAGATTTTGTACATATTTTGTTCAATTTATCCCTAAATGTTTCATTTTTTTGAGGATAATAAATATTTTATGTTTAAATTTTAATTTTCAATTTTCTGTAGCTAATATATAGAAGTGGAATTGGATTTTGCATATTATCCTTATATTCTGTGATTCAACTTACTAGTTATTATATCACTTTTTTTATTTATTAGGTTTTTCTACATAGACAATCATATCATCTGATAATAAATACAATTCTATATCTTCCTTTTTCTTTCTTCCTTGATGTCTTTCTTTTCCATTCTTTTTATGCTTTTGGCATATACCAGGAGCTGTAGGACTAAGTGGTGAAACAGACATCCTTGTTCTTTTATTTATCTTAGTAGAAAAATATTTATTGTTTCATCATTTTAATTGTAGGGGCTCTATCAATGTTATTTGTCAAGGCAAGAATGTTACATTACATTACTAGTTTGCTGTGAGTAATTTTTTTGACTGATTGATGAAATTTATCAGAAACTTTTCCTGAATTTATTAGATGATCTCTGTGTTTTTCTTTTTAGTCTGTTTGATATGGCAAATTATATTGTTTGTTTTTTTCATGTTAATTTAACTCTGTACCTTGCATCCTTGATGGAAACCACATTTCATCATGACATATTAATAATATTTTTATATGTTACTTGATTCAATTTGCTAAAATTTGTAAAAGATCTTGCATATGTTCGTATAAGATACTGGAATCTAGTATTTTTAGTGTCTCTGATTTTGGTACCAGGGTAATGCTTGCCTCATAAATGTAGAGATAAGTGTTCTCTCTTTTTCTGTTGTCTGGAAAAGTTTGCGAAGAGTAGATTAGTAAAGCCATTTGGGTCCAAATTTTCTCAGTGGGTATGTTTTTAACTACAAATTATATGTATTTAACCATGTAGACTATTTATGATATTTGTTTTTTCTTATGTGAGCTTTAGTGTCATATGTCATTCAAGGAGTTTATTCATTTCATCTGAGTTACTGAATTTATTGGTATAAAATTGTTCATAATATTTACCTATAGAATTTTAATGTCTATAGGACCTATAGTAATGTTTCTCTCTTTTATTTTTATTGTCTTATTTATTAAATTTATTAGGGTAACAGTTAATAAAATTATATAGCTTTCATGTGTACAATTCTATAATACATCATCTGAATACTGGGTTGTGTGTTTATCATCCCAAGTCAAGTCCCGTTCCATCATCGTTTATCTTCCCTTTACCCTCATCTACCTCAGCCCACCAACCTTTCTCTCTGGTAATCACTATGCTGTTGTCTGTGTCAATGAGTTTTTTAAAATTCTTTAATCTCTTCAACTATTTCACAAAGCACTCTAACCTACTCCCTTCGGACAGCTGACAGCCTGTTCTCTGTATCTATGAGTCTGTTTCTATTTTGTTTGTTAGTTTATTTTGTTCATTAGCTTCCACATATAAGTAAAATCATAGAGTACTTGTCTGTCTCTGGCCTATTTCACTTAGCATAATATTCTCCAGGTCCATCCATCCAGTTGCAAAGGAGAAGATGTTCTTCTTTTTTACAGCTGCATAAAATTCTATTGTGTAAATGTACCACAGCTTTTTTATCCACTCATCTACTGACAGAGACGGGCTGCTTCCAAATCTTTTTTTTTTTTAACTATTGTAAATAATGATTCAGTGCACATAAAGGCGCATATATTCTTTCAAATTAGTGTTTTGGCTTTCTTTTGATATATTCCCAAAAGTTTAATTGCTGGGTCAAAAAGCAATTCTATTTTTAATTTTTAAGGTAATCTCATACAACTTTCCACAGTGGATACACCAATCGCGTTTTCACCAATAGTACAAAAGGGTTGCCTTTTCTCCACATCCTCAAGAGCACCTGCTTGTTTATTTATTGATTATAGTTATTCTGACAGGTTTAAGGACATACCTCATTGTGGTTTTAATTTGCATTTCTCTGATAATTAGTTACATTGAGTTTCTTTTCATATGTCTATTGGCCATCTGTATATCCTCTTTGGAGAAGTGTCTATTCAGGTTCTTTGCCCATTTTTTAATGGGATTGTTTGTGTTTTTGGTGTTGAGTTTTATAAATTCTTTGTAAATTTTGGATGTTAACCCCTTATCAGATGTATCATTGACAAATATGTTCTCCCATTCAGTGGGTTTCTTTTTATTTTGTTGATGGTTTTCTTTGCTGTGCAAAAATGTTTTAGTTTGATGTAATCAGATTTGTTTATTGTGGGTTTTTTTGTTTCCCTTGCTTGAGGCAACATGTCAGAAAAAATATTGCTGTGAGAAATGTCCCAGATTTTACTGCCAATACTTTCTTTGAGGATTTTAATGGCCTCGAGTCAAAGATTTACATATTTAATTTGTTTTGAGTTTGTCCTTGTGTGTGGTGTAAGAAAGAGGTTTAGTTTCCATTTTTTGCATATATCTGTCCAATTTTCCCAATAGTATTTATTGAAGAGACACTGTTTATCCCATTGTATGTTTTTTCCTCTTTTGTCAAATATCAATGGACTATAAAGGTGTAGGTTCTTTTCTGGAATTTCTATTCTGTTCCATTGATCTATATGTCTGTTTTTATGCTGTTACCATTATGTTTTGATTACTATGGCTTTGTAGTACAGTTTGATATCAAGTGACACGATTCCTGAAACTTTGTTCTTCTTTCTCAAGATTGCTATGGCTATTCAGGTTGGTTTTGTTTTTGTTTTTGTTTTTTGTGGTCCATATAAATTTTTGAAATATTTTTTTCAAGTTCTGTAAAATATGCCATTGGTATCTTGAAAGGAATTGCATTGTGTCCAAGATTGCTTTGGGTATTATGGACATTTTAATGATGCTACTTCTTTCTATCCATGAACATGGTATGTGCTTCCATTTATTGGTGTTTTCTTCAATTTCTTTCTTCAGTGTCTTACAATTTTCGAGTACAAGACTTTTACATTTCAGTTAAATTTATTCCAAGTTATTTTATTTTTTGATGTAATTGTAAATGAGATTGTCCTTTTACTTTCCCTTTCTAATAGTCCATTATTGATGTATAAAACTTCAACCTATTACTGGATATTTATTTTATATATTACTACGTTACTGAATTCATTTATCAATTCTAATATTTTTTTCGTGGAGTCTTTAGGATTCTCTATATACAGTATCATGTCATTTGCAAATAATGACAGTTTTACTATTTCTTTTCAAATTTGGATGCCTTTTTCTTCTTCTTCTTATTTTATTGCTGTGGCTAGGATTTCCAGCACTATGTTGAATAACTGTGGTGAAGGCTAACATTGCTGTCTTATTCCCAATCTTCACAGAAATGCTTTTAGCTTTTGTCTTTGAGTATGATGTTGGCTATAGGTTTTATCATACATGGCATTTATTGTGTTGAAGTAGGTTCCCTCTCTTTCCACTTTGCTGAGAGATTTTATCATAAATAGGTGCTGGATTTTATCAAATGCCTTTTCTGCATCTATTGGTTTGATCATGTGGTTTTTACCCTTAATTTTTTTATATGGAGTATAATATTTATTGATTTGTTGAGATTATACCACCCTTGCATCCTTGGAATAAATCCCACTTGGTCATGGTTTGTGATGTTTTTATTGTATTGCTGGACCTGGTTTGCTAATATTTAGTTGAGTATTTTAGCATCTATATTCATCAGGGATATTGACCTATAATTTTCGTTCTTTGTAGTGTCTTTATCTGGTTTTAGAATTAGGATAATGCTGAACTCAAAATGAGCTTGAGAGTCTTTCCTCCCCTTGAGTCTTTTGAGGTAGTTTGAAAATAATAGGTATTAATTCTTCTTTGAGTGTTTTGTAAAATTTACTTGTGAAGCCATCAGTCCAGGACTTTTGTTTGTTGGGAGTTTGTTTTTGTTTTCATTTTGATTTTTTGGTTTGTTTATCTTTTATTTTGTTGTTATTACTACTTCAGTTTCACAAGTTATCTGTTTATTCAGATTCTCTTATTCTTTTTTATTCAATTTTAGAAGATTATATATTTCTAGGAATTTATACATTTCATCCAGATTGCCTAATTTCTTGGCATGTAGTTGTTTGTAATATTCTCTTATTATCCTTTGTATTTTTTTGGTGTCAGTTTTTACTTCTCTATTTTCATTTCTGACTTTATCAATTTGACTCCTGTCCCTTTCTTCCTTGATGAGCCTGATTGAAGTTTTGTCAAACATGTTTGTCTTTACAAAGAACCAGCTTTTGGTTTCATTGATCCTTTGTATTGGTTTTCTAGACTCTATTTTGACTATTTCTGCTCCGATCTTTGTTATTTCTTTTCTTCTACTCACTTTGGAATTTGTTTATTGTTCTTTTTCAAGTTTCTTTATGTGTAAAGTTAAATTATTTAGTTCAGTTTTTAAAATTTATTTTATTTCTTAAGATAGGCCTGTAATGCTATGAATTTCCCTTTTAGGGCTGCTTTTGCTGTGCCCCATAGATTTTGGGTTGTTGTGTTCTCATTTTTATTTGTTTCAAGGTAACTTTTGATTTCTTCCTTGATGTCATTGTTAACCCATTCATTGTTTAGTAAGATGTTATTTAGCTTAAATGTCTTTGTGTGTGTTTCAGTTTTTTTCTTGTGAATGAGTTCTAGTTTCATACTATTATGGTCAGAGAAGATGTTTGATATGATTTCAATCTTCTTAAATGTATTGAGACTTGTTTTGTGCCCTAACATGTGGCCTATCTTAGGAAATGTTTTATGTGCACTTAAAAATATGTATTCTGCTCTTTGGGGGTGAAATGCTCTGAAGATATCAACTAAATCTATCTGATCAAATCTGTCTGGAAAATCTATCCATTCTGGTCAAGGATATGTTAAAAGACCCTATGATTTTATTAATATCAATCTCTCTATTCCCAACACGATTTGATTTACATGCCCTGGCCAGTGTGGCTCAGTTGTTTGGAGCATCACCTTGTGCACCAAGGGGTTGCAAGTTTAGACACATACCCAGGTTGTGGGTTTGATCCTTAGTTGGGGCAAGTATGGGAGGCAAACAATTGATGTTTATTTCTCACAGCACTGTTTCTTTCTGTCTCCTTGTCCCTAAAATCAAAAAATAAAAACATATCCTTGGGTGATGATTAAAAATGGATTTGCTTTACACATTTAGGTGCTTCTATGTTGGGTACAAAAATGTTTATAAAGGTTATATACTCTTGTTGGATTGCTGCCTTTTTCATTATGTAGTGGCCATTATATTGATATTTTTTGTCTTTCTCTTTTTTTTATAATCAGTCTGGGTAAAGATTGATTAATTTCATTGTCTTTGAAAGGAATCATATTTATGTATGTTAATTTTATTATATTTTCTAGTGTACTATTTCCTTTCCCTTTTTCTTTATTATACTCTTCCATCTACTTATTTGATATGAATTTGATCTTCTGTGTTCACTTTCTTAAGCTTAAGTTTTAGAAGTTCAATAATTGATTTGCAACTTTTCTCCTTTCTTAATTTGTAAATGTTTAGTGCTACAAAATTTTCTCTCAATACTACTTTGTATATCCCATAATTTTTGAAGCGTTTTGTTTTTAGATTAGTCTAAAGAGTTACCATTTTAATTTTTTTTTTATATTATGCATGGATTATTTAAAAGTGTAGAGTTTAATTTCCACATATTTGTATATTTTTGAGATATTCTGTTACTACTTTTTATTTAACTTAGACACCATTATAAAATATATTTTATTTCAATATTTTTTACCTTGTTTTTATGGTTCTAATACGATCTATTTTTATCAATGTGCCCTTAAAAATAATGCTATTCTTGTGTTTTTAGGTGAGTATTCTTAGTTTGGTTTGGTCAATTTGATCGATAGTGTTTTTCTTCTGTAGTCTTACTAATTTTGCTAATTTTTTCTGTCAGTCATTGAGAAATAGAAAGACAAATGTATAATAATCAATTGAAAAAATATTAATATAATTAATAATTTATAGATGATAACCATAGAAGTTCAATTTAATGACAAACCCACTAATTTTAAATCATTCTTATAATATTGATAATTCACAAATTTTTCAGCAAAGCTGATGTTCCCAAATCAGGAGGTGATTTAAGTTATTTATATTCAGAGAAATTCAAATAGACTTTGGTAGAAAATTTTGAAATTTGCTATAGGTACCTCCTAGAACATCCATATTTTCTTTCACTTTAGAATAGCACAATATCATATAGTTTTCTACTGTATTCACAGAATTATATATGTGGTAAGTTTAAATTATTTTAAATTATTTTATGAGTAACTCTGTTAATGGAACCAGGAGAAGAAGCCAGATAATCTAAGACCATATAGGCCATATAAAGATCTGGAGTCTTATTCTCAATATAACAGAAAGCCATTATTGTGATTAGAATGAAGAAATAATATGTTATGATTTTTATTTTAGAACAGGTAAAGGGTGGAAACATAGTACCTTGTACTAGTGTAGTAATGTGAAAGCAGTGTAGGCAGTGTAAACTGTCACAATTTCAAAGGCATTTCTAAGAAATTCTGCTGATAGATTGAAAGAATACAAGAAAAAGATACAAGTCAATGATGATTTTCTTAGCAAACATTAAAGACATCAAAATAGACAAGGTATTATGGAGATTCTTGTTTATGGGTTATATATATATTATGTATTATATATTAATTTATCTTTATTGTTGAAAGTCTTACAGATATCCCCCCTTTATTTCCACCATTGATCCCCTCCAATCCGCACCCCACCTCAGAGACCTTCACCACACTATTGTCTGTGTTCATGGATTATGCATATATGCATATAAATTCTTTGATTAATCTCTCCCTACCCACTACCCCACCCCCACCTTCCCACTGAGATTCATCAGTCTGTTCTATGCTTCTATGTCTCTGGATCTATTTTGTTCCTCAGCCTATTTTGTTTATTAGATTCCATGTTTGAGTGAGATCATGTAAAACTGAATCAGGAAGAATCAGAAAACCTGAATAGGCTAATAACAACTGATGAAATACAAGCAGCAACCAAAAAAACTCCCAGCAAACAAAAGCCCTGGTTCAGATGTCTTCACAGGGGAGATTTCTAATTCTTTAAATTGTAGAGTTAGATAGTTTACTAAAAAATTTTCTTGGTTTTTGAAGCACGTCTGCAGTGCTATGAACTTCCCTCTTAAGACTGCTTTTGCTGTGTCCCATAGATTTTGGGTTGTTCTGTTTCATTTTCATTTGTTTTCAGGAAGTTTTTGATTTCTTTCTTGATCTTATTGGTAACCCATTCGTTGTTTAATAATATGTTATTTAGCCTCCATATGTTTGAATGTTTTTGAGTGTTTTTACTGTGGTTGGTTTCTAATTTCATGCCCTTGTGATCTGAGATACTTGATATGATTTCAAACTTTTTGAACTTGTAGAGACTGGTTTTGTGTACTAACATTGGTCTATCTTTGAGAATGACCCATATGCACTTGAGAGAAATGTATGTTCTGCAGCTTTGAATAAAATGTTCTATAAATATCAATTAAGTCTAACTAATTTATTGTGCCATTTAGCCACTGTTTCTGTGTTTACTTTTTGCCTGAAAGATCTATCCAGTGAGGACAGTGAGGTGTTAAAGTCCACCACTATGACTGTATTGCTGTTGATCTCTCCCTTAAAGTCCTTAAGGTTATTATTGATAGGTCCTTATTTATTGCCATTTTAATTCTTTATGCCTATGTTTCTCTCTCTATTTCTTCTTATTACAAGCAGGCTCTTTAACATTTCCTGCAATGCTGCTTTGGTGGTGATAAACTCCTTTAGCCTTTTTTTGTCTAGGAAGCTCTTTATTTCACCATCTATTTTGAATGATAGCCTTGCTGGATAGAGTAGTCTTGGTTTCAAATCTTTGCTTTTCATAACATTGAATACTTCATGGCATTCTCTTCTCGCCTGTAGAGTTTCTGATGAGAAGTCAGCTGACAGCCTTATGGGAGCTCCTTTGTAGGTAACAGATTGCTTTTCTCTTGTTGCCTTTAAGATTCTCTCTTTGTCTTGAACTTTTGGCATTTTATTTATGATGTGTCTGGGTGTGGGCCTCTTTGGATTCTTCTTGCTTGGGACTCTGTGCCTCTTGAACTTGTGTGACTTTTTTCTTCACCAGGTTAGGTAATTTTTCTTCCATTATTTCTTCAAACAGATTCTCTAACCCTTCCTTACTTTTGACCTCCTCTGGGATACCTATGTTGTGAATATTGTTACATTTCATATTGTCCCACAGCTCCCTTAGACTGTCCTGTGTTTTAACTGTTTTTTCTTTTTGGATCCCTGATAGAGTAATTTTTTTCTACACTCTCTTCTAATTCACTCATCCAATTCTCAGATTCCTCTAATGTGCTATTTATTTGTCCCAATGTATTCTTTATTTCTGCTATATCATTCTTTATTTCCTTCACAGTTTCTCTATCTTTTCTCATGGTGTTGAGCATCCCTATAATCAGTATTCTGAACTCTATATCTGATAGATTGCTTATCTCCATTTCATTTTGCTCTTTTTCTGGAGATTTCTCTTGTTCTTTCATTTGGGGTTTGTTTTTTTTGTCCTCCAATTTTGGCTGCCTATTTGGGTTTGCTTCTACATATTAGGTAGGTCTGCTAGGACTCTCAGTCTTTTTGGAAGGTCTTTGATGCAGGTCAATGTCAGAAACTGCTTGTCACTTACTTTGTGTTCCTTGTTTGGAGCTATCAACAACCCAAGGCTTGAGTTCCCCTTTGTTGGGGCTGGGTTTGTTTGCACAGGGCCAAGATGCACACCAAAGTCTGTTTTTCCAAGGCCCATGTTTGGAAGCAGACCAGCCAAAGAATCAAAGCACTCCGAGGTCTGCCTCTGCATGTAGGCTGATTAATCTGATTCTCTTAATGAGCCTTAGGCTGTAGAAACTCCACAGGGTTAGGTTGAGATGTTTTCCAGAAGAGTGGGGCAATTGCTTCTCCCTCAGGCATAAGCTGCTTGGAAGGTAAATGTCTGCCTCTGCACTATGGGGGGATGACTCAGCACAGGAATCCAGAGGGGTGCCCTCTGAGCCTTATCTCCAGATCCCAAACACTAAATTCTCCTTCACAGCTCCAGTCCATTCTGCCTTCCCTCTGCTGTATCCCAAAGTGAGAAGCTGCACACAAAACTTTGTTTGCTCTTTAAGAGGCTGACTGTAGTCCCAGCTGTCTCTCCCTGGCTGACAGAAACCTCACTTCTTTTCACAGCCAGGTGTTATGTGGGCACCTTTCTCAGTTCTGGTGCTCTTGGCTGGGAAGCCCAGCCTGGGGTGTAGGCCCCAGAGTCCTCAGTGGGAACCCCCCCCCCAGCTGAGATTCTCTCTGGACCTTCAGCTGCTGCCTGTGGGAGCCCAGCCAGCCCTTTTGCTCCTCCACACTTCCTACCAGTCTCTATGTGGTCTCCACTTTTCCTCCTTGGTTATGAGGGTGCTGTCTAGCTCATCTTGATTATTCAGGATGGTTTTTCTATATTTTAGTTATAATTCCAATTTGGTTCCAGGAGAGTGTCAGTGTAGCTTCCACTCAGTCTGCTGCCATCTTTCATCTCACAGACATATATTTTTGAATCATCTGCATATAAACATTTTTGGAGCCAAAGTAGGGTAATGAGATATTCAAAAGATTAAGAGCACATAAATCTGAGAAGATGATAGTGAGTTCCATCTTAGATGTTGGTGAAGAGGTAGATTTATTAAAAGTGCCTAAGAAGGGAAAGTCAGTCAGATGAGATAGAAAAGAAGGAATGAATATAATGTCCCAGAAGAAAATGAAAAAAAATGTTTTTAAATGAGAAAAAAATTTCTTTTGTGGTAAATGATGCTATTATGTTAAGTATGATTAATACTGAGAATTAACTCATGTTTTTGTGGACAAGGAGGCCTTTGGTAACCTTTGGTAATGTTTGCAAGAGTGGGCTCAATAGACAACATATTCAAAGTCTGATCAAGTTGGGAAGTACTGAGACAGAACTTTAAATAGCTCCTCATAAAAAGTTCTCTAAAGTGTGGCACTTATGAATTGTAATGGTAGCTGAGGACAATTGTCTAAATATTTCTGGTTGACTTGCACAGCTAGTTTGAGGGCCTTCATCTTTTTGAACAGTATTGTTAGTAGATAGCAATAAAGTCATGTTGAGATGGAGGTATTTTAAAGTTCATTAGTCACACCTACTTGATAATTCCCACGTTTCTTTATAGCAGCTTTTTGTGCACAATACTGAAACATTTGTGTCAGCAAAAGTACAAGATTTTACATTCCATGAATATTTGAACTTATTTATGATGGTTAGACACCCCATTTTAAAATCAAGACCACTAGGAATTTCTTTTAATTACTAGTGCCAGTGACACTCCACTGAAAACAAGTTATGCATAATATGATGTTTATCTGCATGGCCCAGTAAGGTTGTTTAATTTTGTTTTGCTTCAGTGTAAGGTACAGACACCACAAACACCCAAATTTTAGTTTTGAGATTTGTTTGGGTTAAGTATTAAGCAGAGGTATATTAATAAATGTGTTCTGCTCTGTTGACTTATTTGTTTTTAAGAAGTGCATTCAGCTTTTTAAAAAAGCTATTTGGGGAATGATCAGAAAATATAAGGTTACAAAAAATATATGAAGACAACTATTTTTCATCCTAAACTTTTGCTTAAGGAAACAAAAAAAAGAAAGTGGATTATATTCCCTCAGAAACATTTAGAAGCTGTAATAACTATTGGTACTTTAAAAAAATTTAGAAACTCCCCCTTTACGGCTTACTCATGCTTGTGCATGTACATATGTCATCATAAGAGTGATATATTTTGTTCAAAAGAAAAGACTGTCAAAGGAGACCATAGTATAAGTGCAAGTGAAACAATATTATTCACCTAAAGAGATAAGCAAGGGAAACATGATAGCATGCCAGT